>NC_134702.1:148032784-148349034 GCF_043290135.1 Rhipicephalus microplus | reverse complement strand
AATAGCAGTATGTGGACTTCACCATCCCCAAGGATTTCGCAATGGCTAGTACTTTTTTTTCAGCACATCTTGTGACAGCCTTAATTATTCGTCTCATATTTAGAATTCTCTGGCGAAAGCAATTAACATATTTCATGTTATTTCTTTGTTTCAGGACAATATTGAAATCTTCATGTGAGACTTTGCATTTTTTGCGACAAAGCACCCAGAGTATGTAGGCATCCGACTCAACTTGAGCCACAAAAGGAATGCTTCCAAAGCTTCTGAAAATAAAATTTTAGTGACTAAATACTATACATTAGCCAGGTTGATTTAGGCAAGAATTTCCTCGTGTTTTAGGCAAGAATTACCATATTGTATTGGCACTCACTCCATTTTCTCTCTTGAATTAACTGAATTGTAAAACGTAGTTTTTGTAATTTGCTATGTTATTTCATTCCTACCTCAGCAGAATTGTGTGGTATGACCATATGTTTTTATAATTATTGCACAAGTAATGCACAAATGAACAAGTAAGTGATTATCAACAGGCTCATTCTTAGTTTACTTATGTAAGCAGAGTTAAAAAAAGATTTGCTAAAAACTGATCCTTTTTGCTAATGCACGACAAGAGTCAGAGCGATTTTCACCAAATAAACCTAAGGATTTATTTCCAGTTCATGTCACGAAATGGCATCACTTGTAGCCAGGTACGTTTTCTTTTTTCCATTTACGTATACCTTGAGGCATGTGCAAGGGTGCGTTCAATGAAGTGTGGGATACAGCACAAAAAAGCACTCATGATGTTTACAGGTTCGCAATCAGATTCACCCAAAAATATGGTGGGTCTCTGGTGGCGGCAACATTACTAAGGTGGCGCGGACCAATCAAATAGCCAATCAAATAGCATTCGCGAGTCAAGTTGAGTGATACACATATGAAGTACCGAATATTGGCCTTTAGGGGACAACTCTGAAGCAGCAAAACATAGAATCAGCTAAAGGATTCTTTTCTTCTTGTAATTCCTGAATAACCTCACTAAATGCAGCCCAAGCATTGGCAGCAATGTTGATGCTATAATCATTACCAGACAAAACAATTTTGTTGCAAACTGCACTTTCACTTTGTTTTTAATAAGGTGGAGCTGAATCACATTAATCAGTTCTTTCCTACCTTATTTTTAGTGCATGCTGTCACACGGACAACTAGAGGGAAGAAATCCAGCGCTGGTGTTGTTCTCCTTGTTTATCCTTGTGTTAGTGTGTGCTAAAAATAAGTTACGATGCACTCATACGAACTAGCTCGTCTTGCAATATCACTGTAATAATTTCCTGTGTTCATCATTGAATCTAGTGTAACAATAGTTGCATTCAGCTTCGCGAACAAAAACACTTGCAAATATTTTGTTCACGTCAATTGTTTTTACAGATACAGCTTTCAACTCTTGATTTTTACGTGCTCTCTGTGCCAGAGTATTTGTTGTGACAATTTTACCGGTTTCAATAAATCTGGCAATTAGCCAATTACGCTGCATACATAGTGTTTGGTTCAAAATTGTTTAGATTTTAAGGGCCACTTTTTCTTAAAGTGTTTCAACTTGAATAATGTGAATGTGGGTGTTAAGTAATAGGCCATTGAAATTGAATAATGTAGTATAATGTAATGTAGAATAATGTAACACGGACCAAGGAGTCTAACATGTGCGCGAGTCAATGGGTCTCCCGAAACCCAATGGCGCAATGAAAGGTGAAGGCCCCTAGCGGGCTGCGTTGCGATCCCGGACCGCACAGGGGTCCGATAAAGGGCGCAGCAACGGCCCGTCCCAGGCGCTCACACGTCGCCGGGGCGGAGCGAGAGCGCACACGTTGGCACCCGAAAGATGGTGAACTATGCCCGGGCAGGACGAGGCCAGAGGAAACTCTGGTGGAGGTCCGAAGCGATTCTGACGTGCAAATCGATCGTCCGATCCGGGTATAGGGGCGAAAGACCAATCGAACCATCTAGTAGCTGGTTCCTTCCGAAGTTTCCCTCAGGATAGCTGGCGCTCGATGGGAGAGCAGTCACACCTGGTAAAGCGAATGATTAGAGGCATTGGGGTCGAAACGTCCTCAACCTATTCTCAAACTTTCAATGGGTGTACGGGAGGCCTTCTGGGTTGAGGCCTCCCGCTGCGATGAGAGTGCCAAGTGGGCCACTTTTGGTAAGCAGAACTGGCGCTGTGGGATGAACCAAACGCCGGGGTAAGGCGCCCGAGTCGGGACGCTCATGAGAACCCATGAAGGGTGTTGGTTGCTTAAGACAGCAGGACGGTGGCCATGGAAGTCGGAATCCGCTAAGGAGTGTGTAACAACTCACCTGCCGAAGCAACTAGCCCCGAAAATGGATGGCGCTCTAGCGTCGCGCCTATCCCCGGCCGTCGCTGGCAGAAAAGCACGAAATGTGGGGGTGCTAAGCCGCGACGAGTATTTCAACATACAGTTGAAAAGTATTTTGAAGGGTCTGGTCACTGCTGTATACAAGACTATCACAATTTTCATAATTATAGTAATATGTGATGACAGTTCCTGAATATTATTTCAAAGAAACTTGTGGATTTCTAGAATTATTTTTAAAAGGTTTCCTCAAAAATTGAAATCTATCAGAAGAGCATTAGGCTCGTTTGCGCATTTGAGTTGGTTTCACTGCTATTGAATTCGTATTGAATGCGCTTCTGAAATTCACTACCAAAGAACCGCTTGCTTCGCGTTTTGTAGTAGGACAATGACCGTGCTGTCAACGCTTCACCTCTCTACAGGCTTGCATCGCAGTGAAGCAAGTGACAAATAAAAGAAAACAAACGTTGGCGAGAGGCAGCCTGCTTATAAGCACGACATACAGTATATTTCGAGGCGTATTTCGCCTAAAGGGAATACTATGTCACACACGTCGTTCCCTTCTACTAATAGCGCGACATCTCGTTCCTTACGTCAACGGAGTCACTTCGCGTTAACTTTGCAAACGAAAACTTGCAAACGAAAATATTTCCAAGTCTATCGATGCGCCTCTACAGGTATTCATGCTTCTCATTTCGCATCACGTTCTTAATCAGTAGCGATTCAACTCGACTAACGTAATCGGCTAAGGACAATCAAACTCGGCTAAGGTAATCGTCACCAACGTTCTTGCATCCCTTGATGTGCTCGACTCGGAATTGGTACTCCTGTGGAAGTAAGCTCCACCTTAAGATTCTGCCGTTAAGCTGTTTAGCCTGTTTTATGTATCGAAGTGGCTAGGGGTTAGTTTGGACCTAGAAAGGCACTCCGTATGGATACATATTGAACTTCTGTAGTGAACTGTATAGATACATATTGAACTGTATAGATACTTGTGTATAGATACATATTAAACTACTGTACATATTGAACTTCTTGAGTTATTTACCGTGCGCCGAAATGTGAGCATACGGGCGTACGGCACTTTCGCCTCCAGAGAAAATGCAGCTGCCGCAACCGGGATTCGATCCCGTGATCTGCAGGTCAGTGGTCGAGTATCTTAGCCACTAGACCACCGCGGCGGGGCCCGCGCCGTTTCTCGGCGGGACCATTTCTGCAGCAAGGCTTGAGCCGGCGCATGATGTGTACGTCGAACACAGCATTGTCGAGCACGTGCCACCACCCGCACTGCAGTGCGTTGGTCACGACGATCGGCTCCTCAGCCATCCACCCTTTTATGCGCCGCCATGCAGCTAATAAAAAAAAGAGGGGCATATTTTAGGTAGACGACAACTTGTTGAAATAAATTAAGTTTGAATTACCAATAATAGGTCCAATCAAACATGCCGCAAAAGTCAGCTGTAGGTCCTGTACCTTTTTTTAACAGATCTGTGATGTGGGTGTCGGTTTTTCTCAGCAAATAGGCAAACAGCTATAAAAAATATAGAGGACAACACTGTGTTTGGGAAATAAGCTGTGTTAACAATCGGCTGGAACTCATTAGCCATCTACAAAAAAAAATAGTTATTGGTCCGGCAATTGGCAAACGAAACAGAATGCATCTAAAACAATTTTCATGTGTATGACACATCAAAAAATTGTTATCTTATTTTCAGAACAATAAAGGTGCACTGTTAGCTGAAGTAAAAAAAGAAATGTCAAGTACTTCGGTATTTTATCTTGCAATGAACTTGCGCAAAAGTGACAGAGATTTCTTCCACCGTGCAAAAGCTGTAAGGCGGTAATTACACAAGTGCAGTTTTTGTTATATCTCTGCAGTTCGTATATTGGTTTTAGTGTTGTTATTTTTCTTTTTTCGAATTTCAGGCTTTGTTCTGCAGCTAGTTATTTGAGTTTGTACTGCTGACTGTTTGCCACCGCTGTCATATTAACTCTTTCATACCACGCCTCAAGGCATCGTTCACTGGCTACCGATGATTTCGCGCCCTATTTTTGAACAACTACAAAGCTTCAGGACCCCTAGCGCCATCTAGGCAAGTGTACACAAACTATAATTGTTTTTTTTTGCTGGTTCGCTGTTTTTAACGTGGGCGGTGATTTTTAAACGGCGCGTGAGTTCAAATACTGAAGCCCACGTGGGCCGCGTCGACGTCCAGAACAACGCTGTGGGTGTTTCCGGACTGTGGGCCCTTGTCAGGCCTCGCAACAGATGGCTGTGGGCCATTGTCAAGCTGTCTTTTTCGGAGAGCAGCCTTTGCCTGCAGCTGTCCTTCATGAAACGTATTGATGCGAAATAAACATTATTATTATTATTATTATTATTATTATTATTATTATTATTATTATTATTATTATTATTATTATTATTATTATTATTATCATTATTATATCTTTAATCAGTCACTGCACGTTGACAAAGTTGACAGGAAAGCCATGCTTAAACTTTAGTTGTAACGATGAAAAATACATGACGCTACCCGAAAGGTTAAAGCAACGGCACACATATGACCATTCTTCCAGTACTGGCCTACGCAAGTCATCTATGGGAACCATACACCGAAAGAAATGCACTAAAACGTGAGTGTATACAAAACGAAGCCTTATGGTTCATTTTAACGCCTATTCCTGAACACAGTCTATCGAGGTGCTCCGTGACAGTGCAAGTCTAATAATGGTGAAACAGAAAATGCAACTGAATGGACCCTTAATAGCAAAAGATTTGTTTACGACTTTTTTCAATAATTTGTTCCATTGCATCTGGTAATGCTAAAATCGAATCGTAAATACTGTAATGCTTTGTATAAATATTGCGATCATAGTTAATTAAAAACCACTTTACGTTGGTTTTAAACGTCCACGTAAATACTATGGGAAACTAGCACCTCCTAGCGGGGTAGCACTTGAGACCACATGCGCTCAAGATTCAGTGATGTTTAACGTGCTGTTTTCAGACAAGAAGACCCAATGGCGGTGAAGAATAACACTCTGTGTGTGCTTTGAGGATGTCTTCTCGGAATAAAGAAAATCATGCTTTGTGTAAGCAGCAAAAACTACGCTGAAAGCAACTAACAACAGAACAAAAAGGGCGATGAACAATAGCCACTGTCAAGTGTCAGTCATGGTATTGCGCGTACCCCACAAATGTTCTCTGATGCCGACAATATTTGCTCGGCCTCTGCAACGCCACGAGTAAGCGTCTGTCTACATCAGACCAGAGAAAATGTCCATTGAACCTGAATTTTGCAATGAGAACGCACCCTTACTGTAAAACAAAATTAAAATATCTTAAAAGCAACCCTCGTCAATAATATTTATTCAGAAGTTATAAGTCGCCCTGCATGCAGGACTATCACTAACGCAAGCATCTTTGTTTTCATACTTGGTGACAGGAATCTTTTACTCAAGCTATATTCTTTTTTTTATATACTGTAAGGAGAGTACAGGGTTAAGGTAGATCACATCTTTCTACAGAATTTCACCACATCCAGAACAAAACATACAAGACGTATTACACCACTCAGCCACAAAACAGATCTATTCAAGCATTCGTTTCGGTTTGGAGTATCGATGACAGGAATCAAGTATCTCAATACATAGTCGAAGGTCGCAGTCTAAAAAACTTTTTAAAAGACTTTGTGAGAATATTTGTGGCCAAATCGCATATTTCTTCACATGTTTCTTCTTCAATTGTTTTGTTGTAGGCTGCTCATTGCTTGAATAAGTTTGGAGTACTAAATATATTTAACAATTCTTTTTGTGATGTGAACAGTATGTACTCGATTATGTTATTGTTTTTCTTTTTGTGTCCGTAAAGCTTTCACAAAAAGAGCCACTTCATGAAAATTGTTCCATAAAGTGGCAATATTTTAGTGCGCAAGAAACGCTTCGTTATCAACGTGAAGGAGTGGTCAGCTTTGACACGAAAATTAGTGTACGAGCAACGTCGACAGGAAGTGTTGTAGATGATAGTGTTGCAAACTAGTAGGTCGACATTGTTTGAAGTGTAAATACTGCATAGTAAGATACCTTGGAGAAGAACAGTTATGAACGAAATGGCTTATCAAATAATGAAAGAAAGAAGAGAATTGTGCTTTTGTGAAAAATCTTGAATTACAACAACAAAAACTGATGGAAGACCCTGTGCTTTATGGTGTCTATGCTGCAGGAACAGATTGGGGTTTTGAAACGATAAAACAATCGCTGGTCCAAATAAGGCACGTTTTTGTTTTAGATAAGCATTTATTGTCTTTCATTATTGTAATAATTTAAAGCACAGTTTCAGCCTATCAGCCTAGAGTACATTATTATGCTGCATGATCTGCAGTTTCCGCGTGTACTTCATTTTTTTAGTTTGAAGGTGTTATGCACCGCTTACTGACCACGCATCTGCTCAGAATCATCTGAGAAAACCTGTAAGAGACAGATAATATGGAAAATAAATTTCGTAGACAGTCTTGTTTGTGCGTGTGGGTGTTTATGTTGTTTTGCCATAATTATAATTTATATGTGTCTGTTGTAATACCTTAACTCGCGTCTGACGCGTTTCAATTATAGTAACGGTTCCATTCTGTGGCCATAACGGAAAACAAGGTTAGGTTATAAGGAGCTTCGCACCTAAAGAGGGTATGTCAATATATTGCCACGCTGTGTTCATGGCAGTAGATGAGAGAGAAGAAGAGAGTGTATGCTGTGAATTATGAAACAGAAGTCCAAGCGCTGCTAGAACGTCTGAATGTAAATACCTATCGAATTACCTCAACGTAGATGCCTAATTAAAACTTGAAAACTTGAAATGAAATTTAATGATAATTTCCCCTCTAATGCGAAACAATTGCCCCTTCGATATCCAAATAATCAGTTACAAGATTACTTGACTCCTCTGCCCTTAAACAACATTATTGCGACAGACGCGTCTGTATTAAACGAAAAAGCTGGAGTAGGCATCTTCTGTACTTCCCTCGAATGGTTTTTTTCAGCTCGATAACCACAATGTACGCATATTTTCATCGCTAAAATATTTGCAACAACACTAGCACTTTGTAAACTTCCTGGATGCGAATCAGAAGCAGTCATAATTATGGATTCTCTCTCAGTATGCACTGCACTATCTGCCGCAAAAAATTAACATTATTGAGTATGATGAGTAGTTTATTACCAGCAAACCTGAGAAATGTCTACTTGTTACAGGTACCTGGCCACTGCGGAATTTATCCAAGTGAGATGGCAGACTCATTAGCGAAAACATGTTTAAGCTGACCACTCTAACCTATTTTACCTAATTTTGCTTATGTAACATCACTCAGATATCTAAATGTTTGTTTGCACAAGGAAATAGAAAAATTATCATCGGGTGAAGATTTCGCTGGAACGAACAGTGCTCTGCATTTCGGCAGTTTGAAAATACAATCACCAGATTACGATGCAGAATTCTGCACCTGAATTATCACTGCATAAAGCTGGACTAACAGCATCTCTGCTATGTCTCTTTTGCAAGGAATTAAAATCAATAGATTATTTATTTTTATTCTGTCACCGATATTCTTATCAAAGGAAAAGACACCTGCTCGAGCTAATTCAGAAGCAATTTTTAAACATAAACCTGGCAGGTTTGCTCGTCTGTGTGTTGTACATATTGGCAACAAGAAAGATTACCTTGTTATTCGATTGTTATTAGTATTTTCGGCTCTGAGAAAACCTGAATGCCTGACTGCTAGCTCGTGCATTACTTTCATGTATTTTTTACCATATGCTTTCGCTCTATACTGAAATTTTATTTAATGATTTTAAACGCATAACTGACTCACTTTATGATCCTGCCACCCGGTTCTTGGCCGATCCCTCTTTGTCGGCGAGTGCCAGCGAAGCAAAAGGCTCATTATCAGAAGAAAAAGAAAGGAAGAGGAATAATTGGTGGCGTTTTCCCGTTTCCGTTACGTTCTTGCTCTCCGCCTTCCACGAAAGCTCAGTGAGCACTCAGAATTTCGTGTAAGAGTCGGGCGGATCTAAATTATTGCGGTTTTCTGACCATTTACAGTTTGTTTTGCTAGCTGATCTGATGTCGACAAATTCTCAAGGAGGCACCCAGGGGCGTTGTCTGCCTCTGTCGGCCTCTCTTCCACGTGGTCAAATGCAACTTGAGGCTTTTTTTATTGCAGTGATGTAAATAGAACTTCTGTAGCTCTAGTTACCCCTGCAGGAGGGATCCATTCGGCTTACCAACCTGAAAGCAGTACAAGCTGAACTGCAGTGGGCCACGCGCCACTACCTTCATATTACCGAAGATCAGCAGTTTAACAATGGTGGGATAATTTGTATATTGCCTTACCAAACTTGTATGAATGATGATCGGAAATTCTCGACATTTGGATTGATGAAAGTGAATGCTTTCATCCCACCACACTTTGCATGCACGAAGGGTATTGGTCGCGGCGCAGATGGTAGCTTAAGCCCAGAAGAGACACTCGGTAAGCTCTCAGTGGCTGCTGCAATAGCTATCTACTGGTGCAACAGAACAGTGGACAACAAACGGATTCTGACTGAGTCGGTGATAGCCACATTTGCCGGTGTGTCATGCCTTTAGGAAATTAAAGTGTGGCCTTTGATATTTAGAGTATACCCGCTTGCCTCACGTCCCTTACAGTGTCGCAACTGTTGGCTCTATGGCCATACTATGGGATGTTGCAAATCTGCTTTGCGTTGTTCTTGTGGTGAGGGTCCCTCCTAGGCCGACTGCTCTGTTCAGTTCCGCATGTGCTGCCTGCGTGGAGATACACACAATGCTGATAACCCAACATGCCAAGCTAAATATTAAGAGATAAAGTCCTAGAGCTAATCGACGAAAGGCGATGCTCATGCGCTAGTAAAACGACAAAAGAAAGAGAGCACGATTATACTGGCATATCTGCACGTCAGTAGGCAATGATTGAGGCAAGTATTTCCCAAGTGATCGCAAAATCAGTCGAGAAAGCAGTCGCGAAACTGACGGAACGTATCGTAAGACTGTGTCCGAATGCCTTAGTAGGAGATTAGCGTCCCAAATGGGGCTCCTGACACAGGTGGGTAGTGTTCACACGGTAATCCCCAGCCAAGAAAATGTTCGCTCGCAAGTATAGATGATGTCCAGAAGATTTCACGCATGAGGGCCTTCTTTCCTGCTTGTTTGCAAACAGCGGTAGCTCTTAAGACTCACGAGCTTACAATGCAGGTTTACATTAATGGGCACGCATGTACGTTGACCCATGCACGCAGAAACTAAGGGCTTCTCTGCTAAAGGGAATCGATACCCTTCCTAACTCCAAATAAAAAGATGCTCGGCACTAAGTCATTGCCACACATAATATTTTGCAAGAAACTGTAGCCTCTGTGATGCTACAGTTCTACAGCAGTGATGCACTGCTGTAGAACTGTTTATCATTATTTGCTGCTTCAACAGATCTAAACGTTTTACTTCCCAGATTCATCTGGATAATATGATGGTACAATAAACTTGGTCATATCCTGATAAACCTTTTTGGTCTCCCTAATTATCCACCTTTACGATTAGATCATCCATCTAGTGGAGGTGCCTTGCTTGCTTTTCTGTCTAATAAATTCTGTCATTGAGCAGCAATGGGCCATCCAGCAGGCCCACGAAGCTCCCGCCGGGTACTCCCTGTCAGTCCCTACCTGAGAGACGCCCGCTACGCGCTAAGCGCGTCCTGCCAGACTGAAATAATGTTTTTATTCCATTATTCCATAGAGCAAAGATATCCTTTGAACTAATGTCTACAGAAAGGGAAATATTGGTTGCAAAACTAACTCTTCTAGGAGGTCTTAAATTTCCCCTCGTAATGCATATTATTCTTTGGGTGAGTTATACTCCTGTCACACGGGAAAACTGATGTCATTTACAACGAATGGCATTTTGTTGACCTAATGTCATTTTACCTGCGCACTGTAAAACGAGAAACACAAATGTCATTTCAAGATGATGACCATGACCCTAGCTCTCTCAAGCCGTGGCTTTAGGTGAAATATATACCTACCATTTTGTGCATCTATTTTGTTTGTACCCTCAAAAATATCATTTTATCACTAAACATTGCTGCAAAAGTTATATTCTCAGCCATTTTTCAATTTTTCACAACTACGGGGCATAATGTCAAGCTTGTTAAGCAGCCAAGCCAAGGGCCAATTGTGATTTAACACTGCGGACAACATGACGAATTGTAGAAACACAACTAATGCTCTGGCTCTCCAAATAAAACGGCGTCGGCTACAGCATTCAGTCACAACCTGGATGGCCATGCGAGCCAAACATCGAAGCAAGGAAAGACTTTTGTGTATTGCTCTTGAAAAGCAGGAAGAGTTTACTCGAGCGTGCTATGACGCGTTGTGCGCCACCTGGTTCACGATGACGGCTATTGCGATTGAGCTACAGCATCCCATCGGGCGAAAGCGGTGGGCCTTTCATCGTAACGAAAGGTATTTTGAAGACATGTTGCTGCACTTGGGTGATGTGCACTTGAGGCCGTCTTTCATTAGAAACGGCCAAGAGTGTTTAGTTTGCTAAGAAGTGCTTCAGACATCTTTCAAACATGACTTGTTCTTAGTAAAAATATCATTTCGTTTTAAGAAAATTGGTAGTTACATTAGTTTTTGCTCAAATTTCAAACTTCGTGGTTGAAGCTCTTCCTGTTCAGACAATATGACTTCTGTTAAATCTCACATGCATCACGAACATCAAAAGTCCGCTGCGCAAACCAAGTCAGTTGTGCTAGTAACTGCACTCAGAATAATGAAGAGTTGAGCCAACTGGTAAGTATTCATTCTGAAAAACAGGGCGTGCTAAGACGAACACAAGGTGGAAGTCAAGACACCACAAACGTCGAGAAGCAACTGAAGATAGGCACGAACGGGAAAAAAGAAAGGCGCTGAAACCTTTTTAAACATTCTCATGCGATGGGTGGGCATGTGCCGAGGCATTTGCCTGCTTGCTTGCTTGCTTGATTCTTTTTTTTGGCTGTCACCCACTAAATAAGATTGACCAAGAAGCCGGTGAATATTGCAAAACAGTAACTTTAGGTTTTCCAGGCTAGGGGAATGGGATTACTTTGTCTTGACTGAAAAAATTTGGCACAATGTAAAAAGAGGGGAGAAAGAGAAATAATAGAATTTGTTGAATATGTGAGGTGTAATCGTTATAGCAAATTCTTCTGAAGGTTAAATCATTACAGTGTAATAGCTAATTAATAAATGGTAGATAGGCTAGTAAAACTCTAGAGCTGATCAATGGCTCAGCAAGGTAGTCTTCTTGTGTCACATGGGAATTCGCAGAGAGCGTGCTTTTTTGCTGTTTGTGCATCTTTTTTGTTGGTATTTGTGGTATCATGACTTCCACCCAGTGTTGTCTTAACACTCCCTGTTTTTTAAAGAAGCTGCAATTTTATTGACTTGACATCTTCTCAAGAATACTAATCAAACGCTATTTCCTTTCTGCTTTCTCTAGAAACTTTGTGAGATGTTCGAGAGCTTCAAGCTCCTGTTTTTTTTTAAGTTTCTATACACTGCCTCATCAGATTTCGTTCTTCAACAAGCTGTGCCAGGAAGGTGTCCTCACTTCGCCTACTCTCCCTTGCGGTGCGCTTCGTAGGTTGTGGAGCAGCTGGTGCCGTTGTCGCGTTTTTTGCAGGTGTCGTGGAAACACTCCACGTAGTGCGAATGCCGTCAGCGACATCAGTAGTGGGAGAGGTGGGGACGTGGCTGCGCTCTGCTAGTGACTGGGCTGGGCTCAGCGAAGCAGACTCACCCCTTATCAATTCCTCTGATTAACAAAAAATCACTATGTGAACAATCTGAAAGAGGGAAAACTACTGTAAATTTTATTTTTGCAATAGGTGTGCGACGATTCATGCAGGTATATATGTGAACTGTAAATTTAAAAATTATATACTCTTTTGTGTACGCCATAATT
Organism: Rhipicephalus microplus; assembly: GCF_043290135.1. Classification (NCBI taxonomy): domain Eukaryota; kingdom Metazoa; phylum Arthropoda; class Arachnida; order Ixodida; family Ixodidae; genus Rhipicephalus; species Rhipicephalus microplus. Next base: position 148,336,671 of record NC_134702.1, on the reverse strand, counting down.
GAGGGTATAATTTAGTACGGAACTTATAAACTGCGTGTTTGTGAATTCACAACAAGCTAATGCTTGAAACTTTCACATTCTCAGGCTCTTGCCATATGCAATTGCACAAAAGGTAATTATCCTGACAAGTATATTTCCAATCAGCTGTTGGTGCTGCTCTACAGTAAATTTCCACAATGCATACAACATGCATGTTGAATTCACCTCATCTACAGCCTTTCTCCAGTTGCGCAATTTCTTGTTAGGCTTCTGACGTTCATAGACAGTGCACCTAGAAATTGTTGGAGGTCCCAGTAAAATTTTCAGATGAAGCCGCCTTGCCCTGTTGACATACTTCTGGAGATTTATTTAAAACGGTAATCAGAAAGCATCAATACAAAACTTTATTTAGTGTGTTTTATTTGCAAATGAAGCGACGCATGTGCTTGGCATTCCTCGTCACTTTCAGTATAAAAAAACGAGCGCAGTAAGTTCGGCAGCGCAGCGAATGTGACAGCAACCATTCACAATGCTGTTTTAAAGCTAGCTGAAAAATATATTTGATCCGACTTCGTGTATAGAAATTTGGCCGCTCCCGTGATTGTTCTGCAGCAGCGCAGACTCACAGAGCAAATCTACACCGTTTAGTCGAGTCAAGCAATAGGCACCGTTTAGTTGCGTTCGTAGTCTGTCTGCAGAGCCAGAATACATGGCCTAGCAGATAAAAACAGCATGTGGTTAACCAAGCAGCCAATGACCTTTCTAACGGCCACGTTAAAGTCACCCACCACCACAATCGGAACCGAGGAACGCGCGCGCACAGACTCACCCTCCATCGCCGCATCCATCTGCTCCAAGACGTCATCTCTCGAGAGATTCGAGGCCAGGTAGACGGTCACAACCAGGACGGCATCGCCGGAGTAGGCACTGGTGTAGACGGAGGCGTACGGCGAGTCGTCGCTAAGCGGCGAAGTACACACGGCATGCGAGAGGACGTGGGCGTAGACGTGTCCAACCAAGCACATGCTGCAGTACTCGCCCCGGCTTCCACTCCGGGCGAAGGAGCACGGGTCGTCAGTGGGACACGTTCGCGGCGATGCATCAGGAGCAAGGTGGGCACGCTGTAAAACCAGGAGTTGGGTCCGGTCCTGCTGTCGCCTGAGTTCTTCACTAAAGGGCCGGTAGCACTTTACGAAGACGTCCAGTCCACCAGCCCTTCTCTCGGCGAGGGCCCGGGTCACGCGATCGTAGCCACTCAGGGAGACATCGGCAGGACATTCGCCGGAGGAGCGGTTGCAGGTCTCCGTGAGGCAGAGGAGATCAACCCTGGAGAGTACGGGGTCTTTGGCAACGTCCAGTGCATGCGCCAAGAGAGAGCAGACGTTTACGAGCGGGAGCGTCAACTCCCTACAGCCACCCTTGCACACCCAGCGGAAATGCTGGTCCCTCAGAGCGGAAAGGTAGCGCTACGGGACGGTGACGAGACGGTGATTCTCGAGCCTCCGAAACTCATCGAGCTTGGGTTTGTCGGGGTTGTCTTGCTTGTGGTAGAAGGTGTGGTCTCCCTCAGCATTGGTGAGGTATAGTCGGTTGAGGTTGGTACACCGAGAGAGCGCAACGTAGACGAACTTCTAGTTCACCGCTTCGCTCCCCATCATCTCTCATCGTGAGAGCGCGCGGTCGTTGCTCACCCTCCTCAATAAAGAAGATCGTCTTTGACATGGCATTGAGGGCAATGGCTAGTTGCACGGGGTTGTCCAAATCTATGTTCTCGGGGACAGTCTCGATGTCATCCGCGTCGTCTCCCCACTGGACGCGTTCACCTTCACAAACGGCCGCATCATCGTCATCGAAGACACCCAGCTGACTCCACTCGATGCGCACGCCGCTGGCGACATACAACGGCGCATGCTCCAGGTGCTTCAACCACGCCAAGATGTTACCGCGCTGCACCAGTCCGCGCCTGTACGTAGCCGGACTGACCAGCCTCCGCTTCACGTGCACGTCTATCGCAACTTCCTCGGGAACCAGCCGCGGAAGACACTCCACCACGTTCGGAACGTCGATGGGCACGTTCACGACCTGTCCGTTAATGCCGTACTGACCGTTGCCCCGCATGAGCCGCCTGATGCTCATGAAGGGGAGTCGAGGCGAGATGAGGCGCTCTTCCACCGCGTTCAGATGGGGGAGGTCCGCGGGACGAGGCGGGTACGCGTAGCCGTGGCTCTTGCTCAACGGCGGAACCCGCCCGGCCAGCAGGGACTCTCGGCAAAACGCACACACCCGGAACGCACCGAAGGGAGCCAGCCGCGGGTCTTGCGCATCCATGTCGTCGCATCGGTGTTCGCCCGACCGTCTTCCGGACTCGTTCCAAAGAACCCGCAACGCGTTCAACCTGTTGGTCTCGTTCCTCACGCCGGAAACGCAGCTCAGGTTGTTATCGAACCTCAGCCGGTCACACACGGCGCAGCTGTGACCGAAGCTGCGATCCACAAAGTCGCGTTTGAAACGCGCGTCCGGACGAGCAAAGTCCAGGGCTCGCAACCTCTCCCGCGCGGCACGTTCACTGGCTCGAACGGCTTCGGGAACGTCCACTCGCCGTTGACGATTGCGAGCGGCGTCTTGACGCCGGCCTTCATCGCCCTTCTTCGCCTCACGCTTACGTTGTCGTTCCGCTTCTTGGGCCTCATCTCGGCCTCGCGAGCGCGCAGTTCACCATCCGCTGCACGCTTTGCCCGCTTGTCCTTGGCCTCGCGAGCGCGAAGTTCGGCATCCTCTGCACGCTTCGCCCGCTTGCCCTCGGCCTCGCGAGCGCTCAGTTTGGCATCCGCTGCACGCTTCGCCCGCTTGCACTCGGCCTCGCGAGCACGCAGTTCGGCATCCGCTGCACGCTTCACCCGCTTACGTTCGGTCTCACGAGCCCTTCGCAGCGCCGCCTTGTCTTCCAACGTCGGCGAAACCACCGCGGTACCGTCACCTCCAACGACGGGTGCAGTGCTGGCATTCGGTTGTACTGCATCATTCGTTGTTGATGGTAGCGTTGCATCCGGGACATCCATCGCACGACCCGCTCTCGACGGGAGACTGAGAGAGAAGGCGGGCGCGCGAGAGAGAGGGTTGCGCGCGCAGCTGCAGCGGGCGAGGAGAGTGGAGGAGCGAGCGAAGGGGGAGGGTGACGCGCGCAGCGGCGTTAAAGATATAAGGCGCGTTACTGACACCGATATCAGCGTCGCGTCCTTGGCTTATTCGGTAGAGCGTCGCGCTGCGGCCCGCCAAGTCCTCTTTTTTTTAAAGATAGAGAGAAGACTGCGGACGACGCCGACGGCGGTGGATGGTTTGGGGCCGCTTATAAAATGTAGTCACTTTTAAAAAACCTTGAGACGGCATTGGTGAAAATGAAACGAGACGAGCGCATCTCGCGCCCTGTATCTGTCGGCGGATCGTGGCCGGGATACATTTATTTATTTATTTATTTATTTACAGTACCTACAGCGCCCGCGATGGGCATTAGTGTAGGGGGGATAACAATTTCGAAATGCAGAAAGGCGACAGTCCATTAACACTGATTTCAACATAAAGAAATACAGATACATAATAAAGCATCCAATGGTGACACGTAATAAACATTGACGTGTGTGAAGGTACAGCAGCAAGAAAAAATATATATATAAAATGCATACGCACATATATATATATATATACATATACATATATATACACAGAGATAAAAGCAGGCGGAAAAAAAAGAGCTGAAGTGTAGATCACTATAGAGATGAAACGAAAGTGTAGGCAACTTTAATGTGTGCTCAGGCTACAATAAAATATGATGTTCCAGCGCAGTGGCGAAAGTTTCCTTGGACGCAGCTACAATTTCATGAAGTAGTTTGTTCTATTGCTTAATTGATCGCGGAAAAAATGAATATTTAAAAAGGTTAATTCTGGTAGCGAACTCGCGCACTTTAAAGGCCGGATCAGTACGAGTAGATATATACGTAGGCTCTGATATGTAGTTTTCTTGGTGAATACCCGTTAAACCATGAAATATTTTGTGAAACAGAGATAAACGTAGAAATTCGCGCCTGTCTTCAAGAAGAGGCCATCCTAAAGTACTCCTGATTTTGAAAGATTGTTTAGAAAAGTTGTAATCACCCGTGACGAAACGGGCCGCTCTCAGCTGCACGCGTTCTAGAGCGTCGATGTTTACCTTAGTAAAAGGCTCCCACGCGCTGCACGGCTATTCCAAAAGTGGGCGTACATTCGACATATACAGGATTTCTTTCAGGATGGCCGGTGCTTGTTTAAAGTTACGTCTTAAGAAGTGTATTGTTTTGCTGGCCATGAGGGATACGAGCACCCGTCTCTTTTTGCGTGGTCCTAATGGCGAATGTCAAAAACTTTGAGACAGGGCAGATTGAGTAACGCACCTTCCTCTAGTGAATGTGCGGCGCCTATAGAACATTTTCGTTGCGAAAGGAACGTATGTGAGGGCTCCAAGAAACACGGTTATATGAGCGCGCTGGTGCCCCTCACACAGACATGAAGTGCGTCTGTCACGGACACAGGGCGCACCCTTCACAGCCACTGTGCGCGTACAGCGTCTCTGTGGGACGCCTTCTCTGTCTCTGACGGATGCATCTAGTGTGTCTTGGATGATAACCAGCAAGGAGGGCGAGAGAGCACTGCCGAACGCGTAGCGCTCACACAGTATCGAACACTAAATCGGTGCCGAACCCTACTGAAAGCATGCCGCAAACGATAGGCCCAACACAATGCTAATAAAAACAACAAAGATCGGCTGATGCCATAATTGCAACACCCCTGTTTGTGCGGTAGAAGTAAGTCGTAGGAAAATGTACTTTCCGGTACCTAATGCCAAGATTCTCTATCTTGGCCCTGACGGCTTTCAGTGGTTCGTCTATGTCTGCGGCCTGGGGTGCCTAAACTATCGCCGCGTGCCCTTTGCTATTTCTTTTAGCTCTGCAGAGGTCGCGAATATGATCATGCCAAGTTTTATTTGAAGAAACGTCTTCGTTTCCATTTATAGAACGCGGCCTCTAGGCTCCGCCTGACGTATGATGACCGTATGCGTAAATCTCGGAAGATAAACACAAAGAAACAGCATGGAGCCGTCTACTGAGGCAACTACAACAACCGTGACGACCCCAAAGCAGCACTGAAACATGACGCCATCTGGCATGTGCAGCTGACCGCATTTTTTGCACACACATGTGGGAGTGCTTTATTGTCCACAAGTCGGCTACTGACTAATATACTAATGAGTACAAACAAACTATATCAGTTACATATACACAAGCCGAATGCGACCTTCGTATAAAAGGTCGCGGGCGTTGGACTACTCATTCGGTCCGAAATCGAATGCTATTGAGTTTTGTGTACTCATTTGACGGTAAATGTCATTTTTGTCGAATGACATTACATATGCCATGCGACAGAAAGGAAATAACATTTCTAACGAATATCAGTTGCTGTAAATGATATTATATCTGCCATATAAAAGGGGTATAGATACTAAGTCAGTAAATTAAGTTCTTTTAAACTGTGGAAAAAAGTTGTGCTAGCTCGAGATTTAAACTCTCATCAGATATTATACAGATTCCGAACCGATCAGACCGCAAAACCTCTATAGAACTGGGCGGCATCCAATCATTTCACCTGTCATAACAATGGATTATTCATAAGTTCTTGGAGTCAAGGCCAGATCAATGCAGGATCTTGCGTTTTTGGGTCCAGGACTTTCGGTGTGTTTTTAGCAAACACTTCACACTTGCTCAAATAGCGACCGAATTCTCGTAATATTTCAGACACATGTGTCACATTAAAATGCACAGTGTGATGTTCGTTCAATTGTTGATCTCAACAAGTTTAAAATGAATTTTCGGGCAAAAATTTTACTTTGGCTGAAAATTCATGCCACGCAGGTACTGTTTGCGATATTCTTGACTCTGATAGTAAAAGGTCAGAATTAGAGATACAGAGAAGAAAGAACCTACAGCTAATAATTGGCAAATTGACGACTGCCCGAGAGACTATAAACGCCGGGAAGCAACTCCAGCATAGTCAGTCTTCTAGTAACTAGAATATTTGCAGGTTTTATGCAGTGAGTTTCAAGCGTACTGTTGCGAAAGCAAAAGGAGAATATATTGTTCGCCACTTTGAGTTCCTTTCAAAATCAAACAGTAAAAGTGCATTGCCCCGGTATGTTAGATCTACCAATTTAATTCTACGTCCATTAAATGCAGAATCAATATTGCATACTAACCAAGAAATAGAAGAATCGCTAAGTGCAATTACCAAAAGTTTGGAGGCCATATTTCCTACCTCCAATTCTTCACCTCTTGTGAGACAAAACACTCTTGAAAATACAAAAGATATATCATTGTTGGTCCTCTCGTCAGTTGTAGCACGTATACCAGCGGCTATGATGATACCGCAACGAAGATGCTGAAAAGCTTCTTGGATGTTGCTCTGATTGTGCTATTAGATATCGTAAGTTATTCTATAAAACAATCTTGGATTTCTTCTGTGTGGAAAGTAGCTAAATGGATCCTCCTATCTAAAGATAAGTACAAGAGTTTGCTCTAGGAAACATTCAACCAATTTTGTTAACATCGAATTTGATAAAGTTGATAGAGAATATTACATGCTAAGATAACTAAATTTATTACTGTTGATAAATAATAGGTCCCTGTCAAATTGGTTTTAGAATAAGAATGTCTATCTGGTGTGCTTACGCTGATTTGGAGAGCAGAATCCAGCTAGCATGGCGACAGAAACTGTATGCAGCATCAGTTACACTGGATATCTCTAGATCCTGCAATAGTGTCGATTACCCACTTTAACTAAAAAGAATGAAAGAGATTCGCTTAGCTGACTTTTTTATATCGTGGACGGCTAAGTTCTTGCTGGACAGGGAGTTTAACTGTGTACAGAGTCGGATATCAACAGAGGAATTCCGACAGACACGTGATGCTCCCGAAGGAGCGGTTTCGTCTCCGCTACAACTTAATATTCTGCGTATATCTATTCCTCGTCAATAAAGAGTTAACCTATATGTTTACGCCAATGATATATCATTCTTTTCATCTGCAAACTACATTCCATCACTTCATACTGTTTTACAAGTATAATTACTCTGCAAACTTGGCTTGACAGTACTTGTTTGCCCTTTAGTGCACAGAAATGTGCAGGTTTGGCGTTCTCCCCACAAGAAAATATAAATGCATTACTCTCAATCCAACAAGCAGGTATTGCCCAAGTGCAAACAGTGAAGTACCACGAAATCATCTATGATGGTAAACTCAACTGGCGTATGCATATTGAACATACAGTGACCAAAGCGTCACTCTAGATAGGCCTATTCAGAAAATTAGTAATACTCGTTGGGCATGCGGATAGACGCCTTGTTAGTGAATCACCGGAGGTACATGCGTCCTATACTGGAGTTTGTGTATGCCTTATTTTCTGGCGTACTAGCACGGAAGTTAAGTCCGTTAGTTCTAACTGAGCGTCAAGTACTCTCTAGTGCCTAGGGTTACCCAAATTTGTAGCAAAGTCTGTTCTATATAAGGAATCACGAATTCCTTGTATATTTGTTAGGAATATATATTAACATATTAACAGCTCGAAGATGTTTAAGAGTCTGATTCGCCGATAATGCGAGTAGACGAGTAGGTAACGATTACCTCTGAGTTAATCATAACCCGGCAGATATTGGACCCTCAGCAAAGAAGGCCTAATGATATAGTGCTTATGAGTGGCACGTTCAGTGAATTAGCCTTATCATAAGACGATAGGTTTCCTAACATTGCGAAATTACTGCCTAGTAATCTTCTGAAGTGCTTCTGAAGAAGTAATCTTCTGAAGTGTGAGAAAAACGCCGGGTAGGGATTCTCTTATACACAAATACACTGGTAATTTTCTGTTAGGCTTCTACATTATGCCTAAATATATTTCAGCGAGTTTTCGGCTACGTAAACAGAGCTTTACTCCAACTAAAATTCTTTTAACCTTAACTTACAGAATAATACAGATTATCGTTGTGTTTGGCCCTAACTGCTTCAACAGATTCTATTATTCAAAAAGTACTGAGAATACTTGATTCTTATCTGAGGAACCTGCGATTAGTTTGCGTGCTGTAACACAAAGGAATTACACTGAATGAAGTTTTGGATTCTCTGGCAAAAGCTTGTCTGGTAGCTCCAGTTTACTCTCTAGTTTCGGATACGGCGTTCATTGCCGCGGCAAGGTTCAGGAGGTTCCCATTATCTGTGCTTATTTCAAGTGTCGATTCATCACGACACTCTCTGCACCTACAGTAGTTCTCTTGGAGCAGCAAACGGTGTGCCGCAAGACAGGTTGATTCCAAATCTTGATTTTTACACGGTCAGAGTGGTCTTGGTAAACCTCTTTTTGCTCATATTGCAACGAATTCGAAACTGTGGGACACTTTTGTTGAGCTGCCGACCTTTTTTCTTACACAGAAAATGAAGTATCGAAATGATATTGCTACGTGCCAGTGCATGGAGATAGAGAGGAGAAAGCTGATAGGCTGGTGCTAGCTAATCTGTGTGGCGGGCGTTGCTTGCTTAACTGGCTTAAAATATATCCGTGTCTACGATTCCGAGTTGGTCTCCTTCTCGTAACATATTTGGTGTAGTGCTCTGATCTCTATCCTCGCCACGGAACTTTGAATCGAACGCTCGCTCGCGGCTTTCGAGATGGCCACTATAGACCCACCTAAATCCTCTCATTTCAGTCGGCCTCCTGTCCAGCCTGCCAATTAAGCGGCCACAACAACGTTCGTGACGCTTCCCGCCCTCAAAGACTCTGGCATGTTCTCGGGCTGCGAGGGTTCAGGCGTCGACCAAAGACTATGCCTCTACGAACGAGTTAGTGCCACTTACAGGGGGGACTAACTCGACACTTCACTAAAAAGCGTCAACTCATGAAAGTCTCAAATACAACAGACAAAAAATAGAACTGGCAGAGCTTTCGAAGTTGATTATTAGGCGTAAGGTATTCGATGCAATAAGGTATAACGTGGAGAAAATTGAACACGCTCTAAGACCGAAGGAAGCTTCAAAAGTGAAGAGTAAACTTGGGATAGGCAAAACTCAGTTGTATGCACTAAGGGACAAAGAAGGCAAAATAACTACCAATATGGATAGAATAGTTAAAATAGCAGAGGAGTTTTACAAAGATCTGTGCAGTAGCCAGGACAACCAAGACCTTAATACTATAAGTACTAGTAGTAACCTAGATGGCACCCCATCAATAATGATCGAAGAAGTCAGAAAAGCTTTGGAGAGCATGCAAAGAGGCAATGCTGCTGGCGACGATCAGGTAACATCAGATCTGCTGAAAAATAGAGAACAGATTGTGCTAGAAAAACTAGCCACCCTGTTTACGAGGTGTCTTCTGACGGTAAGAACATTAGAGTCTTGGAAGAATGCTAACATCATCTTAATACATAAAAAAGAAGATGACAAGGACTTGAAGAATTACAGGCCGATCAGCTTGCTCTCTGTAGTATACAAGCTATTTACAAAGGTAATTGATAACAGAGTTAAGAAAACATTAGAAATCAATAAACCAAATGAACATGCAGGATTTCGAACAGGCTACGCAACAATCGACTACGTTGATCCTTTCAAGCAGGTAATAAAAAAATGCTCACAATATAGCCAACCACTGTACAAAACCTTCATTGATTACGATTTGGCGTTTGATTCAGTACAAATATCAGCAGTCATGCAGACACTGTGGAATCAGGGCGTTGATGAAGCATATACTAACATCCTGGAAGAAATATACAGGGCATCAACTGCTACCATAGTGCTTCATAAAGAAATCAACAGAATACCAATCAGGAAGGGTGCAAGGCAGGGGGACACAATCTCTCCAATGCTCTTTACCGCATTCTCAGAGGACGTTTTCAGAAGCCTAGAATGGGAAGAGTTTGGGATAAGAGTTAATGGAGAGTACCTTAGTAACCTGCGTTTCGCCTATGACATTGCATTGCTGAGTAACTCAGGGCACGAATTGCAACTCATGATCACGGAGTTAGACAAGGAGAGCAGAAAGGTGGGTCTGAAAATTAATGTGCAGAAAACGCAAGTAATGTACAACAACATGGGAAGAGAGCAGCGCTTCGAGATAGGTAATAGTGCACATCGAATGTCAGAGGAGTATGTCTACTTAGGGCAGGTAATAACCGTGGAGTCGAACCACGAGATTGAAGTAACCAGAAAAATAAGAATGCGGTGTAGTACATTTGGCAAGCACTCAAATTATGAGAGGTATATTGCCACTATTCCTCAAGAGGAAGGTGTATAACAGCTGTATCTTGCAGGTACTTAGCTACAGATCAGAAGCCTGGAGACTTACAATAAGGGTCCAGCTTGAATTAAGGACGGCGCAGCAAGCGACGGAAAGAAAAATGGTGGGTGTAATCTCAAGAAACAAGAAGAGAACAGAGTGGACTAGGGAACAAACGGGCTTAAGGATATCATAGTTGAAATCAAGAAGAGCAAATTGACAGGGGCCGGGCATATAGCGCGTAGACAGGATAACCCCTGGTCATTAAGCTTAACTAACTGGATTTCTAGAGAAGAAGGGTGGGTTAGGAGGAGACAGAAGCTTAGGTGGATATATGAGATTAAGAAGTTTGTGGGTATAAATTGGCAGCAGCAAGCGCTAAACCGAATTAGCTGGCGGAACATGGGGGAGGCCTTTGTCCTGCAGCGGACGTAGTCAGGCTGATGATGAAGATGACATGTGGGAGCCCACGCTAATGCTCCCGAACGTGATCTTTTACTTCACCAGAAGCCCTCTTGTTTAGTTCGATGTATCTAGTTCGATACCCATGAGCATATTAGTACCAGCAGGAACAGCTTCAAAGAACAGAACGAGCTTTTCGGAAACCTGTTTGTTTGATTGATTGATTGAATGATTGATTGATTGATTGATTGATTGAATAATACGTTGGTTTTTACTTCCCGAAATCACCGTACGATTGTGAGAGACGCCATAGTGGAAGACTGGAACTTTTGACACTCTGCGGTTTTTTCACGTGCGCTCAAATCTGAGCACACGGCCCTGCACCATTTTCGCCTCCGTCGGAAATGCAGCTGCTGCAGCCGGGATTCAATCCCGCGACCTGCAGGTCATCTTCCGAGTACCTTAGCCACTATGCCACCACCGAGGAAAACCCATTCGGTCCTCGAAAAGCCGCGGAGAATGAGTTATGAACTCGCGCACAAACTTCCACCGAGTCTTTCGTAAGCTATATTCAGGTTGTCCTCGCCCTATGCCACACGGCCGACGAGAACATGTCCGAAACTGACAGAGTTTCGCATATACTAAAAGGTATCGCCGACATCGCCCAAGACGATGCTGCAGGCCGCTACCAGGCAAGACTAATTAAGCGTGCTGTGTTCGATGAGGCGATCTTGATCGTGAAGAACGCTTTTCGATAATTTAAAAGCACGCGTACAAACTTCAAGTGTGCCTAAAGATGCTGTGATTGTGCTTCTATCGACGCGGCAGTTCACTGCCGCTGGCAGTTTGTGCGTTTTCAACAACCGCAAAAGACACCAAGAAGGGGACAGTCGAATCCAGTGAAGATTAAAAAGACGCCGAGATGCTCGTATCGGTACGTAGTTTTTTTTTGCAGTTCTGTATAGAGCTATAAATTGCTGTTTACAAGACCATCTGTGCACTCAACTTCGCAAAGGGTGTCTGGGCAGGCGCAGCTTCGGTTACTCCGTTACGCAGCAAAAGCACGACGTTTGCGTATGCTGCAAAGTGCCTTCAGTGTGCATAGACTTGAGTGGAATAAATGAAAACACAAAAAATAAACAGGAATTCACAACATCAATTGTTTGTCGAAAGCTATGAAATAATAAAAAGTACACACGCGTTAATTGAGGCTCCACTGCAATACCGCTAGGTATTTTAGTCAAGGCATTTGTGAATCTTCACGATCGAGTGCTCACAGTAAGCATCCTATTGCAAACCACCGCAGTTAGTGTGGGAAGGACTGCAGTGTGTAGATAAAAACTGCAATCCGGAATTGTTATTGGCCTGACCATGCATTCTTGACATGTCAATTCATTCCAACTGTCCTGTGAATGAAGATTATAACCAGCAGCAGCTAAGTTGCGCATAATGTTCACAAGTTCACCTTCCTCGGCATTTCTCACTAAAAGCATTGCTTGTTTGCGTAAGGCAAATGAATTATGAAAGTATGCGGAGTGCACGTGACAGCGAATGCTCTAATAGCTGGAGGGTTGTGATTGATCATCTTATGAACAGTTTATAATCTATTGCAGCACCTTGATGAAAACTAACTGGGCTCTTTGCAACGCTGCTAGTTCTCGCTTCACGCAAAAGAATAAAAAAAACATCAGTACACCTCGAGTTGACAGGTAATGTGGGATTTATGCGGATTATGTTTTCAGTATTACCATATTTATACTCAAAAGCGTAACTAACAAAATGGTACAATGTATTGCTGTGGACGCATGTTCATTTTGCATTCTTCAAAAACATACTGACATTTTGGTGATTTTTGGAATGTTAGCTCAGATTTTTTGTTTCAATGCATGCTAAATTTTGGCCTATCGTACAAGTTGCAAACAGGTGGTATGTAAAGAGACTACGCAATATGCAGAGACAAAGCACTATCCTTGTCGTCATTTCTAACTTCCTTACTTTATTACCTCAGTCCTCCCAGTTCTTTATTCAAGAAATCATTTGTCTTTTGGAACTGCTTAAGCTTGCTTCACTTCCGCAGCACTTGTTTTCATACGTCCTGGTATGATAAAGGGGTACTGACATCAAAACTTTATTTTTTGCGTGAAATGAAAGTTCCAGGCTTCAATTATCTAGAAAATGCTCTGAAAATTGCAAGCAAAGTCTGCAAAAGTAATAACAATATGCCTTTAAAAGCTAGTTTCTGTTTCTGCAGTGCCCTCACATTGTAACACAGTATGAGCTTCTTTTCTTGCGCTTGTGTGAAAAACCGCAAAACTTGCTCGGCTGGTACGCTCTATGGCTCTATAGCTGACCCAAAATCAGTCATCTTGAAAGTTTTTATGACGCCGAGTGGCCAATTCGGTACCTGATGTCTTCACATCTAGCAAAGCTGAAGCTTGAAGTCCCTAAATTGCCTGATGTGCCACAAGAAACCTCACTTTACTTTAAGAAATAATGTATCTCATCACAATTTTATTTGCTCTTCATTTGCTCAGAGTCATCTTTGTATCTATTGAGATTCACTTGGCTGACTAAGCTTGCCTTTAAAAAGTGGTGCTGTACTCAATTTAGATTGTTAGTTGTACAGGCCGATTCGCTGATGCCGTGGAGGCCAGCGTACCGGGCAGTCTTTAATTGTCCCAGCTGACTTGCCATTTTGACCAAATAGAATGACCCCCTGGGACTCGCTGCCGAGTTTCGCAATTCATTTCATTACTAGCACACAGTCCCGAACCTGAATTATTGGTACAGATGTATTCTGTTTTTTTATTGTTCTGTTTGTATACTGTTTGTTGTTTGTAGATGTATACTGTTTTTTTTAAGTTCCTTTTCAATCTTTTTCTGTACTTGGCTTCACCCTCTTTAGTTCTCTGTTTTGTCAGGCTGATGATCACTTCAACTCACAGTCGCGTTGGCTGGTAAATATGTTGCTTGGCAGCAGCAGTGGAAACTGTGTTCATGATTGTTGATTCCTTCTTTTTCCCCCGCTCCTGCAATATCCTCATTGAGGCTGCAGTTTAATATACATAAGTGGTGCGCACCCTAGAGTTGCTCTTTAGGGCTGTGCATGATGAGCTACGTCATTTAAAGGGAGCTCTTACATCTTTCTGGGAAGTCTGAGCACTTACCTAATAAGTGATTTATGTCTCAATTAGCTTGCTTCACTAGCCCATTGAGTGCTGAATGAAACGGAGCAGTAAACCTGAGTGCAATTCGCTGTTGGTTTGCAATTCGCTGTTTGGTTAGGTTAATGACTCCGCAAAGCTGGTTCACTGTCATTCAACAATACTGACTTTTCGTCAGGCATATTTTTTGTTTAAAAAAGATCAGACTGTTGGTATCCCTTTTTCTGAATTCACGGCCACAATCTTTTTACAAGCCATACCATTAGATTTTTTAGAGTATTCTTCGTAGCTCTTGTGAACGACCTCCAATGGTGGAGACAAGCACTTTGTTGGTAGCATTTGTTTATTCACCTGTCTAAACATTATCTCAATATTCTGGCACTCACGATACCAATGTGCTTTTCTTGTTTTGTATTTTTTATGCGGAATGATGTGAACTGCTTGATTAGCTTCATGTACGTCCACCGGATTCCGTCATGAGCACTGAAACAACAGCAGTTATGATAAGGAATAAATATTTTATGAATTAGCATGGGTGGCACTGCTATCAATCCCGCTAAGATCTGTTTTAAAGCTTCAGTTTTTTCTCAAAGTTTGACAGTATTTACTGTTTTACACATCAGCAAATGCAATTCCTAATATAGATACTGCACGAACGTCTTTATTTGCCTTCTAAAGCCTTTAAGACTTCCTGGTGCCTTTTGGACGGCCCTTGCTTCTTTCTCTGTTGTTGTGAAGTTCACTTCCGCTTCGTTACACGTGATGCTGCTGTAACCAACCACACAAAGTTAGCACCTACTTGGAAACCTTTCGTCTCACTATTAGACTATCACTCCTATTCAGTGTTTCCATTCATCTGTATTCAGCTGGAATGGTAGAACAGTCAAGTTGATTAGGTACGGGATCATGTAACTTATTTTTTTAACAATGTAAACCTGCCTATGCTTTCATTCTTTTAGTTCAGTCTTTGATTTAGCCACTTGTGCTGCTGTCGGCTCTTGTACATGATGTCATGCCATCTCTTTCACTTGCTCTGTGATGTCGACTCACCTAGAAGTTCCGACTTCTTTGCATGCAACTGTCCTCAAAAACAAGTAGAAATGTCACTGGAGGGCAAGTTGCTGAACTGTAAATTTAAAACCATTCTGTTCTCTCCTACCCCACTTAGAGACTGGCCCACGAATCAATGTAGATCAGTCACCAGAGCTGGAATGCTGCCGGGTAATGCTGCTCGGCTCAGTGTGGACAAGTACTGCCAAGAGGACACCATCTGCCTCTGCGGGCTTTTTCTGAAAGCGTTTAGTACACATAATTTATCATTCCTCTTGACAAGAAACCGTTCTAGAACATAACTTTTGTTAACAATCGAAAATGTAAAATGAACCAATAAATTGCCAGAACAAAATGCTTCCATTGAGACTTAATATTTACATTGAATAAAAATGCTAAGAAAGTTTGCAGTGCTAAATGTTTTTGCTTTCACTTATCCTTAAACAAGCAAAATGTGTCCTGTTAAGTCATTTGCAAGCACAGTTACACAACAGTACTCTCTACCTTCACAGGTGAAAGCAACATCGAACCCATTTCAACTTCTCGAGTGCTAGGTGCACTTTTCACTGTCCAATGACATTATCTCCAGCACGTTCATATACCTTAAAATAAAGTGCTCTTTATAGAAATAAAGACAAGGCAAAGTTGCCTTTATAACCTTTAGTACAAATGGTTTTAAAACAACGTTCAGCGACTATACATGGCTACAAAAAATGGCAGCAGATTAATGAACGAAAGGGTTTTAACCTATTGATACACCAGACAACTCAAGTCTACATGAGTAATAACTATAAAAATAACTCATATGATAATAGCTTTAAATGTAAGAGAATTTACTTTATAAATAAATATTAGTTGTGAATGCGAAATGAGATGTTCTTTTTTTAAAAGTGTTCAATGACAAGTATCTAGTGCATAGTGATAATAAATATCAAAACCGTAGGGAAGTAATTATGGTAGTGTTTTAGCCGTAGATAGTGCTTGAATTTTGTAGCAAAAAATTGTTTTTATAGGCGAATTTGGTGGAAATAGAATTTACCAATTCAATTTTAGCAAGAAATTAGCTATAGTAGAACCATTAGGACACCTAAATACAAAATTTTCAGTTCATATTTAAAAAAAATACGCACTGTCAGTACACTACGTTGCCGAAAAAGTGGGGACATGCTGGTGAATTTAGGTACTGAATGTTAGGCTGTGAATGGATGCTTTTGGAGACGTTGAAGAGGAAGGATATGAGATGGATAGGTGTTCTCCCATGACATGATGCAGAACGTAATATGACTGTGGATAATGCGTAATATAGTTTAAGCAAAGTTGAAGAATTGAAGTGCTTTATTAGTGTTCCGATGCCACGAGATATCCTCTGTCTAATAAGTGAAATGGGATGATCGTACTTTAGTTAGGAATCTAGGACTACTCCCAAGAATGTGAACGCTGTGGTACAAAGATGCCTGTGGGCATTGATGGAACGTGGCAATATCAATAGCAGGGGTAGGTGAAAGAGCGTTATGATTGGAATAGAAGACAATAAACTGTGTTTTATATGAGTCAATTTTTAAACCATTAGCTATGCGCCAGTTCTTTACCAGTAATAGTAGTCAAGGACTTCTGCTGTGCAGGTAAAAGAGCTGCTTACATCCCATTGTTAATCCGAAAAAATAAGGAACCACAAGCAGACCATTGTAAGCAGCATGTCATTGGTTCATTTTGAATTTGTTTCGAAACCTTCACTCTTACACCATGCTGGATAGCTAGAGATGCAAGCTGCTCTAAGGATGAATTGGCTTTGTCTCATGGTCTCCTTTAATAGTGGCACTTGTATACTGCTCTGCTTTACCAAATAGATTCACATTAAAAATGATAGCTGCTAGTATTATATTTCACAATTATGTAGTTGTACATCTGCACATAAAGTTTAAACTTTCTGAATTAATAAAGTAAACATCTCATGGAGAGCCATAAATTGTAATATTGTCATGTGGTGATGATGCTTAAGACTGCAGTAGTCGGTCGGATTGAGACCAAAGTTGTTATTTCAGTGAACCTTTGCCTGCGGAACAAAAAGTCATATACAAGCAATACGTCGTCGGCCGTGAAAGAGGTAAACAATGCATTGGCCATGAATATTCTGAAGAGCAATGTAGTATCTGCTTTCTTACAAGTTCTATTGAGAATTCCGGGATTTATCCTGGCGGCTGCGTAAGAACTAGACTATACGCGTTCTGTACACAAGCTTAGTAGTGTGATATCATGTTATCGCGGAGCTTCTTAAACACTGCTGCGCCACGTGGGCCGAGTGTTGCTTAATGTCTTTGTGAGTGAAACCCTACTTCATCTAATTGTAACACACCTGGCAATATGCATGTACTTAGTTGTCATACTTGTCATGTATATACTAAATATTCCAAGGTAAAAGATATTTTTATCCCCAGAGGCCAAAAGACATCTTAGCGTAGTGTGTTGTGCTGCATGGGTTATTGCCATGACAAATATATATAAAAATTCACATAGCTGAAGTAGAAGTAGCACTACATGTGGACTTCACATTCTTCAAGGATTTTGCAATGGCAAGTATTTTGTTTTACTTCCGGCACATCTTGTGACAGCCCTAATTATTCATCTCGTATTCAGAATTCGCTGGCAAAAGCAATTGACATATTGCATTTATTTTTTTGTTCCAGGACAACAGTTATTTGTTCATGAGGGACTTTGCATTTTTTGTGGCAAAGCACCCAGAGTATGTAGGCATTTGACTAAACTTGAGCCAGAAAATGAATGCTTCCAAAGCATCTCAAAAATAAATTTTATAGACACTAAAACTATAAAGTAGCCAGGTTGATTCAGACAAGAATCGTCTGGTAATTTAGGCAAGAATTGCCTAATTGTGTTGAAATTCACTCCCTTTTCTTTGTGGCATGTGCTGAATTGTAAAGTGTACTTTTTTGTAATTTGTTGTGTTATTTCATTCCTATCTCAGCATAATTGTGCGATCTGACGTTGTCTTTTTATAATTACTGCACAAATAATAATGCAATCATGAACAATAAACTGCTTATTAACAGGCTCATGCTTAGTTTACTGATGCAAGCTGAGATTAAAAAAATTGCTATGAACTGTTTCTTTTTGCTAATGTGCGTCAAGATTCAGAGCAATTTTCACCAAATACACTAATGGTTTTATTCCCAGTTCATGTCACGAATTGTCATAACTTGTAGCCAGGTACGCTTTCTTTTTTTCTATTTACGTACCTTGAGGTTTGTGCAAGGGTGCATTAAATGAAGAGTGGGATACAGCACAAAAAAGCACTCGTGATGTTTAAAGGTGTGCATTCACTTTCACACAAAGATATGGTGGGTCACTGGTGGTGACAACATTACTAAGGTCGGGCGAATATTTGAATAACCTATCAAATACCACTCACTTGTCAAGTTGAACAATACACTTATGAAGAACCGCATAATATAAAAATGATTGGCTCTTGTGGGACAACTCTGAAGCAGCAAAACATACGATCAGCTGAAGGTTTCTTTTCTTCTTGTAATCCCTGAATAACCTTAATAAATGTAGCCCAAGCATTGGCAGCACTATTGATGCTATAACCCTTACCAAGCAAAACAATTTTGCTGCAAACTGCACTTTCACTCTGTTTTTACTAAGTACGAGCAAAATCGAATTAATCAGTTTCTTCGTACCTTATTTTTAGTGCACACTGACATACAAAGATAGGGAACAAAACCAGCGCTGGTGTTGTTCTCCCTGTTTATCCATGTGTCAGTGTGCGCGAAAAAAAAGTTACGATGCACTCGTATCAACTAGCACGTCTTGCAATATTACTCTAATCATTTCCTCTCTTCATCATTGAAGCTAGTGTAACTATGGCTGAATTCAGCTTCGCGAATAAAAACACGTGCAAGTATTTTGCTCACGTCACTTGTTATTACAGATACTGCTTTCAACTCTTGATCTTTACATGCTCTCTGTACCAGAGTATATGTTGTGATAACTTTAACGGTTTCAATAAATTTGGTAATTAGCAACGCACGCTGCACGCATGGTGTTTGGTTCGAAATTGTTTAGAATTTATGCCGTACATTTACCTAAAAGCTGGCGACATTGTTTCAACTTGAATATTGTGAATACAAGGCCCTAATTACTAGGCTATCGAACTTGAATACTGTAGTTGCTGCGGTATTTCAACATACAGTGGGAAAGTATTTTGAAGGGTCTGATCACTGTTGTATACCAGATTATCACAGTTTTCGTAAATGTAGTAATATTTGGTGACAGTTCGTGAATACTTACTTCAAAGAAACTGTTTTGAATTTATAGGATCATTTCCAAAACAATTACCTCAATATTTTAAAACTATCAAAAGAGCATTAGGTTCGTTTGTGCATTTGAGTTGGTTATACCGCTATTGGATTTGTGTTGAATGCGCTTTTGAAATTCACTTCTCGCAAACCCCTTGCTTGCGCGTTTTGTATTATGACGATGGCCGCGCTGTCAATGCTCCACCTCTTCACAGGCAAGCGTCGCAGTGAAGCAAGCAAAAAAATAAAATAAACGCGGGCGAGACATACAGTAATACAGTTTTTAAGCACGACATACAGTAATTTTCGAAGCGTATTCGGCCTCGAGAGAATACTATGTCACCCCCGTCAGTCTCTTCTAATAAATTATGACCCCTCGTTCCTTACATCAACGGAATCACTTCGCGTTAAATTTGCAAAGGAAGACTTGCAAACAAAGATATTCGTTTCCAAGTCTATTGAGGCGAAACTACAGGTATTCATGCTTCTCATTTCGCATTGCTATTTTAATCAGTAGCGATTGAACTCGGCTACGGTAATCGGCTAAGGACATTCGAACTCGGACAAGGTAATCGTCATCAACGTTCTTGCATCGCTTGATGTGCTCGACTCGGAATTGATAGTCCTGCGGAAGCAAGCTCCACCTTAAGACTTTGCCGTTAAGCTGTTTAGCCTGTTCTATGTATCGAAGTGGCTGGTGGTTAGTTTGTAATTAGAAAGGCACTCCGTATAGATACATATTGGACTTCTGTATCCCCTACACCAGAGCTAGACATTCTCTTTTTATGGTGCTCTATGATATCTACCGGGGGAGTAATGATTATGCTTGATGTTTTGTGGCGCAAGGGCCATTTCACGGCCAAGGAGCGCCAATTCATCATACTAAAGATATGGACAATGATTGTGATAAGCGTCTGTATAAGGGCCATAAATTCTTCGCAGCAAAGAGGGTAAAAACAAACAAGTATTGAAATAATGACCATGCCGTGAAAGGCGTGTGTGGGGTCGTGATAATAGAAAACGATGGTGGACATGTATGGCTTTAGCACAAGTGCCTCACTCATTCATACCCTTGCGTCCAAGGGCCATGAGGCAAGTTCTTTGTTGTGTAGCCACCACAGCCAAAACCTCTCTGGAGAGGTCGTGCTACGAAATGCCCGGGTATATGTTATGAAAACTACAAATTTCTTTTAAAAACGCTAACAATGATTCATGACTAAAAAGTGGTTCCCTACCGATAAACATTGCAGGGTGTAAAGGTATATGTTGTCGGTAGGGTAATGTAAAGTGTTGTTTTCTTAGAGTTTCTAACTGTTTGCACTGAATGAAAATGGGAAGAACTGTTAGTGTTTCACCACATCTGTCACACAATGTTTGATCGCCACCGGACAAAATATATGTGTGTGTCGTGTATGTGTGTCCTATCCTGAGCCTCGTTAGTATTACCTCTGTATGACGCGATTTTGAAACTGGCCGCCAATGGCCAAGGTGTGGCTTAATAAAGTGTAGTTTGTTTTGTGTGTGCCTATCCCACTTGCTCTCCAGTAGTCTCTGAGCTTTCGTTTGAGAGAGAGCTTAAGATCAAGAGCCGGTATTGATATGGGTGTAGTGGCAGTGCTTTCGAGGACGGATGCATCAAGCTGATCCGCCATCACGTTGGCTTGGATCTCACGTTGCCCTGGCACCCAGCACACTACAACATGTTTTAGTGTGTAGAGTGTGCATAAAATGGAGTAAAGTGAGACGAGGACAGGGTTTTTTTTAAGAGTGTGCAGAGCCGTTACTACACTGAAGGAGTCCGTATGAATTACTGCTTTTTGTATTTTTAATTGCTTGATGTGTTTAGCCGCCACAAGTATCGCATAAGCTTCCGCTGTGAAGATACTTGTGCCTGGATGTAGAGGGCCAGCATCCGAAAAGGATGGGCGGACCGCAGCGTAGGACACAGAGGAGTTGCACTTCGAGGACTGTAAAGAACTCAGGTTGAAGTTCCGGGAAGTATGTTCAGATATGGGCAATAGATGCATGTTTTGTAATTTCTAGGAAAGACACATCACAGTCTATAGTCTGCCACTGCCACGGTGGTGGGTATGCTACAGGAACCATTAAACTGTGATCAAGTGACACTCAAGTTTTCTCAGCTAGACCCTTCAGGTGAACTGAGAACGGCTTCCTCATCGAAGGCCTGTTTTAAAACAGAATAGAACTCGACAAATCATTATTAGTAGAGTATGAGGGGTGCTTCTTGTCTGCTTTCACCTTGAGGAAATACACAAAGGACATGCAAGTGCTCTGCAGAGGAAGCGACCACTGATTTGACTAATTGTAAAGGCTTTCTACGGGGCTGGTGCGAAAAGCACCTGTAGAAAGGGCGATGCCCAAGTGGTGCACAGGGTCAAGCATCTTCAAAGCGCTTTGAGTAGCCGACTGACAAACAGCGGCCCCATAATCTAAGCGGGTGCGAATGAGGCTTTTATACGAATTCATCAGACATTGCCTGTCACTACCGCGCGTGGTACGTGACGCTACTTTTAGAGTAGTAATGGCGTTTAGGCATTTTGTTTTTAAATACTCTATGTGCAGTATGAGAGTCAACTTGTTGTCTTAGGTTAGACCCTAAGAATTTGTGCTCGGCTTTGACAGACAGACGTGCCCCGTTCAGTCGAATGTCAGGTTCTGAGTGCATGCCTCTTTCGAGAGAACAATACACACATGCTTTTTTGGGGGTCAAGTCGGAATCCGTTTTCGTCTGCCTATTTGGAAACCTTGTTTAAACTCAGCTGAACCTGCCACTCACATATTGCCAAGTTGCATGACTTGAAGCCAGGCTGAACGTCGTCTACATATGTGCAATAGAACGTATTGCACGGGATAGGTGCAAGGAATTCATTTTTATAATAAAAAGCGTACAACTATTTACACCACTTCGCGGTACTCCCGTCTCCTGGACAAATGTTTGGGAGAGAACACTGCCTACACGGACACGGAATGTTCGATTGGACAAGTAACTTTTGATTATGGAAAACATTTACCGCGCACACCCAGGTGGGACAAGTCTCTTAATATGCGAAAACACCATGTTGTGTCGTAAGCCTTCTCGATATCGAGGAACACAGACAGGAAGTACTGTTTGTGGGCGAAAGCGTCTCGAATCTTTGCCTCGATACGCACCAGGTGGTCGGTGGTAGATCTACCCTCTCGAAATCCACACTGGAATTGGTCGAGCAGACTCTGTGTTTCAAGGAGATGTAACTGTCGGCGGTTTATCAGCTTGTAAAAAATTTACAAAGGCAGCTTGTAAGTGCAATAGGCCTATAACTTGAAACTGAGGAAAGGTCCTTGCCCTCTTTTAAAATGGGGATAATAATAGCCTCTTTCCAGGAAGCAGGGATGACGCCAGAAAACCAGATAGCCTTGTATAGGGAGAGTGATGTTTTTCGCATTTCATACATGACACGGTCGTAGCCTGGGGTAGAAATACTGCAAGAGTTTAGTGACGTTTGTAGATCAATTAAGTTGAAAAACTAGTTGTATGCCTCATAGTTTGTACACTTGTGTTCAAGCTTGTGGTTTTCTATCCTTGCTTTATATCTTTTGAAAGCTGAAGTAGAGTGTGATGAGCGAGACACCTGCTCGTAGTGGGCGCCGAGGAAGTTCGCCTGATCTTCCAGGCGGTCACCCTGTGTGTTAACGAGTGGGAGTGAATGTACTTGTTTCCCTGCTACCTTACGAATCAATTTCCAGGCTTTAGCCTCTTGTGTATATGAATTCATCCCTGATAAAAACTTGTGCCAGCTTTCTTTCCTGGCCTGCCGACGTGTTCTCCTGCCTTGAGACTTTATTTTCTTAAAGCTGTCAAGATTTTCGGCTGTCGGTGAATTCAGAAGCAACCTCCTTGCCCTGTTCTGCTCCTTTCGTGCATTCCGACACTCAGTGTTCCACCATGGGACGCGTCGCTTTCCAGGTATACCAGATGTTTGCGGTATGCACTTTGCTGCTGCATCAGTAAGAAAAGCTGCGAAATACTGCACAGCCTCATCTATGTTAACTTACATATGTCAGTCCAACTTAAACGAGTAATGTTGTGAAAGTCCACTTTGTCTGTGTGCCATCTGGGAACATGTGGAGGACCTTTTACTGGTGGACTACTTAGAATTATCGGAAAGTGATCACTTGCGAAAGGATTGTTGATCACTTTCCATTGAAGTAGGGGTACGAGCGTTGGGGACACGATGCTGAGATCTATGCATGAGTAGGTTTTGTTGGCAAGGCTAAAGTATGTTGGCTCTGTCCTATTGAACAGACATGCACCCGAAGAAAAGTGGAACTGTTGATTAGGCGACCTCGTGCGTCGCAGCGAGAGTCGCTCCAAAGACCATTATGTGCATTCAAGTCCACAAGGACGACATAAGGTTCTGGTAGTTCATGTATCAGTGACTGGAATTCATGTTCATCGAGACGGTACTGTGGAGGTATCTAAACAGAGCAGATTGTGAGAAGTTTGTTCAAAAGAACTGCTCGAACAGCCACTGCTTCAAGGAATGTTTGTAGCGGTAGTTGTGTACCTGCAACGCCTTGATCAACTATAATGGCTACCCCTCCAGATGAGGCTACAGCGTCATTGCGGTCCTTTCTGAATGTTACATAATGACGTAGAAAATTGGTGTTTTTAGAATTCAAGTGTGTCTCTGGTACACACAGTACTTCTGGGGAATGTTTGTGTAGAAGTTCTTGGACATCGTCGAGGTTTCCAAGTAGTCCTTTGACGTTCCATTGTATAATGTGTGTCTCCCGTTATGGAAGTAAAGAAGTGCTGTGTGTACGAAATAAGTGTGGCTGAAGTCCAAAGAGAAAGTGACTTATCTTACAGAGTCTTTAGAGGGCCCTGTAGTTACCGTTTTGTCTTTTTCAAGTGGTCGAGGGAACCTCGCCGCTCCTTTGGCGCAGTCGGCGCCGGTGCAGTGAATGTGTCCACCGCCTCAGAAGAGACGACAGACAATGTTGTTTTCGTTGTAGGCTTTGTCGCGACAGACGAAGCATTTAACTCCTCCGGGCTGGAGGTCGAGGGGACCTCTTTAGACTGTGTGGTGTCCTGGCTGCTTCTAGGGTTCATGGGGACCTTCAGTGGGGCTGTATTCAAGTAGGGTGGGGCAGTCGAGGCCACTCCGCCCTTGGGGGCTTGTGGCGTTTGCCTCTGCACGCTAGGCGTGGTTCAGTGCATTGCCGAAAACCAAAGTGGCCTTGACCCCCCTCGCACCACTTCGGCATAAGATGTGTTCCCAGCGAATTGCGGGGAAACGCGCTGCTACGCTTCACGGAAGCTAATGTTCAATTCAATTTTTGTGGTTATTTTTCCTTTTTCTCTTTTCCAGGCCACGCATGACCTGGTATATGCGGGATGGTCAGCCTCACACTTTTCACAGTGGACTTGTAACTGACAGTCATCGTCAGCGGTATGCCTTTGGTGCCACATTTCGCATAGGTAAGCTCTCCTCGGCAGCTCTGGGAGCCGTGCCCGAACATTTGACACTTAAAGCAACGCCGCGGGTTGGGTATGTATGATCTGACTGGCAGTTTAAGATATCCTGTTGCTATTTCAGTGGGGAGAGTGCTAGATGCGAAGGTGAGTATGACGTGTTTCGTTGAGGTTTCTTTATTTTCTCTTATTTTGATGATGTAAGGTTATGCAGTCTCTTGTACTGTGCGTGGTATTATATTTCGAGCAAAAGGTCACCACTGGTGGTCATTGTGGCTTTGTAGCCTGCGCCTAGTGTTTTTATAAGGCATCTGGACACAAGGAAAGGTGAAATGCTTTTAGCTTTTTTTCGGTACTTTCACAGTGGATGATTGGGTATTTCGGGAAGTTATCTTTCTTGTTTGGAAGAAATTTGAAAATTGCATTGGTGCGCAACCTCTTGGAGGGGCGATCAGTTTTGAGAGGGCTAGGAGTTCCCATGAATTCGGTAGCTTATTCGGCGGCCGTGCCAGCCACCCACCACCGAGCCCACCAAGGGACGCTGCGAGACGCGAAGGAGACGCAAGCGCCAGTCGTACATGGCCACTATAATCTTTTATATCTACCCAAGGTTGGATAGTTATACCAGGTTAACCCTTGCCGCCGAGAATTGTGGAAGTAAAATGAGGAGAGGACAGGAAAGATCAAAGTAGTAGAAAAAACGAAGATGAAGAGAGAGAAGGAGACAGGAAGAGGCGACTGCCGATTTCCCTTGGATGGATCAGCCCTGGGGTACCGTCTACGTGAAACCGGGACCAAAGGGGTGTGTTGCTTCTGCCGAGGGACTTTAAAGGTCCAATCAACCGGCGTCGGCTCAACCCTCCAGATTCCCTTTTCCCCGAACACGGCAAAGCCACGCAGGGCTAGGCGTGGGAGGGAGTAGAAACTCCTTCGTTAGCTCGGGTCCGTGGTGTTGCTACACACCAAACGCCTGCTTACGCAGACGTCCTTCCCGGGGGAGTAGTTTGCGGCTGCCGTATGCTATAAGGTGGAGGGTTCTTTCGTGTGACTCCATGAGCACAGCCACGTAGGTGGTGTCGGAAGCGTTGGTACGGATGATGAATTGCTTGGTTAGGTCTGGGAGGCGGAGCACTGGATGGTTTGAGACTCATTCTTTGAGCCTCGCATATTTATTTATTGATTTATTTACGAATACTGTCAGCCCTTTTACGGGGCTATTACAGGAGTGGAAAAAGAAGTACATGAAAACATAACGCTCCTTCTAGGAACAGAACATAGTTAACGAATATATTCAGAAGTAGCAAATTTGAGGACACGAATAAAGTCATAAAAAACGCAACCAAAAACGCAATCAAAAACCTAATAAATGAATGCAGTGTATCATGCAGAGACGAATAAAGCTATAATAATTACAAACGATGATATGTGCTAGGTGTTTTAAAATATATCTATGAATGAGCTTGAAGCGGCTTCATCGCTCAACGTATTCTATGCATTGATAGCTCTCAGGAAAAGCTATACTTAAAGCAATCGGTGGAAACAGCAGGTGCCGGAATAAGCATTGAATGGCGATGTCTAGAAGTTTCAGTACAAATAATATCAAAATATTCAGCGTACCTTATATGAACACGGTCATTATTATTAGGCAAAGATACTTAAGTCTTTCGTGTTTTATCCTAGCTTGAATCTAGCGTAGCTCCGCTAGTACACAGTTGATATGGAGAATTTGTCTACCGATAATTATTAAATATAAACCGAAGTGCTAAACGCTGATTTTTTTCAATTTTCGATATGTTTGTAACTGTGATTCGATCCTAGGCAATGTTTGCGTATTCAATTATTGGTCTAATAAGTGCTTTGTAAGCTGAACATTTATTTTCTTGTGTTGAAAAAGCAAATGACGCCTAAAACTCCATAGGACCCTAGTGGCTTTTGCGCACACATACCTTTTTGAAATGATTCCAGTGAAGATCACTTGTAAAATTTACAACAAGGGGCTTATGGTGTTCAATTCTTTTCAGTTCATGATTATCCGCATAGTAGGTATAATTTAGTTTACTCTTTTTCCTAGTGACTGTCATAACTACTATTTTCAGGGGTTCAGAATCATTTGCCGTTCACCACACTATCTTTTTATTTTTCGCAAATTTTCGAGTATTATGTCGACTTTATTGTATATGTTGTAATGACCTGCAAATAGCCTAATAGAAACGCCAATTTTATTCGAAAAGTCATTTATGAATAAAAGAAACAGAACTGGACCCAGAACACTGCTTTGCGATACTCCCGATTTAACAGCCGAAACAAAAGACTTGGTGCCATTGATTTGTACAAATTGCTTACGAGAATGAAAATAGAATGAAAAAAAGTTTGTGATGGTAAGAGTTCGGAACGTAACATCAATTTTTCTAAGTAATTTACTGTGAGACACTGTATCGAAAGCTTCGGCGAAGTCAATGAAAATTATATCCGTCTGAGCAAGTGAGTTAAAATTTTTTCAAAGGTCATGGACAACTAGATTAGCGGCGATGCTTAGATAAACCCTGTCCCAACCCATGTTGGCCGTTGGATAAAACATTATGCTGATTCATGTATATTATTAGATGTTTCAAAGTGATATGTTCCAGCAGTTTTGAGCAAGTACTGATAATTGAAAGAGATCGATAATGTTCTACATTTTCAGAACTAGCGCTTTTAAAAATAGGGATCACTTGAGCTATTTTCATCTCTTTTTATAAGGAACCATGATAAAGGAAGATCTAAAATTAATGCGAAATATTTAGAATTTCATAGAGCGTATCTGCACAGAAATTCATTGGGGATAGCATCGGGCTCAGCGCTTTGCTTTTAAGTTCAATTTGAAGAAGACGTTGAAGACAACTTGTTCGGTAAATACTAAGTCAGTTCGAAGTGCCTGTCGAATGGTGAAACAGTGTTCGGCAAAATGCCATTATCAACACTAAACACTGAAGCAAAGTATTCATTAAAACTTACAGCAGTGTGGAACTGCGCAGCCTGCGTCATTAAGCGAGCTTTCGTTGATCGTTAGCATATCTTCAAAATCATCAGGTGCCTTCCTTAGGAATTTTGGTAGTGGGATGGCAAAAATGTTTGTTTAGATTTTTTAAAAGTATTTTAAGATCCTTGCACAAATTTCAAATGGCTGACTGGTTTTGTACACTTGGATTACTTTTATTGTTCCTACGTTTTCGTTTCAATGGCCTTTTAAGGTGAATTATTTCTCTTAATATCGAAGGACTTCTTTCCCTAGTTTCATTTAGTTGTTTTGGTTTAACGGGTTCAGTATAAGACATTACCAAATCGGAATAATATTTCCAGGGATAGTCTGGGCTCTCAATTTGCTTATAGTACTCACAGAAACACTCATTGGCGTCCTCGAACAATTCCAGTACTCCGACATCATCTGCTCTACAGAGTTAAAAGTATATATGTTGAAGGATGACTGACAGCGGTGAAAAAAACCGTCAAATGGAGCACTACCACTTTGTAATCAGAGATACCATCACAAATTTCGCAGTCCCGATGTGGGGGCAACAATTGATTAGGCTCCGAAACAAGGTCGAGGATGGATGAGCTAAGCGTACTGACTCTTGTATAGGCGTTCACTACCTGGCTTAAAACAAAGGAGAAAGCCAATTCACGGAGCGCTTCACCATTCGAAATTTCTGTCACTCCCGGGGAGTAGTTGTTCTAGTTTATGCCTGGTAGGTTGATGTCACCCAATAGGATAATATTGTCACTATATTGCATATTGCTGTGCATAAAGCACCGGAGACTGGAAAAAATTACACTGGTGGATTTGGTGGCCTATATAAACCACCTATGTGCAATACGCGATTTTAAAAAAACTGCCTTAGTCCTCACTGCCTCTGTCATAAGGAAAAGGAAGCACAGTAAACTCGATATTGTCAAGAATCAGCAATGCGACAACACTTCTCTACTACTTTGGTCTTTCCTAACTATAAGAGTAGATTGATTGATTGATTGATTGATTGATTGTTATGTGGGGTTTAACGTCCCGAAACCAACATGAGAGACGCCGTAGTGGAGGGCGCCGGAAATTTCGACCACCTGGGGTTCTTTAACGTGCACCCAAATTTGAGCACACCGGCCTACGACATTGCCGCCTCCATCGGAAATGCAGCCGCCGCAACCGGGATTTGAACCCGCAACCTGGGGGTCAGCAGCCGAGTACCTTAGCTACTGGACCATTGCGGCGGGGCAATATAAGACTTGGGAGTTATCTCTAATATGTCTTTGCGAAGCCATGTCTTTCTAATCATCAAAATGTCCGGTTCATGCTCTAAAATTAGCGTGTCAACATCACCAACCTTATTAAAAATGTTTCTGGCATTCACGTTCAATACTTTGAAGCATTCCTTTTACTGAATTCAGGCGGAATCATTCTGTTGACGAGCACGACACTGGTTGCGCTCGTTCGTGTCTTCATTCCATGCGGAAGAGACATAGTTTATTTTAATTTTATCGCGTACTACTTTAACCTTTGCTCCCTTTGATCGCTCCTCCTGCGAAGACGCCCAAAGACTTTTTTGTGTTCCAACAATGCTCTTAGAATAATCCTCGCTGACGCTTTTGTTCGATCTTTAACCATGAAACAATGTCCCAAGACTTTAGTTTTATCTCGGAAGTAAGAAAATCTGATGAATATGGGATGGTCTCTACCTCCAGTTTATTGACCCAGGCGGTATATTCTTTCAATTGAATTTTTTTTTGAGTTCAAAGATGCAATTGAACACACCATCATTCAGTTTTTTTTCATCAATATTTCATCAGGTTCACGTCTCTCTTCTCTGATGCTTCGAGTAATTAGGCTAATTCAACTCGATCTATTTTTTAGAGGACCTACCTTCCAGCTGAGCGAATCTATATTCTTGTCTCTTTTATATAGATTGCGCTCAACGTTGGTTAGTCTATTCTTGACAGCTTCAAATTCCTTCAGATTTTCTGCTATGGTGTATAGTCTAATAATCATTCGAACCAATCTTGCTTCAGAAAGGGTCTGTTTCTCCCGAATCTTAGAGAAAGTTTGCTTAAGGGAGCCTTCTGAGTCTCAAGAATTTTCTTAATTATTTGCGCATTTGTAGGCCCGGCGTTTGTTTCAGCGTCTTTCGATAATGATAACAACATTCCTACCAAGGGAGAACATTTGTTCACGCATTTCATAAAGGTATGTGGCACGGCAGCACGACAAGACACAGGTAATAGCTGAGAATACCATACCTATTTTCACTAACCTGCAAATATAAAGAGGCATAAGCCATCGTTGTTAGGGCCTTGCCACCTTGTCCAATGATGACTATTGCTGTCACTGTTGTTTTTAAATCCAATAAAAAGGCATGCCAGTCCTTTCCTGGTGATGTCAGGGTGCCCGAAGCTGATGCGTGGTTGCAATGTCCACGTGTAATATACGGCCATGGCTGGCAAGGAACGGCGCTTTAGTTGTGAGAACAACTTGGTCACTCGAAGAACGTAGGCATGATCATCGACGCTTTCGAAAAGCCTTGCCCGCCATCCACTTGTCCTGCCGAGCTGACGCTGATGAAAAGGCACTCGAGCAGAATTTGCATATATTAGGGGCGTAAGCTCTCGTTGTCGTGGCCGTGCCACCATGTACACTGAAGACCGTCGCTGTCACTGCTGCTTTTAAATCTTATAACCAGGCATGCCGGTCCTTTCTTGGGGACGTCAGGGTGCCCGAAGATGATGCGCGGTAGGCACTGTCCACGTGTGGATTCAGCCACGGCAGGCAAGGAACAGCGGTTGCGTTGCGAGAACAACTTGGTCCGTCCAAGAACGTAGACATGACGCTTTCGGAGAGCATTGCCCGTCATCCACTTGTCCTGCCGATCTGACGCTGATGAAGAGGCACCCGATCAGAATCTGCATATATTAAGGGGCGTAAGCCATCGTTGTCGCGGCCGTACCACCAATAACTGAACTAATTATCTTACAATGCCGGCGCAATATAACCAAAAATCTTCAGGTCCAAACATGTATGTACTTGTACAATTTGGGGGCACTAAATATATGCATTCACTCTTTTTACAACATCTCATCCAATTAAAGGGCAGAATGTACTTTTGTGGAGCTTTACATATGATGTATAAAGAAGCCTCAGCTATTTAATGCATCCCGTGTCCTCTGTGTATAATAACAATGGTACTATTGAAAAACTGCATGTATGCAAACACAGGTGCGACAGTGGCCAGGTAATTAGGGGAATGGGGGAAGCCTTTATCGAAGTGTGGTTTTCCTTGAAGGCGGTGTACATTGATACATCAGGTGGTGTACATTGATACACCACCTGATGTGGGCTATGCACACTTCACCGCAACCTAGCGGATTTTCGTGCGCAGAGCCACTACCACCGGGCATGAGTGAACCTTGAGTGTGGAACAGCGACCAAAAGTGGGGCAATAATATGCGACACACATGCGTAGCAATGGCACAGTTTAAATAAACAGTGCCATTCAGTGATGTTGCATGTTTGCTATTGGCTGTTTATTGCTGGTTAATGAGTGATGAAGCCTCACTTGTTAGTTTGAGCTGCATCCGTCTTGTTGTCTTATTTTTTCTTGATGTTTCACACTAGGTTGTGCAGCAAATGACCCACATGCAATTAGTAAACCTTGATTTGTGCTTGGTCTGACGATCAGTGTCCTGGGAATCAAGCAACCCTCTAAATGCTTTATTTTTGTCAAGTTTATAATTTGTTAATGAAAGGACATGCTTGTATTACCTAATAGTCGAGTGAGTAAGTCCATTCAGGCACATTGTCCACATATTGAATTCTTACTTATACATTTTTAGTTGACTTATGTTGCCTTCCTGATTTGCGCATCTGACACTTGTTTCTTTATTTTGTCTTTTTTGTGTGTTATAAAAAGTTGTACCCACCCCCTCTGTAATGCCCTACGGGCCCTGAGGGTATTCTAATAAATAAATAAATAAATAAATATGTGAATATTAATTCTTTGGGCTTGTTCACTCAAAATGTTGCCGTGAAAAAAGAAGAAACACTGAGATGTGTATAATTTAGTTTTTCGAAGGCATTACCATAACTGGCAAGTTACTTCGCATGTTACATTATGGAGCGACAAAAAATACAATTCTCGTTGGCTCACAGTCAATACAACCAGTCACAAATCACACACATACTTCATCTTATTTGTGGTTCTTTTTTATGAAGAAGTAGGGCATGAGTGGCATCGCAGTAAACTTACAATTAGTTAAGGATCGTTGCAATTTTGCGATCTTGCGATGTGCAGGTGGGGCCGAAGTCGAAAGTGATTTATTTTGTGCATGTCACTTTCGACTTGCAGAAAGTGACTTGAAGAAAATAAGTAACTTTTGACGTCCGATCTACCTGCATAATAGAAGATCCAAAAATTTTACCTATCCATTTGTCAGCAGACAGTATTGTATCATCCATCCATAGACCAATTTTCCTAACGAGCACCTAATGTAAATTTTCGGAGTACGTTGTACTCAAGAATATAAGCACACATTTCAAAGGAAACATTCTTGTTGAAGTTCGACATTTTTTTAGAAGGGCTTACTGACAGTTACTCAGCCTACTGAGGTGGTTCATGGTCTTGCATTAGTTAATAACGGCCATAATCAAACACATTTCTATTAAACATCAGTAAAGTATGTAACTGTGTGTGCCGTACCAAACTAATCGCCACAATTACTGCTGTGATTAGTGACGGTCGCATCACTGCATGACAAAAGAGTTTTTTATCTGATGTATCCCAATTCATCGTTATCGAAAACATCTCATTTCCATTACCGGTGACTTCAGGCATGCCAGAGGGCTCGGTAATGGGTCCGCGATTATTTTTTTATTTTCACCAATTACATAGCATCGCGCATTGACTGTGATGTTAAACTCTTCGCCGACGATTATATAATATATCAGGAAATACACAACAGTGCAAGCCACGTTTTACCCAATGGAACTTTGACGAAAATAACATATTGGGGTAACTTCATACAACAAAATTTCATTTGTGAATGAGCTTTCATATTATGTAATGCATTGAGTAATGTGTTAGTTATAGTTTAAACAAAACAGTTGTCGACGGTGGCTTCTTTGCATCTATGTGTCTGCTGTCTTCGTCTCAGTCGTGCTGTTTGTATACAAGCATGAAACAACTAGTCCAATTCCAAGAGCTAAAGTTCCTATTACAGTGGTTTCACGCATCTTGTGACAGTAAAGAGCATCACCCGAGAAGCTTTTGTAGTACTGCGATCGCAAGCAGTTCACCATGGTGAAAATGTGGGCCTTAGGCAGCAGATGTACATCATTTTCTTGAATAATTGTTGCATAAATATACTTATTTCCTACAGATTCTTCAGAGCAAGTCGCAAACCTTATTTATTTATTGAACTAATCTCTACGAAACCTCACCATTTAGGCTTTGTGGCACTGCCCATATGCCAGTGACTGCTCATAATATTCAAATGAAGCCAGCTGTCTCATTACATCCCATGAATCTGCACTTTTGCACGGTGCGCAAATGCACCGTGCCCTGTGTTATCGTTACAGGTGGCGGCACCACACACTCTACGCGTCCATTATTCGTAGTGTAGTGAACGCATGAGGTCTACTTATATATGCAGCATTAGACTGCGCGATTCTACACTCCTGTCTCTAAGAGGTTATGAAAAGGAAATGAAGAGTGCCAAACCGTAACTGTCTCTCCTTACGAGGGCGCCTCAACATGTCGGCAGAGAGATGGGGTGGGAAAAGAGGAGTGAAAGATATAGCAAGGAAATAGACCGTGATAGTAAAAAGAGAACCCGCAACATAGAGAAGACTTAGAAAAAAATGGACACGGTCAGGGGAGGCCTGACGATAGTTATAGCGCGAAATCAAGACGACGACAAAGAGACACGAAGGACACAAAAGACACGACTCAGTGTCGTCTTTTTCTTTTCGCGCTATAACTATCGTAATGCCTTACCAACTAGCCCAAGCCGCCACACATCTAAGGTCAGGGGAGATCGAGGACGAGGTGCGCTGGTCTGGTGAGAGCTACACAGCACCGGAGATCACGGACACGTCCAAACGTGATAATCATGACATGAAAGTCATGTACGGCATAATTTGCCTCCGCCTCGTAATGTTTTGCGAAGTTTAAAGTGGCGGATTAACCTTCCTCATACGTGTTTCACATATCAGCGATTTCCAGTGTATGCACGATCTGCCTTTTTTTGGCGAGAATCAAGAATAAATACTACTGGCAGAAATTTACGAAAACCCTCTGGCAACATGCCAGGACGTGCACAGCTTGCCAATGCCGCAAAAATCCAACAATAAGACCAGATGGTCTGCTTCAGCCATAAACTAGACGAAAAGAAGGATAGGTGGTGTTTTAGACAAATGTGACATACGGGAGGATATACGGGAGAACACCGGGTGACCTACACTCTCAGGCACCTTTCAAAAAGTCGGGATAAAAATTCAACCCTTTTCTGGTGTCTACTGTTGGTAACCGCTAGATTGTTGCTGCCACCGACTACTTAACTAGATACTGAGGAATACAAGCCTCCCAGCGAGCAACTGCTTCCAATGTGGCTAAATTTTTTTTATCAAAAACAACTTTGTCCACCCCGGTGTTCCCGCTGTCGTCTTCACAGATCATGACACTGCATTTATGGCACTGTTGCTCCGAGAGATCATGTTTCTGAGCGGTACGACGCACGAAACAGCAATTGCGTACCATTCACCGACAAACGGGTTAACTGAACGCCTTATGAAAACGATTTCGGGTATTGCTTTCGATGTATGTCGCCAAAAGTCACAATGATTGCACGAAATCCTCCCGCATATCACACTTGCCTAAAACACGGCTCTTCAGGAAACCGCCACCTTTGCTTCTTTGCGTCTAGCCGTGACGCCACCACTATGCTTGACACCATGCTGCAACCAACTCTGCTGGTCATGATTACCTTGAACGCAGATGTATTTTTCCAGCGTGTCGAAGACGCCCGGCAGCTTACGCGCTTTCGCATTTTATCGCAGCAAAATTAAGAAGCTCGCCGGTACAACACCCACCACAGAGAAGTAACATATAAACCGGGTGACCTAGTTGGGGTTCGGACTCTCATACATTAACGTGTGCGCTTAGAGTAATTGTTATGTTAGTGCTTCGGACCTTACCGAGTTCTCTATCACCTCGGGGAAGTCAACTACGAAGTTCATCCAGCAGGCACGTCTCACCGCTCTCTTAGACCACGCTCCTTGTAGAAGGATCATGTCTCTGAGATGAAGCCTTACTATTCGCGTTTACTGCAAATCACTCACGTTGTGAGGTGGAACTTGCCTTTAAGACAATTGTAAATTCTTTTTTGCTTCTTTTTTCATCTCGCCCTTTTGCTTCTCAATAGAAACAGATATGTTTGGCTACCTTTCATTGTTTTTAGATGCCACGGCATTCTTGTCTTGTCGCCTAAAAGATCTTGGTATTCATGCGATGCTCTTTTTTTTCTTTCTTTGCTTTAGGAAGAGAGCAAGGTCATGCTGTATTGGTGGCAGAAAAAGAGAGCGAAGAAGTGAGTGGTCTGTGGCTGAGTAAACAGTGATTTGCTTCGAGTCCGTGTTTCTCGTTTCGTCTCTCGACAATAATTTCAGGACCAAGTTGGTGAGAATGAAACGTGCATGAATGTATTCGTGTCAATGTTTCTTTTCTCCCTAGGAAAAGTATGAGAAGACATGGAGGGATATTAAGATGGAAGCTAAATCTCTGCTAGTTAGTCTTCTGGCTTGCGATACATAGTGAATTCTTGAGGACCATCACCGAAGCCTTCAGTTTATCAATTGCTTTATCGCAGCATGAATTTTCCAGGTACTCTGCCCGATAAGCTGCTGAGTGATCTGCTGAATCTTCAGCAATCCAAGCCCTGCGCTACATCTCCTGAGTACCAAATGCCTCATGTCTTGTTCGCTGTGTGACGTGCTTTTTCGTCTGCATGAACTTTGCTCCAAGTACTCGTATTGAGCCCAATGATGTGTTTTTGTGCATTGCTCCTGAGATACTGTGTATATTTCTGGGTTTGTTTTGAATATGGAAACAGGAAAACTGTTTAAACGAGCCATAATCTCTCCAACGCGAACAAAAAAGTCTGGCGAGTATGCATCACCGAAATTGGGCAATTACAGAGACCGAGTACAGTGGGTGCACGCATTAAACAAAAATGAACTCATTAACAAGAGGGAAGGAAAAGAAGAAGTTAAGAAAAAAATATAAAGAAGCAATGTGAATAGAGAAAACAGAGAGAAATAAATAAATAAATATTTAAAGATACGCAGAGAGAGAAAGATATAAAAACAGGCTCAAGAAAGAGTTCGAAAAACAGAGCAAGATAAAAAAGAAGAAAAAAGTGAACAAAGAGAAAGATAGAGGGAATGATACTAAAAAAGAACAAATTAAAAGCTTACAAAAGGAAGGTAGAATAAACACAGAGGAAGAAAGAGGGGGAAAATAATCAAGCAAGATATCCAAAATCCACTCTTCTTTGAGGTTTTGCACTGCTGCTATAATATTTCATCTACACAGTCATTCCAGACGCTCGTTGGAGATCTTTTGTCATCTTCCTAGTTACAATTCATGAGTTTTACATATACTGTATGCTCATTATTGCGTGTGGCTTTATCTGAAGTTCAAGATGGTTTACAAAAAGAACAACCTATATTTCATTATCATGTATTCCAATTTGCTTGCTTTCGATTTTGTATAAGTTGTCACCCTGCAATAATGGTGTGACTTAACATTTTATGCTGTGACATGCATTCAGTGAGAGCTAGAATTCCATAACATACATAATATGGGATTTGGTATTCCGTTCGTTTAGAAATAATTGGCGGACCACAAAATATGAGACAGAAAATAAAAAAAGCACATGCAGGATGTGCCATGTGCTTTCTTGTATTCCATTTCTTATTTCGCTCTGTACAAATTATTTCTAAACGACTCATGACCAACAAGCCCAGCTGCTTGTTTTGTCTAACTGTTTTGCATATTTTTTTAAAGCATTGCTATTGCGCTTTCATATCTGACGTATATTTTTATTTTTCATTTCCGCTGTTTCATATTGCTTTGTAATCAAAATTGACAACGATATCTTTGTGGACTATATGTGACAATACACTGTTCTTCGTTTAACTTCGATTCTGTGCAAGGTTATCATAATGTCTTGTGCAAGTTCTGCAATAGAGTTTCTTTGTGAAGCGAAAGTTTGAAAGCTAACATCAATATTGTTCAAAATGTTCTAGGTAAACATATACCAAATCACTTTTTTAGCGCTTTTTGTCTCAAAATGAACGTACGAACAATTTATCAAACATCCGGCATTGACATCGATGCCACGTAAATTTAGCCTAAAATATTCGCCCCGTATCTGCAGGTTAATCTGCAAATCTCGTCGAAAGATGATAGTCTTGCGTGTGGAGAGAGTGAACAAAATGTTTATTTGATGTTATGCGCAAGAAAATGGGTGAATGGTATTCTGAAGGCGCAGCGTTGGAGTGCCTCGAGCATGCAGTGGAGGCGAATGAGTGCACCATGTCACGCCGCAAATTAGACAAAAGCGCTATCTGGCAGTTATTTTGAAAAAATGTGTAGAACGCAAGCCGATGGGCAGGTGCCACCACCTTGTCGTCTTAGCAAAGCGTTGAAAACACCTCCTGTTTCGTGCAAGCGTTGCATGGTCAGCGCTTGGTGATAAACGCTGCGGTCCTTAGAATAACTTATGTATACCTTTTTCCAGTAAAAGATGCACATAAAAAATATATACGTGTTGTTATGGTGCCTCAGATATGCCCGATGATTGCTTTTTAATTGACAATAGCACAAGTATGAACGCTGAATCATGAGCAACATTGGTAGGCGCTGCGGATGGGGTTGGCCGTTTGGGATATTCGCTTGGGCCATTTAAAGCGCCCATTGCCATTAGGGTGGACAAAGAGACACACCAAAATTTTTGCGTTGAAGGTCCCCAAGAAAGACTATCGTATTTAACTACCGATTTAACAAGTGTAAAGGCACATGTGCCGCTCTACACCCAAGGCATTAAACGTTGGCTTCGCCGTTATGCGCGTTTGCCTAACAGCGGAGCACAATTTTGGCATTCAGAGTTGTCAGTTTAAAAAGAGTAATAGTAATAATTTCAAGTAATATTGTGGAATATACTAAAGCTGAGTACCCTGACTCGGATAAAACTATAAGATAGGACCAGAAAATGAGCATAAATGAGAAAAACGCTGTTATGCCTGTGGTTAACATTACACTGTAGCATGGTTTGGGCAAGTTGGCTTGACACGACAGTTGTTATGGAGCAAGATCAGCACAATGACAAAAGGACAAGAAGGATACAAGCGCTCGTCTTCTTCTTGTTCCTTTGTCGTCATTCTGATTTCGCGCTACGCTATAAAAATCGTCATTAAACTGCAGCTGATACCTTCATAACTGCGCGCGAGTCAATAGAAAATTGACCTCTTACCAAGGTAAGCGGCAAGTGGGAACCTTTACACGCTTGTTATGCCAAGAAATTGAGCCTTACGTGACACTGTGCGTCAAACCGAACGTTGCGAGCGTTATGGGTAATGTATTCTAACTCACGTTGGGCCACATCATTTTGAAAGCGACTGTGAAACGCAAGAAGCGCTAGGGACCTGTCATTCGGAATTTTGTAGGGACAGCACAAAAAAGAGGTCTAGCAACTTGGACATGTTTTGGTGGCTATTTAGGCGTACTCTTTCACCCGTACCCGTTTCACCCGTTTCCCCCTAGAGAGAAGGGGGAAACGCTCACGCGAGCGTGCACTTATCTCGTAGTGGGGACAATAGTAAGCTTTGGGTTTTCACCGGAACGATTCTCTTGTAGTTACCGGGCGCAAAAAGGTCACTGCACTCGCTGCACAGTCTCCGCTAGCAAAAAGGGCGCGCTTTTCAGACAAAGCGAAGTAACAACTGAGACACTTATTCGTGTTAATCTGTACCTTTAAGTACGGTTCGTGCGTAATTTGTGCGTAGGCAACATGGGGCACGTTTCAATGTGCTTGCCATTCTTCGCCTGACATTCCAATTTGTTGCTATTGCATTCATTGCCTCGCCTTTGCGGCAAAGTTGTGATGTTTTTCCTAAAGCTCACGTGGTAAAGTTACCCATGCGTGTTCTCATTGTTCCCGGGTTGACACTAAGTGTGAATCACCTGTGATACATACCTGCATACTTGTGGCTCATATTTGCCCTTGGCTATGTGTCACTGTCTGCCGTAAAGTGTTTGCCCACGCATGCGACGCGATTGTGGCATCATTTATATATTTCACCAGTGCGTCAGATTGACCAGCGTGTCTTATCTTTGAAGTCTGCGCAAGTGATTGTAACGTGCATATTGACACAATAAAAAAAACACAACATTTGTGCCTTCTCTTTTACCATAAAGTGTATTATTATGCGCAGCATGAATTATTCTGATAATTTTGCTCCACCTCACCTTGGCGTTTGCCCACTCCCTTTGTTATACAATACATGCATGTGCTTTTCACCTAATCTCTATCATGATTTTTATCCACCTCACTATACTTTCCTGTCTCACACCACGCTGTGCTATTCAATCAGGTATATTAGAATTACCTGCTTTATGCCAGCACCTCGTTCTTTCCCACTTCCGCGCCCTCACCTATTTTGCGGCCCATTAGCTATACAATACTATAACTGCGTATGCAAAAAATCATAAAACTAATATATTAAACATCAGTAAATCTTGTGTTTCACTCGCTTGACCTCAAGCTGTGACATGAGACGATAGTCACCGTTTTCAAATTTGCTGCAATTGAAGACACAGTGCAGAACAATAAATGAAAGAAATGCACCTAACAACTTTCTTTCAGAAAAATCGAACCCCTGCGGCTGTCCTACAAAAGCGTGGTTGTCAGTTTCTTGCGGCTGAAGTATTCTATACTCAATCACAGCGGAGGGTGTTCTACAGTCATCATACTCTACGGCGACGCGCTCACAACCAACGGGCTCTGCGCTCTTCAAGGTATAAAAATCAAGGTTTTTTGCGATATTGAAGTAACCATCTCTCACCACTCGGTGCCCAAGGCGCACCACCCGAGGTGGTATATATAGCAAGGTGGGAGACGAAACAGTCTGCCGCTATTCAGATAGCGGCGATTGACTTGCTAGTAGCTCTAAGATGAAGCAGAAACGTTTGAGAAGTTCTAGTAGGCTAAGAAAGAACTACGAACATGAAAGTTACAAAAAAAGACAAAGAAAACACTTTGGAAATGAACCGATATCTGTAGGGTGACCCTACAAGATTCGGTGGAGCCGATGGCGCCAAACACCGTAAGTCCGGTTCAGAAGAGTTGGCGGAACACTGGGGCTGCTTCTTGTTTCTTCGGTTCACCATATTTACACAACTGTAGCTGTATCGTCATCTGTTTGTCCTGTTTGAGGACAGTACACTAGGTAAATGCAACACTCACACAAGAGCGTCACTTTCGTGCACGTGCGAGAGTTTATGCCCTTGCCCCAAATACGAAACAACAAAATGCAAACACAACCAAACTAAACCAAGCTAGTAGAAGCAAGAGCCAGCAGAGCGGGTGCACAGCTATATAAACTTAAAGCCACGCGTTATGGGATTAGCGGCCATAAGAAAGACATCCCTGGGAACACAAAAACTTATAGCCGATGGGACAGTAGTAATCTGCTGCTTCCCTGTACGCTGTAAACGAAACCACTCGCTCTCCGCACATGGTTCAACTTACGAGCTCATTTGAAAGTATTACCATAGAATTAGACAAAGGCATGTCACTGTGACAGCATTAATGAAAGGTTTCGACTGGGCATCTGTTTACCGAGACGTAGGCCACGCTTTCACGTCTTGCAAGCCGACTAACTTTCGAGAGCTATCAGAAGCATGTCGTACCGTGACAAAAGGTCAACGGCCATATCAAACGCATGCCGCCTTAATTAGGCAGCGAGTTCTAGAAGTGCTAACAAAAATTATTAGGGCGCAAGCCAAACCGATGCGAGGGATCCCGGTAGAGGCCCAGCCATACGCAGGCCGAAAGTGCCGTGAGGATATCCGGGGGTCATCACAATGACGTTTCATCCATACCCCATTGTCGCCCACGGGAGGTTCAGTTTCTTTGTCCTGGGTTAAGAGGAACTAGAAGCGCTCGGTAGTCTCAGGTGTCTCATAAATTCGTGGGGAATCATGCGGGCGCATGGCTGTGTTTGCGCGTTCATGGTTGATCCGGTCGTACGCTTCGAGTGAGCCCCGTCAAAGCAATACAAATGCCGAAGCTAGTTCAGCGTAGCGGCTGCCTGCCTCCTCCAAGCTTGCCGCACAGATTAACTAAAAATAAACTAAAACTGCCACGCACGACTTCTTACTGCACTCCAATAACAATAAATAATAGGTGAGTTTCAGTCAACACGCTAACAAACTGTTACCTCAGAGTTGGGGGCGCAGAAGGCGGTGACTCAACTCAAAATACACTTTTTATATACTGAGTACACAAAGCCACACATTTTCCTTTGTCGTTGGTAAATGTCAGTGGCGACTCACGATAAGTACAATCCTCAGTGCTTCGCCCACCGCACAGGACTCACTTAGTGCCCATTCGTAAATTTTTCACAAGAAATGATATTGTCTAAACACTTTTTCTGATGAGGAAGAGTTTTTATTGCTGTGCCAACGCATATATCAGATTCCCCACATTACGAATGGTCTGTATAGGAGCGTCATTCTGCCGTTTTGGGGATGCATACGTGTTTTTTCAAGTGGCAGGTACAATTTTTCGGGCAACCGCCGTCTCCGTTGCACTGAAAAAGCAAAACAGTCTGGATCAATTAACCAATTCACTAGCAAAGCTGCACGGTTGTTTTGTGCATTCAGCTGTGCACAACAGTCTGACCAGGTGATTTTATTAGGATGCTAAAATATGAATAAATCAAGTAATTTCAGACACCACGAAAAAAAAACACGCTCAATCCTCGCTGGGAAAAGCACGCCAGTGTGAACGTTTAGCCTTAGTGCTCATAGCAGCCTACCCTATTCCTCTCGGGTGGCACCGGTACACTGTATTTTGTACTATCTACATCCTTAATTGAATAATTACGTCCCAACCCAAGCCACATGACATGACCACCAAAACATGTCTTTAAAAAGGAAAAATTTTAGCAGTCGAAGTTAGACTAGTTACTAATATTTTCTATATTAGGTTTACATGTTGGCTTGTACAACGCTTTCATACAGCTGCCATGAAATCCAATGAATCTTATATGAATTCACGGTGAGATGCGTTTATTTTCAGGACATAATAAATACGAGAATTCAGGCATCGAGCTGATCGCCATTCCTCTTCTTCTATGCGCCTTTCCGAATCGTAGCAATAAAACAAAATTTCCAACTTTTCCTTCGTATTGCGCAGTGCTCTGAGCGAACTCACACGGCTATAATATTATTTCGGATTCAGCAGGATTTTCAGAAAAAATAAATGCTTAGGGCAGTTTGAACACATGAAAGAATGAATAAAGAATCCGCCCTGACATTTTCGTGTTCAAAAAGTTCTTGTTGGTTCTGGCACAGTGGAAGGCTTACTTCGGAAATTCCCAGCCTTTTTCATGTGCTAAAAATAAGTTTCTGCCTCGAACACATTAAAGTTGGCCCAATCAACAAAACTTTTACGCGGGATGCCACACTCATTTTTCGCTGTCCAGTGCTACAATAATACTCTATTTTTAGAACAATATTTTTTTAAACTAGACGCGAAAATTCATTTCAATCATCTTTATTACCTTATCCCGACACAGACACATAACTGGGTTGCATAAAGGGTTTCAGTGACACACGCAAGTTTCACATGCAACATGTTGTATGAACTTAAAAAAAAGAAGTCCATGCACCTTACTGTACGGAAAAGCTGTATGAATTTAGGTGCAGAGATTGGCCTGCTGTTCAGTGAAGCAGGCATTTACCTGCAAGCGTGCTCTTGGGTCCCAAAAGCGCAGTCTGTTTGGCGTCCAAGACGATAAACAGAATCTAAGCCTAAGCCGTACAAGTGCCATTTTCTTCCACTTCTCACCCCACTTTGATTTTTCTCACCATTGCAGTGGCACCGTGTATCAACTACGTGCGCCCTGCCACGGTGGTCTAGTGGCTAAGGTACTCCGCTGCTGATATACAGGTCGCGAGATCGAATCCCGGCTGCGGCCGCTGCATTTTCCATGGAGGCTAAAATTCTTTAGGCCAGTTTGCTCAGATTTGCTGCACGTTTATGAACCCCAACTGGTTGAAATTTTCGGAGCCCTCTACCACGGTCTCGGTCATAATCATGTGGTGATTTCGGCACTTCAAATCCCACATATCAGTCAATACATGAAGCTATGTGTGGCTGTGCACTGCACCCCCTGCCCTGATCCAACTGTACCTCTTGCCATCTTCCTTATTCTCACGTCAGTCCACCATTCAGAAACAACCATAACAAAGGTTCGGGAAGTTCTCTCAATGAAAATCACTAAATATACCGAAAGTCCAAGAAAAAGGGGGATCCTTATGCATCGCGTTATTAATTGAACACGATAGGAATTTCTTGTTTCTAGTGCGTACAGCAAACACTTACCCTCGCATTCAGAAATGCTCATCGACTCGACTCTTCACTCGAAACGCTCCTTAAGTGGCATTTTCTCACTCACAAACCACCCTTCACTTGAAACGCTTCCTTGACTTGCGAAAATCGCGAGTGTTTCCTCGAGATTGTTAACGTAGCGATTGAACTACCTCGAATCGTCCCTCGAGGGAATGAAGATCAAGAAACAACATATGCAGATCAAGAAGCAGAATAACAAACTTTGCTTCTTGACGACTTTTCTTCAATGCTCAGAGAACGCAAACAGTCGTTCTTAAGACAGAACTGTGTGAGAAGTCAGAGTCAATATTATGATATTCAAAAGAATAAAACATCTTCTGCGTGTCGTGTACTGCCGAGGTTTTGGAATGCAGCATAGAAACCACGATCATTTTCAACAGGCATTCCCAGCATTTGTATTCTACAAATAAAAGCCAAAACATAAGTGCAAAGGTCATTCGCACATTAATGAATGTGCTTCTGAGCTTGCAGATAAAAGAGACTGAAGAAAACTTTTTAGATATGGGCGCTGTGTGAACTTGAAGACGGAAGCTACAAAAATTTAAAA
Organism: Rhipicephalus microplus; assembly: GCF_043290135.1. Taxonomy (NCBI): domain Eukaryota; kingdom Metazoa; phylum Arthropoda; class Arachnida; order Ixodida; family Ixodidae; genus Rhipicephalus; species Rhipicephalus microplus. The sequence goes on along the minus strand of NC_134702.1, from coordinate 148,292,688 downwards.
GTTACGTATACTGAAAACTCATATAACAATGTAATCACAAATGCGGGGAAAAAGAAAGATTGAAAAAAAATAACTGCGTACTCAGGCATGCTTGGAAGTTCAAAGTTTTAAAATCGAAACACACACACACTGTTAACTGACTCTATATGCTGTTAATTGAAGAAAACAACAACCTTAAAAGGCTCTTTCATCATTAGTTGAAGAAAGACAAACGATTGCTTTTCTTTATTTGCGTGGTACTCTAATTTGAATGCTCAGGCAAGAGTATGTCATTCCTGTTTTTAACGCTACGCTGGTAATACCTTGAATGGCAGTTGCGAGCATTGTCTTCTACGTTTTCTATTACACGCCGAGGAACAACTACGAAAGTGCCACGTTGACATTCGCAGTAAATGAAAAAAAAATAAACGTAACACATTCTCCTGATTTTAGGAAATGTGCATATACTCCCGCAGCGAGAACAAATTTACATACAAGTAATCTTTGTGCAGAATGCGATGGTGAATTCCAAAAGCACGCCAATGTAATGTGATACATGGCAAAACTTACTTCACTGCGTTATCCATTCAGTGCCTACTCTAGTGATCAGAAGGCTCACTGCAAATCGAACGTGAGCGAAGCAACAAACCATTTGTTGTGCTTCCTGTCACCACTTACGTAGTTAGTTAGTCATCCCGGACAAAACAGGATCTTAAACAACACACACAGACACTACCGCAAATATAAAATGCAATTATTAGACGCATATGAGACGAAATAAACTAAGTACTTGGAAACGTTCAGCAGCCGACGAAACGTCATCAGCTAATTGTTCAGCTGCCCGAGTGCCACTGTTGCCAGACTTGGAGCGAGGTTTTGCTAACTCTATCTGCTCAAGGTTTACGGAAACCAAGCTACCACTCCAAATGCACATATTTCGGTGTAATGCCCATTCATAAAAAATAATTAAGAAAAGCAATTATTTATTGTACAGAGATCGGCATTTTTACCCAAAATTACAAATACTCTCCTTATCAGGCGCCTTTCTCGGCCCATGTGGCTCATTTAAGTGAAGCAAGCATTTCCAAGGCCTCACTTGGAGAAGGAAGTGTGGAGAAGTGTTACCTTTCAGTTAAGGAGCACACTCTGCCTTGACTTCGTTGAGTCTAGGGGAGGCCTTGAGTGAAGGAGCGTTTGTAATTACGGAGGTTAGTGCCTGAGTTTTTTTCGAACTTGATATACACGCGCTATGTGACCTCAAGGGATCGCCATAGGAACGTATTTGCCTTGTTTGGCAGTGAACCAACATAACCAGTGAAGTTATTATCATAACCACACGTGCTGACCTCGATGACCATGTACGCTAGCATTACGCATTATTACTGCTATATTTCATGTTGCATTATAAAGCATGTATACAGGACATGTGTGTTGTTAAAGCTTGAAGTTACATTTCCAAGCAGAGTACGTTATTTTCAGTGTATTGCAAAGCATCTTGTCTCTGTGAGAGAAGAGCAGCTTGCCACGCAAACTACCTGGGTTCAATCGGCACTCATCCCCAGAACTTGTTATTATTTTTGCACATTTCTAAACGTTTGGGTCACAGAGAGCATGTTCATTTTTCATTAACAAACAACGATGCTTATACGGATCCTAGACGTTTTACAAAAGGAGCTCTTTAAAGCAGCCTTGAAACACGTTTTTCAAGTAACCTTGCAATGAATTCACTAAAAGAGCTTATTGCCTCATGAATGCAATGCCGAAAAAATTTTTAAGAATTTCTCCAGTAGGCCCGGAGTTGCAAAGATTCATCATGCACTGCACTCGCATTCCTCCTTTTCTCGTTCCGACAAAAGCACTGAAAGATAAGCGAGGGAGAGGGGAGAGGGGGATTGCATGGGCAAAGTAAATGACCCACGTGCGCCTCGACAGCTTCAGCACTATTTTTCATTTTTTTACATTCGAATACGCGTCTCTTTCAGTGTGATAGCGTGTGCACGCGCGGACAAGCCATGACTTCTGGCGAGAATCTTTGTAACGAACGAGCGCGCCTTGTTCAACTCAGGCAATGGCTGATAGAGGGCTTTCTCCGAGTGATTTTTAAGCCTTCCTCCGTCGTTTGTCGAGAGATGAAAAAGAATGTTTTGCCAGCTTTGATAATTTATTGTGTGGTGCAGGCGGAGTGCTGCAGTACCGTTTGGCGACCATGGCCAAAGAGTGTTTCAGAGCCCCTTTAGAACTTTCGAGTTAAAAAGTATCATGATGAAAATTACACGCGTAAGCAAATCGAACGAACTGATGAAAAAAATCCCGTGACAAACGTACTTACCCATACGCTTACAAGCTTTCCTTTTAAGTTTGGTCTGTCGGCTCTCTCTTCCACGTGCCTCATCTAAAATGAGAGATTAAACATGAGCCTCAAAGTACTAACACGGTTTCGGTAAACATAACATAAACAGATTTTAGATGCGGAAGCATCTTATACTCGCGCCTTGTAGTGTGCCGTCCGCGCCGTCCGCACAGCTTCTCGAACATTCGACAGCTGACGCGCGCGCATGCGCCGTCGCGCCGTCGCCCACCATCTGTGCCGCGCGCGCTTCTCCTTCGAGAACATTCGACAGCTGACAGCGCATGCGCCGTCGCGCCGTCGCCATCTGTGCCGCGCGCGCGCTTCTCCTTCGAGAACATTCGACAGCTGACAGCGCATGCGCCGTCGCGCTGTATATATACTCAAGGTCGGCGCTCGCTCGCTCAGTTGCCGCTCGTCCGTTGGTTTGTACGGCGCGTCGACGTCCGAAGTCGCCGTGAAATGAATGCCAACGAATCCGCAAACACAATGATCGACGTCCCTTCGACCAGCGCCGCCCTTTCGCATACGTGTGTACGTGTTCACTCATTTAACACCCCCTCCTACAACCACGTTAACCAATTTAGCCATCGACCCAAGTAAGTCGCAATTTAACACCCCATTTCACAACCACGTTAACCAATTTAGCCATCGCCCCAAGTAAGTCGCACTTTAACACCCCGTTAACCAATTATATGCTCCGCATCCTCCTCAGTGTTCCCCCGAGGGAAGCTGCGGGCAATTTTTTTGTTTTTTTACTTTACCACTGAGCCCAAGGGCGGGTTGTCCAGGATTCAAAAGGTTCAAATGAAGAGGGCCTTCCTGCTATAGGGGCTACCATTCAGGCCAGAAAAAATGGCTGAGTTCGTTGTTTTGTTTGAAAAAGTGTAACCCTCCTGCAAGATGTCCTTGATGAAAACCGATTATCTATTTTAACAATCAATATGTATGTTTAATAGGATAACCTGCATAATCTTCAAGTCAGCTTACAGTTTCCCTGTTTGTGGTAAAAACATTTCACTCGCCTGAGACCATGCATTGTGTAGAGGCAAGAATCTCATCCAGCGTATAAACAAATAGAGACATAGAGTACACAGAGCACCAGCGCAGTGACACCGGAAGATCATAGACCTTGTGAAAGAGTACCCTTCAGATTTGGCCCAGTGAGCTTGAACAGTTCATTTCATATGCGGGCAACGAAGCTTGTTTTTCTGTGGCTGACATGCTGAAACGTCTAATTCGTGCAACGCTTGAAGGTTGTTTCTGTGATGACCATGAGGCTCTTGGAAGTTTTTCGCGCAATCGTTACAAACTTCACTGCTGAATGATCACTCGTTAAACTGAAATTGATCAAAAACAAGTTTCGATCAACGATGACCGACCTCTGCCTCAGTGATTTGGCACTGCTGAGTGTAGAGGGGGTTCTTAGGAAATTCAGTGTTGAAAAGCTCATCAGCAAACTGTCTCAGCAAAAGGCATGAAAGCGCTTAAAGAAACATACAGGCTATTTAACCTTAGGAAATCCCGAAGCTCGTAGCATCTTCATTCCGCCAACGCTGCAACCACGCCCCGTCCACCGCACGTGCGTGCACAGATGATTCGGGAATGTAGTTTTGAACTGTGTTGTCTGCTACGGTGGCTCTCGCTCGTCGTATTGCTGGGAGATAGAAAAAGAATCAACTCTATTGAGCTCGAAGATTCGATGGTGCGTGCTTTCACCAGACAGGCTCGTTCCCTATTCCCGGGACCTATATGCTTGTAGTAATTTTTCGCCCATGGCCGCCACTAAAAGCTTAGTGGACAGCGCCCAGCTGGACAACAAGGTCTACCATCGCACGGGGGGTTGCTGGGCAGCACGCGGATATCATTTTTTTTGTGCAGGAACTGCATCAATAATCTGCATTAAACGTTGTGTGACGCCAACCTTTCAACCTCTATTTGTGATGATCGGGTGCTACAAGCCAAATTCGACAGCATGCCTTGTTTGCTTCCTCAAAACGCTACGGTGATATGTGCGTTCTTTAATACTTATTTACTGTGTGCGCACCGCGGTAGATTGGTACCACGAAGACAAGACAATTAGCACGCAGTGTGCGTTGTTTTCATTTGATTTAGAACAAAAAAAAACAGTATTGCAGAGCAAGAGTTGTACTACTGCGCTGTCCTAAAAGGATAAAAAATGGGAACAAATTCAGGAATGTTTTAGGTGAGGACAGAGCCTGAGCGTGTCTCTTTGAGACTATATTGCATTAACATTGAACTCGCATGCCGGCCCCAAAATGTAGCGTAGTTTTTACAGCATAGTTCAATATTTCTCAGTCGCACTTTTTCTGGTATACTGGACATGGCAAACCAGGCAAACAACATACCACTGCTCTTTTCAGACAAGAAATAAATTGAAAGACATATGTCAGATGAGCCCCTGTTTGATTCAGCTCAATCTGGATCATCTGATGCAACGCTCCCACCGTTAACAAATGGGACATGCTGCGGAAGAACATATCGCTGGCACCGCACATTCCCTGCCGTCTAGAATGAGCGTCTCTTCACCACCACTGCGGACATGAGCGTCTCATCGCCACCGCTGGAGACGTGAGCTTGAAAGTATCACTAGTGCATTTCAGTGCCGGGAGCTAGTTCTTTTTTTTGCGATCACATATCATCGAGAATAGGCAGGTTAAAGTGGTTGTTCTGTTCTGAATCAATCCTGATTTCATTCCCACTTGATGGTTGTGTTAAACCTATTCAGCTGCTCAGAAGCCACAACTTAGTGCTTAGTTTACCTTAAAGAAAAATAGAGGCCACACACAGTAAATGCTCATCACTGTGTCTTTTTAATCCAAGCTCACTGCGGCGTGCACACAATAAAGAAACATTCGTGAAAGCGCAGAGTACTACAATGTTTCGATATAGCACACAAGGTATATTGTCAAATATTGTTGTGAAATATAGTGCCCCATTATCACAAACAAAGGCGGAGGGGGCCGCATCGCACAACGTTAAGTGCAGACAAGCGTTGAAAGCTGGGCAAGTTGGTAAGGCAAGCAGGTCCCGTAAACTCTGTGCTAGTTTCGGTTTCAGGGAATGAGTGCGCTAGTAGCGGTTGCCCGGCAGACTAGGATTTGGTTGTATGAAGAGAGGTTAGCGGGGATGTTCGCAACTGTTGTCTTTCTCAAATTTTTATACATAAAGAAATTTGAATAAACTGTAAAGAAGTCATTGCCTAATCATTTCTATTTTTATACCTTATTTTATAAATTTTGAATTAAGTAACGCGCAGGGAGACATCTGTTTAGCACTTGCTCCTGCTCCTCATTTCCACTTGCTCAGCGATATCACATGTTGCATCGCGCTTGATTGTCCCGCTCAGTTATCGTGCCAAGTATGTACACGGCGAAGATAAGGAACTTGATGTTGCGTGCAGTGAATGCAGTGCCGATACCGTTCTTTCTAATTTGCAGCCCGCTTTCGCCAAGGGAAGACGAGGGGGATAGTCCTTAGCGCTATGTACTTCATATTTGTCTCAATAAACAAACCATTGTATTGAACCTCATCGTTTGCACGTAGGCTGGGCTGATTTTGGGCCTCGAGTGTGTAAATTGAAATATAACCTTGCTAGTGCATTACCAGACGTCGTATTTTAGTATTCGTCTGTTTCTACTTCTTCCTAATATTATTATTATTATTATTATTATTATTATTTCTTTTCCTTCCCCCACTCCTTTATTTGACAAAGGTGCGAAACCATGACACTGTTGAAAAGAAAATGTAGAGAAGGTTGAGAGACGAATAAAACCAATAAAAATGAGTAAAGCAAGATCAGACACGTGCCGGTATATGTGTGGGCGGGGGGGACCTTTTTTGCATGTGCGTGCATGGAGCGTTGGTGACAGTCATATCTCTGATTTGATTGATTGATTTGTGGGGTTTAACGTCCCAAAACCACTTCTGATTATGGGAGACGCCGTAGTGGAGGGCTCCGGAAATTTTGATCACCTGGGGTTCTTTAACGTGCACCCAAATCTGAGTACACGGGCCTACAACATTTCCGCCTCCATCGGAAATGCAGCCGCCGCAGCCGGGAATCGAACCCGCGACCTGCGGGTCAGCAGCCGAGTACCTTAGCCACTAGACCACCGCGGCGGGGCCAGTCATATCTCTAACGCAATGAAAACATAAATTGTGGAGAATATGCTCCAACAGACGGTCATGGTGCTATACACTACTGTTTGCTCTTTAATGCAATCTGCTGACAGAAATTAAGTGGGCCGATGAGATGAAAAAATCAGGAGGTATATAGTGGCAGCAGAAAGCACAGGACGGGGTTATGAAAGACTGGGTCATGCTTTAGCAATTACACTGCATATAGAAAAGATTTATGCCCTCTATGGGTGTATTCTGGCTGCTGCTGATAATGATGCATTCTTCCTACCACCTAACAGCATGGAATTCTTCCTACCACCTAACAGCACCGATGTAGATATCACCTCCTTGTCGTTTTTCATGTCATCGGATGCGCAAACTGATGTTGCGTGTCTTCTCGTTCACTTGCCACAATATAACCAGCTTCTACAATCTTTCACCAGGTGGCCCTGCTTTAGGCAACGAAATTATTGTCCCGCTTTGATGAGCGTCAACTTTTGTTTGAGTAATCGATGTGCTTTCTATCACAGGCTTCGGCAGAATGCTTTTCAGACCAGCAAATCAGGCTCTGTTAGGGACTTTTTGCTGAGCTTTGTCGAGCAGCTGTCTTAAAACGTGAAATCGATGTTTGGGTTTTAGTCCTTCTTTTTCTGGGGCTCAATGAGTTTTCGTTGCGTCTTGTTCAGCAACAGCTTCCCGACAAGCGAGTTGGAGGTTGAATAGTTCCGGAAAATACGAAGATCGTTATCTACTGGAAGCTTTACACGTTTTGAATTGCCTTGCGTATTCGAAGAGGATGCAGCCGATGAATATGCCTGTGTGTGCATTTCGTGGAAACGCAGTACCATGTCCATAGATAGAACTTTTAGTATGATCTCGCAAAGCATGGAGCAATAAGTTGTCGAGTTCACCCCAAGCGCATTGAGGCTTCGAATATAAACCTGTACATTGCCGTAAAGTTGCCTTAACTGATGAACGTCTGCTAACGGTGACACTGGCTTTAGATCCAGCAAACCTTGCAAACGGTCCTGCACAATGATCTGTTCATCTCCGAAACGCTTCTTTAAAATTTCAATAGCGTCTTTAGAGCACTCTTCGGTAGCTTGTAATCCCGATATTGTCGACGCGTTCGCTTCAGTAACCAAACTGCTCGAGGAGTTGAACTTGACACATGTGCTTAACTCACTGTTATTGTGTACTGCTGATGTACACTGCATCCAAAATCTCGGCCATAGTCTGCGGTTCCCGTGAAAGTTTCCGAGCTTTAATTGGGGAAGCTTGTTTTTGCCAGATTATATCTGGTGGCCCTTCGTAAGCCGTTGGGCATGAGGTTCCAGACATTCATTCAGCTTGACTCCTAATTTAGCTGTGAAAGTAACAACCTTTTCAATGTATTCTCCAGCGTCTAAAGTCTCGCTGTCTAACAGGTGATTTGGCGTGTCTTCTAAAACTGCCTGATCCACTTTCTCTATCTAACCATAAAATGAGCTAATGCGACCGAGGAATACATTTACTTCTGCTGCCGTGACGGCTTGATTACCTCGCAAGTGGTCTTCTGCCTCTGACAACAAGACATTCAGTTGGGACCGCAGGCTGTGGCGCTGTCTAGGAAATTGTTCCATTCAGCCGCCCCCAGTCGATGTATCTCGCCAAGATCGCCGATGCCATCTTCTGAGGTGTTGTGGCTCTTTAAGTCGATGACGTTGACCTTGTCAAAGATGCCGGGTTTCGGCACCATAAGTTGGACTTCTGAGCCTTACCGCTGAGGAGCGTCTCACATCGAGCAAAAAACACTTCTTGCAAGATCAATGGCTTTAATGCAACTGAAGAAGAAATGAGAAGGAAAGGGTGAGTCGGCGTTGCCACGAGGTCACGCGTCAGCTCGTGAAGAAGCTCAATAATCATGTTGGCTGCTGTTCTGCTGCGAAGGATGAATAAAAGGAAGGCACAACAACGTGGACATTTTTCAGCGCATCGGTATGAACTGTACACATTTGGTCATGTAGTGGAGCATCAAATAGCGTTTCCAGAAAAAAAACCTATCGCATCTATGTTGACCCTGCAGGGAAGATCTGCATAATTTTGACACATCACCGCTATTTACAATGAGTATACTTACGTTCAGGTTATCTTCCAAATAAGAATCAAGAGCTCTCTCGCGAGGTGTTTGTAGCTGTAAAAAAAGCGTATTTTCAGAATAGTAGATGCATTTGAGCATTGAAGAACTGTCGTCACGCAAAAAAATTGCAATGGAACAACACAGCAGAATGTCATTCTCACGGAGATTCTAGCGGCACTGTTAGCCCCGCCATGGTGGTCTAGTGGTTAAGGTACTCGGCTGCTGACCCGCAGGTTGCGGGACCAAATCCCGGCTGTGGCGGCTGCATTTTCGATGGAGGCGGAAATGTTGTAGGCACGTGTACTCAGATTTGGGTGCACGTTAAAGAACCCCAGGTGGTCAAAATTTCCGGAGCCCTCCACTACGGCGTCTCTCATAATCAAATGGTGGTTTAGGGACGTTAAACCACACAAATCAATTAGCGACACTGTTAAAATTGCTAAACAGCATTCCTTCGTTATGAATGTGCTAAACAAAATTTTTATATGAATGCTTTGCACAATGGTTGTTGCTAACATATGTTTGCTAATGGGAGGCACTCAATATCGAACAAATAACACGAGATATACGCAACAAGTGTTAGGTGAAAGCCATCTCGCAATTGCGCTTATCTTGATCAAATATGGATGAAGAAAGTAACGGATATTATTGGCTCTTAGAGTTCTTCATAAGGAACGTGTTACATGGTAGCAATTCATCACGACGGCGTCATAAATGCCTTACGTATTATACGAAAACATATAGGTAGTTTAATAATTACGGTAAGACACCGCCTTATAAATTTTACGAAGGGGCGTTTTGTTATTGGACTATAATATATTTAAAAAGAAAGACATTTTCAGGGTGCAGAGTGCCTAGAAAATAGAGCAAATGAGGCACGTTCTCTAGTTTTATTGAGGCTTCTACACATTGAAAAACGTGCTTTCCTTGTCAAGTTTATCGGTGCTATGCCGCGAAGCCCATCGGCGCAAACTTTTAAATATTGACGTGGTCTCTCGCGCAACTCTTACACCGTTTTCTCCTCCCAGCAGATGTTTTCGAAGTGAAGACTATTTCCTAATCGAATGCTTGTCGGAAGAATGTCAAATCACTCACTGATTCCGTGAACCTAAAATGGCACCACGGTTCCTCGGCACTATTCGCCGACACTGCCGGTTTGGCCTTAGGTCCTCCGCACATGCCCTGGCCCTTCTACAAAAACTTCCCCGAAATACTTGTAGAAAGCCACTTGGTACATAAAACATGTCCTCTTAACTGTGCAAAGAACCACTGAAACCAGCTCATGACCACCGCTCCCAACGACTCTCTACAGTTCATATAGCAGCCCCACCATAGTGGTCTAGTGGCTAAGGTACTCGCTACTGAACCGCATGTCGCGGGACCAAATCCCGGCTGCGGCAGCGGCTTTTTCGATGGAGTCAGAAACGTTGTAGGCCCATGTACTCAGATTTGCGTGCACGCCAAAGCAGCCCAGGTGGCCGAAATTTCCGGAGCCCTCCACTACGGTGTCTTTCATAATCATATAGGTGGTTTTGGGACGTTAAACCCACATATAAATCTATCAATAGTTCATAAGACAAAACTAAAGTCCTGCTACGGGGCTCCTTTGATGTCATCTTCTGAAAGCACCATATTCAATATTTTCTGCGCAACGAATGTGTGCACTGTAGGACATCGGAACCAGTGCACGCAGTGTGCATGTAAAAAAGATTCAAGGTTGTTTGGTTTCAGCTGTCCAATTTTGTTCATCATTCAGGTCCCTTCACTTGCGTTTTGTCGTGGTAACCAAATTTTCAAGAGAAAAGGCATGGACATATTTTATTACGTGCCATGTTAACAAATAGGTGTAAGTAGCATGGTCCAAAGAGATGACTTATCTATTATATCTTTAGTTGGTATGTACTATAAGAAAGCTTATGAAAACTTCTATTACTTCTAACAATATAAGGCTATGCATAACAAAATGGGGCTTACGCGAATCATGGGAACGTTAGAAGGACTTGTTAGGCCATAGCAAAGAAAAATTATTGCAGGGTAATTGTTCATCTCGACCTAATGCGCCAGCGCACTCGTTCAGGAGCACGGTCACTTTTTGTGTGCTTTTGTGTAGATTTATTTACATTGCGGTAACAATATTTCTCCACTCCCCACATCCTCTCTGCTGCATGTTTAGATGGCTGCCGAAGTGGTACACTGGTCGCACAGCATGGCTCCTGATACCAGAATAAACAACTCAATTGCTAGTAGCACTTACTCTCCATGCATTTGTTCTTTTTAGCGCTAAATCCATGATGTTCTCTGCTATCGTAAATGCTCTATAATATCTTCGTACACGTGGGAAAGATTCCTTAATGTGCTAGCGCAGACGCACCACCTGAATATGTGAAAGCATGTGGATGTCGACATCTCGATTGCTGTTTTATATTAGAAGTGGATATCGCTAGAAAATTTGGTAACTTGCTGATGTTCAGAACTAAGAGGCTCAAAAGGATGTTGACACTGCAGAATTTCCGGCTCAGTTTTACACAGTGAGAAAGCCGGTGATGGCTTAGCACACGTGAAGTGAAAGGGAGTGGTCCGAATATTCCGTGTAGAGCATCTAAAGTACACTATAGGCTACGCTATACAGGGTGTCCCACTTAACTTGAGCCAAGAATTGGCAAGTGAAAGGCACTTGGGAGGCGAATTGAACCAAGCGCATACTTATCGCGCTCACCTTTAGGTACCCAAGATATCTTTTTATTTCTCCCGATACGAATTATTTATTAATTCCTAATTACCCATTTTTTATTTATAGGCTGGAAACCCAAAGTATGAGAACTGAGATGTCGAGAATTTTCGGAAACCACCTACTGAATTCTTTCCTATACGATACGTCTAGCGCTGTTACTTTTTCTGCGTTGTAAAGAAAGCCTATAGCAGCACTATAGCAGTGCGCTCGCGATCCGTCAAACGGCTTTTTTTCGCGCAATTTCGCGGGAATCTTTACAACATGGAAAAAATAACAACTCGAGATGTATCGTAAAGGAAACAATTTAGTCGGTGGTTTGTGAAAGTGCTCTACATCTCAGCGTTCATATTTTCGATTTCCAGCCTATAATTGAAAACATTGGTTATTAAGATTTATTAATTTATTAGAATAGGGAGAAATAAAAACTTGCCTGAATACCTACAGGCTAGTGCGAGTAGTACGTTTTTGGTTCAATTCGCCACTGAAGTGTCTTTCATTTACAAAATCTTGGCTCAAGTTATGTGGGACACCCTTTATACGATATCACCACGCTCCTTCGCTAAGTTTTGTTATCATCCCAAGACACGTTTGGGTGCTGCCTTGTTCGAACCACGCCGATAAACTAAGAACCGCAAAAAAAAAACTTTAGGACCTTCCGATGCGATTTTGTGCACAACGTGAACATAACAGATTGTTTTGGAACATACGTGGCTGCTAACGATAACGCTGAAACACTCTACGGCTCATATATAAATGCCGACGCACATTACCGCGTGTCATCTGGTCGACGGCTGATTATCTCTTCGCCGCTATAAGGGCCAGTTTGTATCGCTGTAATCTATGTTTCGGTTCACCGGCTACAATTTCGGCCAAATAAACAGCTTCATTTCGGACAAGGGGACTCAGCCTCCGTCAGTGTCACGACCCGGAAATATATTGCGAATGTCACCTATTGACTTCTAGGAAGTCAGCGTTCCAATTTACAAAACGCAGATTGTCACTCTTCCAAAAATTGAGTTGCTCTTTCTAACTAAGCAAGGAAAAAGCAATGACTGCTTGCTGCTATATCAGCTGTCATAATTATAAGTGCTCACCAGATTGCTAGTGAGCTTTTTCATAACGGCAACTTGCTGCGCAACATTTACGCTGACACATGTGTAGTTTTACATTTTATTTCTGCATGTAAGAGTGAATTCTGCTTAGTAAATCAGCAGTTATACGAATGGTGGAGATAACCGTTACTTCACGTCAACAATGACTTACTTTTTTCCCTCGACGTACTCGTTGTTGGCATTCCTTATAACCTTTAGGCAATCCCCTTCTGCTTTCGCAGCCGTTCCATCTAGAATGAATAGTTTCGTCCTGATTAGAGAGTGTGTTGGTGGTTACCTTTTGTAAGTAACTGTACTTTTGTTGAAGAAACGAGGACGTTATATGAAGAGCATATGTACAGACCACAGCTCTATTTCTGCACTAACGCTATGCAGCCTACACAACACTTCGTCTTCGTGACAATCATATTTTTAATATTTATTTCCTTGCTGCCCACTACTTACGATGTTGATAAGGTCCCACACTATTGAGTCTTACTTACATGTTAAAGGTTACTTTACAAGCGTTTTGTTAAATGTGAACGATATTAAAAAAACACTAATTTGATAAGCTTACTTACAGAACAACCAGAAAAACAATGAAAACGCAAAACAGCAAGCCTTTCATTTTGGGATAAGGTGTGGTAAGCGCAAGGTAACACAAGTGATGGCGGCACCTCTATATATACTCGTTGCTAGTGTTACACAATGCCTTCTTGATATCAATTTGCATACGTAAACGTTTCTCTTTGAATGCCACGAGTCACATCTGCTGATCACCTACCACACTCGATCATGCATACTGAAGTTAAGTTTCTATAACGAATGCACAGGAAGGACATAATGTAGGCAATGAATCAAATGAAACAATTAGATGTCAAACGCTATTTTAATCATCTTACTTGCGCTACTGACTTCATAGGTGGTACTTCATGTGCTTGTCTGCAAGAATAAATCATATGTATATGACTGGATAAACTTCTTCCGGGAGTGTGCGCATATAGTAATCATTAAACAGCCCGATGTTGCACCAACAAAATAGCCAAAAATTCGAGAAACTAGCCACAAAGTAGCCACTTTCGGCCTGCACTGAAGTAGCTGCAGAGTTGTTTTTGTTTTTTGGAAAGGACATGCAAATTCTTGATTTAAACTGGAGGTCGGGCGTGCAAATGGCCATTTTCAGCTATATATGCATGTTAAAAAAATTGGGGGGGGGGGGTTGGCACGGGTCAGCAGTGCCAGCCCCTGGCTATGCCCCTAAAATCCAGGAACAACGCCTCGCCGATGTTCTGCTAATAAACGTGGTCCTGTAGTTCCTGCTGCCACGTTGTACTCACAAACGTATCAGTCTCATTTGCCCAGCTAACATTCTGTCTCCCCCCCCCACGCGTTTGCCTTCTCTGAAAACCCAGTCAGTTATCCTCAAAGACGAGTGGTTATCTTCTCTATGCGATATGTGCCTGACCAATGTCCATTTCTTCTTCATTGCAACAATATTATCCTGCAAACTTACTAGCCTTCACTCTTCTTTTTAAAGATTAAAATTACCACCTTCCTTTCGAGTAATCACTGCATCACTCTCAGTTTAATTTGAACCCTACTTTTGAGCTTCCTGATTTCATCTCAGTAAGAAATTAGGGGTAGGATAAAGCGGCTGTATATGTTCTTTGTAAATAGGTATCGCAAGAGCTTTTGAAATCAGAACTCCTAAGGTTAACGAGTAAACTGTGAGTATTATCAATAATTTCGTGCTCGATGATGAAGTATTGCGATCAGGTTTAGAATGCAGCTAAGATCAGTTCCTTATCATCACTTGGTGCCACTGCGTGTGCATAAAACGCTTACCACCTGCGCTCGCAATTTTCATTTCTAGAATTGCGAACGTACCCAAGCAATAAAAGATGACAAAGCTCACTTCGAGACCTTATAGTGGCACGTCTCTATGTGTTTTCCGCGAGCTTTTTTGAGAGCACGAGCAGTAACATGCATGTGGCAGCAATAAAAAAGTTTGCCATGAATGCTTCTATGCTTAAAAAGCTTGATGGATAAATTAGTTATTTTTGCTATTGTTACTCGTGTGATGATAAAGTCCGACAAGTTGTTATTTTTGAGTCCCACTTTGCACCAAAATCTTCAAAAATCACCCAAACGGTTCTCCTTATATTCCTTTCCTAACGTTCATGAGTAGAGAACGCAAATGATGCGGATCGCTTTCGATCCCCTTTTCACTTCCAAATAATGTTTAATGTCGCGTTCAGCAATTGGTAGTCAGGAGAACCAGTGCCCTCAGAGGAGTTCTTAAGTCTGCTCCTGTCGTCTCAATGTCTTTTATTTTGTTTATTGCATGCGACTGATTTATTCGGCCTTTATCAATTTCACGTGATGCACGCCACCCTTTTCGCGAGCTTGGTAAGAATAAAAAAGACGGCATCGTGAGAACAAAAATCTTCGACATAAAGAACTCTGTTAGGCGACTGTCGCGCTCCGACAAGGCCGCGTACGCCCTGGCTACCGTGACTACGTGAACTACAGGCATTTTCAGAGCTTTCCCACGCATTATCTCCCATTTTTAGGACCACGTACCTAAACAACTATGACTGTTTCACCGCGAAATATGAACCGTGTTCAAACCGACAGAAAGAGAATAAACTTTTATTGGAGCAAACGCATTGTATGTCCAAGGTGTATGACCTCCTTATTCCAGGTAGCCATGGGCCTTCGCCATCTCTCGCGCCCGTTGAACCATGCTGCACTGCTTCTTCAGGCCCGGGAATAATAGCTTGGCCTCCCACTGAGAAAAGAAAAAAGCAGCCAAAAAGCAGGCGAGAAGCTAGGACAGGATATCTATACCAATACCGACTGTCACGGATGCGGACACTCGTCACGTGGGTCACGACTGATGGATGAGAAAGGACATGGAAGAACGCTTTATAGGTAAAGAGAACAACTTTACAATTCACGCTAGTGAACAGGAGATAGGAAAGCAATAAACCGAAAGACAATATGTGCAGGCTAATTGAAAGCATGCGCAGCAGGCATTCCTAAACTGTGAAGACTTCAGATAGGTTCCTGTAAGATCTTGTCGAGTGCGTAGAGTTTGTGTGCGTTGAGGTTATTGAACTGAATTGAATGTGATTGTTTATTTGCATGCATCGCATTCAAAAATACTAATGCTGGTTGAAACCGTAGCCAAAGTCTTGTGGAGGGTCCAATAAAAATACAAAAAATAGATGTTCATCCACTAGAGATACAAAAATGCATCCAAGTATAGTCATTATATAACTTGAATTGCACAAGGGTACAAAAGGAAAGCAAATGTATCGGTAACTGCACAGTGGCAATTTCAGGGGGACATGTACGAACAGTGAAACAAGGTAATTTCATGAAACAATATCCAAAGTAAAAAATTTACATGTTTAACCTTATGCAAAACAGGTTTTGTAAGAAGGTTTTAGCAAACTACTGGCAAGCGAAACAAAAGACATCCTGATTGTTCACACTGAAGCAACATCGTTCAGGCTAAGCAAGTACTTTTTAGGCACAAATAAAAATTTTCATATTGTTTCATTTCTGCTGGTAGTTTATTTCAGACTATTGCTCCTGAATAATGGAGCAGGCGTTCTCAGCATGTATTCCTAGTTGAAGGAAGATCAAAGTTTCTGTATGCTTGATTTCTAGTCACATGAGAGGGTATGCAAAATAAAGAAATATGAAATGGTAAGCTGTTCTCGGGGCGAAGCTCTTTAGAGTGTTGGTTTCTCCATCCTCCGTTGGTGCGTGTAGCCACCGGAGTCATGTAGCCGCTCTAGAGCGGGTATGTGGCACAGGAGATACAAGATGAAAGATTGCGGTATTTGGAGCATTCACTAGATGAACGCAAGGACGGACGCATGGACGGACGAACAGACAGACTAGTAGACGGGCGGACGGATGGATGGACGCGCGAAGCAGGTATGTGCCACAGGGGATACGAGAAGCGAGATAGCAATACTTGCCATGTTCACTAAATGGACGCATGGACGAATGCATGAACGGATGGACAAATAGACCAGCAGACGGGTGGACGGATGGATGGACTGCAACATAATCGAAAGTTGGGCTAGTTGGATATGGATGGTATAAATGGCAGTTCTAGCGCACAGAACACAAAGAGGTGAACAATGCGTCAGCCAGCCTTCGGTTTGGCTGCACGATAAAAAGTTTGCTTTTCTAGATTATGTTCCGAGATAATCTTTCTTCTTTTACTCAGAGTTCTCGAGGTGCAACGGGTGTAGTTTTGCCTGCACACGCATGCGTTCTTATTTATTGCCTGATTATGTATTCTTCCCTTTCTAATAAATTTTTAGTTGCGAGGAAGCGCTTGTCCTCTCTTCCTTTCTGTTTATTCGTGCGCTTGAACTGACAGTTAAACAATGGATAGAGGGATGCGTGTAATGGGTACAGGAGATGCGAAATGCCAGATAGCAATACTTGTAGTGCTCATTAGATGGACGCGTGGACGAACGGACTGACGAACTAGAATGTGGACGGACAGATGGACAGACGCACGGATGAACGAATGGATGAACGCACGAATAGGCGCTCAGATGGATGGACGGACTGATCGACGGACTCTCGGACAGATGGATGGACGCAAGGGTGGGCGCACGGATGGCCAAGCGGACGGACGGAAGCAAGAACGAACGGACGGATAGAAGCATGGACGGGGTGACGGACGCTTTGCCCCACTTATCATCATTCACTCCGTTAATATGCGGCGATTTTTTATCTATACTAAAAACACAAGGGGCGATTTTTAATTCATATATCGTATCATAGGGCAAGATAATAATTTCTATTAACAGAGGTAAACTAGGTTGATCATGGCGTGAGTGGGTATTATTCTGAACGCTCGTGTCTGAAGTTTGCGCACAGTTCAAGAAAGATTTTGAACGCCACAATCCACGATTCGTTACAATATTTGATATAGCTGTGTTGAGTGTGAATTATAAAATACGTAAAGCGTTATTATCGAAACGATGACGTGCTTGTGAAAGCACGTAGCATCCCATGGCAAACTTTGCACAAGCTGTGTTTATTTGCTATTTCGACTTCAAATTATTGTCAAATGTCACGCCAAGATGTGTAAATGAGCTGGCTTCCAATGGAAAATAATCAATTTGCAACTCTAGGAATTCAGCACTAAGCATACTAAACACTAAACACCATATATTTAGTTTTTTTGTGGTAATAGTGAATTTGTTTGCGCCAAATTATTTACTTTTTTCAACTCCTCGTTTGCTTTATTTTCTCGACGACAATTATTGTCGGCTATTAAAACAATGCAAAGTCGTCGGCGTACATAGGAATTTCACTGCTATCTAGAGTTAGTGGGAGGTTATTATTATATAAAAAATAAAAGTGGTCCAAGGACGGATAATTCATGAACTCGAGAGCGCACACTGCTATGTAATGATGTAAAATTATCTTTACTACCTGCAGCCGTTCATGAAGGTAGCTCGTTAATAGTCTAGTGAGTTGCCACGAAAACAATCATACTGTATTTCGCTTAGAAGTATACTGCGATGTACTGTATCAAATGCTTTTTCAAGTCTAAGAATATCACGTATACAAGCCTATTGTATTGTATAGATGCCCTAAATTTTTGAGGAAATGTTAACACTGCTGACGAGGTGGAGTGATTCGGGCGAAAGCCGCGTTGCTGCGAACAAATAACTGGATATTTATCAATGAGTTAGTGGAACCTACCGATCAGAATTTTTTCGTATGTAGTATTGATGGTACTGAGTAAAGATATTCGCTTGTAATTAGAAAGACCATTGCGCTTCCCATCTTTCTATATAGGGACAACCTTTGCAACCCTTCAAAAGTGTTGGGTATCTACTGCAGTTCGCACTAATTTACCAAATGGCATAAAACTGGTCGTAGTATATCCATATTCTCTTTAATCGTGCGAATAGGTACACCATCTATTTAAAATGCTTTTGAGATAGACATGTTTTTGAATGTTGCTATTACTTTTTTGTCTCAATTGTATACAAAACAAATGTGTTAGGCACAGGACTTTGCGAGATAGTGGTATTGTTTAGGCTGGTAAACTATTCAGATATAATTAGACCAATTCCTGCAAAATATGTACTGAAGTTATTCACAACGTCTTCATCAATGGTTTCGGGAAGCACAGCTGGATTACTTTATCTATGATTTCGTTTATGATCTGTCGCAGTTTTTTTGTTATTGCCAGCGGCTTGTTTAATTAGGTGAGTATAATACTGTAAATTTTGTGTTACAATTATAGCAACCAATTTATTCCGCTGTAGTTTAAATTGCTGTGAATAGTATGAACTATCTCAACTGTGACGCCATTTGTCATCATGTGTTCTTTAGCTTCGAGTGTTTGAAGGATGTCCTCTGTTATTCACAGACGTAAGGGTTTAACACGTCGGCATTTACAGACTTGACGTTTTCTTCTTTCTGCAGACATTTGTAGATATCCAATTAAAATAGCTACTTGTAAATCGAGATTACGTTTGTATAAGTCGTTGTACCTAACACGAAAAATTTTTTCTCGTAATTTCTATAATCTAATCACGTTATGACATTATTTTTTGTTTGCTTTGTGCACCTTGGGCCACATAAAGTGGCATATATAGGTAGGTGGTCTGAAATTAGTACTGAGTAAACGCCTAAACATTTGTCAATGTGTGGTCAAGAAAGAACGCACATACCTCAGTTACACGCGTAGGGGACGTAATGAAGTTTAGATAGTTGTAAGAGTGCAACAAAAAGCTATAGTCACCACCTTTCATGTTACACGCGTTTATATTCATGTCTCCTACTATATTAACTGCTTTCTTTTTGTGCCATGGTGCAAGAAATACAATGTCTCACAGCTCGGAGCACTGTTTTCTAGTCTTGATGTGTCGGTTTTTGTGCGTGTTTATGTGACTTAGAAATTTGACTATGCTGAAGCCAACCTCCCTTTTGGAGGATTGTCAATTGTGCAGCTTTGACATGATGTAGAAAGTGTGTGAGCGTAGCGATATATTTGTCCTAAGTTTTTGCGGGGACTAGCATATCATCAAAGTAATGATATTTATGTTAGGTAGTCCCTCGACGACTCTTCTCATGAGGCAAGTAAACATCACAGGTGTGGTCTTGAATCAGAAAGGCACAAACCTTAACTGGTAAAGGCCAGAAGAAGACTGAAATGCCATTAGGGCCTTCTATGATTCGTCTATTGGCCATTAGCCTATAGTAAAATCAAACATTCAAAAGTAGTGGCTCTTACCGAGTTTGGCAAACATCTTGCGTACTCTAGGAATAGATTCATTGTCAGTTACTGCAGCTCGATTGAGCTGTGTGAATTCAACGCGAAGTCGTATGTTGGCGTTTTTCGTCTTGACGACGCCGATTGGAGCTTAATACGGAGTATCTGAGTGCTCAATGATGCTGTGTTAAAACGTCCTGCACTTTTTTTCGACAGCTTCTTGGATGGAAAGAGGTACTGCGTACTGACGTACCTTCATCGGTGTGTCAGAGGTAAGGCGTCATTTCCCGTCAACAAGGTCCATCTTGCCCGAAAATTCAGAAAACACGTCATGGAACTGGCTCAGAAGTTCATTAATTTGGTCACTTTGCAGCTTGTTGGAGTCAGCCACCATGAACACATTTCTGTATGTTTAGCGTAGATGAAGAGCAGCAAAGAGAATGTCTTGCTCATCCGACGTGTCTGACTTCACCGCAACACAGCGTGTTGCACTTCACCCTTGGGCTCTCTTTCGTCGTATTTCATGAAAAGCTCATTGTAATTTAAGCTTTTATGGGCCCCACGATTTAAAGCATTATCATAGTCACTGGGTTTTTTGATGACCGTCAAGGCTCCTTTCAATGTAAAGAGGAACTTGTTATTATCTGACGGTAGTAGTAGCAATACCTTATCTCCAGGCGATAGCTGACAAACTGTTGCTTTCTTATAATAATATTTCTTCTGCCTGATCTTGGCTTTGAGGAGTTCTTCATGGGCCACCTTGCAAGTGTCCTGCAGTCGCTCCTGGAGACCGACAACATACCCATTTGTTGTTTTCTTGTACCGATCAATGTTAGCTCCTGTCCACAGATTCTTACAACTTGAAATTAACTGGTGTACTAATCTACCGACGAAGAGATCGACCGGCGAGAAGTTAATCGTTTAAATATTATGTAAATGAAATGCTTGTTTGTGGAACTTCTGCTAACAGAAGTGCATGGAAGCCAAATTCTAGTCCCAGTGTTGAGGCCGTTCTCGCCACACGCGGCGAATAATTTGTTTAAGGGGGCCGTTTATTCTTTCCACAGGTCCGTTGGTCATTGAATGATATGGAATTGTGGGCAGCTTAGGTAAAAAAGTAGCCAACCGATTTCTTGCACAAGACCTGAAGTGAAAGATTATTCATGGTCGCCGACTATCTCTCATGGCGCTCCAACACAAAAAATACCTCTACTATTGTTTCCACTTTGCGCTCCATTTCGATGCTCGGTAGGGCCACCGTATCCAGATAACGCGTAGCAAAGTCGACCAAGGTAAGAAATACTGTCTGCCCTTAGAAATTGATGCTGGGGACACAGCCCAATAATATCGATAGCAGCCCGGCGAAAAAATGTGTCTATGATAGGCATCTTCCCAATTTTACACTTCCGACGAGGTGCTCTGGCACGCTCAGCTGACATATCTCGCAAGACTTCAGGAACCGTGTTACATCCGCCTGTACACCCGGCCAATAGCACTCTGTAAGGATATGGTCCGGTGTCCTCCTTTGCTTCTGATGACCCGGCCAAAGGCCTCAATGAGCGATCATCATCACGCTGTTCCCGAAAGCCTTGGCGACTACAAGTTGCTCTAGGTCTCAATTTTCTGCCATGTGATGGCACCAGAAGAGAAGGTCGTGCATTGGCACAAACTGAATACTACCTACTTATTTGATATCATTATCTTCCCCAATGCACCAAAGCTACTTTCCAACATAGGATATGTATGCTGTAATTTCTGTAGCTCTTTCTGGCTGATATCCAGAGGCTGGATCGAACGAACAGGCAATCTTGAGTCCTTTTTCTTTGCTTTCCTATCAGCTACCATCGCATCTTGTCGTACTTTATTCAATGAGGTTACGTCTTCAGGTTGTTGTACTGGGCCAACGAGATCATGGCAAACTCGCGCGCGTTTTCGTCGTCGTTTCCGTCTTCGATAATTCATGTGTATCTGGCAATACACCACAATTATCACCCAGCACAACTTCATACAACAGATTCTTCATACAAACAGCAAGTACCTGTCACTCAAAAAGTGGAGAATCAATGTACATCTTTGCAAGGGCAAGTCTTGTGCAGACCAGTCAGACAAACAAATAATACGGGTGTTACCAGATAGGTTACACTCACGAACCAGTGAGCATTTCACCTCGATGGAGTTGTATCCGATGTTCCGTAATACAGTCACCAGCTTTCTTTTCAGGCAGCCCTTTACTGTTGGCATCTGATTTGACCGGTTGTGGCAAGTTGCATTGCTCTGAGTCTCCTCGGTTATATCATGACTGTGGTTTCGGCCTTGCTTATCTGGCCCACCTTCGAATGGTTTGGCATACTGATCTTTCTGTAATCTCAAGACAGAGCATGATGCCTCCCTTCGCTTTTGAGAGTTCAAGGGACAATTAATGGGTCCGGGAACCATCGTTTCAAAAATCCAGCGCGCCATCGGCTTTGGCTCTGGAGATTTCGTCGAGCATTTGAAAGCTCGATGCGAAGCTTGGTGCGAAGCTTGGTGCGAAGTAAACAGCTTGGTGCGAAGTAAACAGAGTGGCTTTTCTTTGTTTTTGCTTGCAATGTCAACTTCAGCAGCAGGCATCAGTTTCCCCTTATCATCTTTTTCTCTAGCAAGATCGACGATTTCCTGAGCCTCCAAAAATAGATATGCCGTCGTTGCCAATGTATCCAGGTTACCACACCCTCACTGCTTTAGGAAGACAGCCAACCTGTCGTCACACCACCCCAAGAACTGTTTTGACACCATATTTTATCGCAGTGCATCATAAATTTGGCAGTCTTCACCAGCTCTTGCCAATGGTCGAAGTATCCACAAAGGCGTTCCGCGAACTGACAACCTGTACCCGCCTTCTCGAGCCGGGAATCACTAAACCTAATGCGGTAACCCTCATCTGTGTAACAGAACCACTGGAGAAGCATCTGTTTGCGCTTGGCCTAGTCGTAAAGTTCTCAACAGGCATCCGTCCCACCGCGCTCAATGCTTCGCCCAATCGGCATAAGCTCCGTGGCTAGGCCCACTTGTTGGTTTTCCTGCCTTGGCTCGTGGCGACCCTCTCGAACACTGGATGTACGCATTCAGTTCGTCCCTACCCTCACTATCGAGAATCGTTTTGTGTAGTCGTGAACACTCTTACCTCCATCCATACTATTGCCCGCAGTGCTCGTGTTCGGACGCTGCGCCTCTGCGACACGACGTTACTCCTCAAGAAGGAACTTGACGCTCATGTCCCTCCTGAGCTGCTAGGGGTTCCTTTTCACTATTTTGACTCTCTAGGCCCTCGTTTCTTTTTCCACTGGGCTCAGCCATGCCAATAACGCCTCTCCATTAGGCGCCATTTGTTTCTCTTGCTCACGTAGCTTTCTCTTCCTATCCTTTCTCATCTGTCATACACGAACAACGTGAGGCTCTCAGATGCAGTCAGAGAGCTTGGTCCTGTTGCAGACACCAGAAATATGGGATAGTTATAGACGTGCCTCACGTGGGTTGCGACTGACGGACGAGAAAAGATTAGCAAAAACGCTTTGAAGCAAAACGAACAACTTTATGGAGGGTGCTAGTGAAGAGGAGTTGGAAGAGCGATAAACTACACAGCTCTGTGTTCAGGGTAATAGAAATCATACGCAGCAGGCAGTCCTAAACTGTCCAGAGTTCAGATACTTCCCCGTACGACCCAGTGGAGCGTGTAGAGTTCCTGCCTGCAAAAGTAACACAAGAAGAACACCACCTCAACGGTTCGGAGCACTGTCCTCCAGTCGCGATGTGTCGGAGGCCGTGCGGCTGGCCAGAAGTGACACGGAGAGAGGGTGGTGCGTTGTCACAACACATAGATGCACTACGTTGTGCAGCACTATTGAATAAGGCTCGGTGCCAAAACGGCATGGTAGCCACAACTACTGAGAACCATCATCAGCCAACGGTGCACGAAGGCAGCGTCCGGCAAAACTCGTCCGCGAAGCTGCTTTCGGCCGCTGCACCCAGACAGGAGCCTCGTCGCAGGTTACGTCCTTGAACGTAGAAATAGGCCACCGGGGCTGAACATTGGACAGACTTGACCTGGTCCCACGCTCGCCTTAGAAACACTGGCTCCCGCATGTCCTCTCGAATCGTGCGATAGAAGCCTTCGTGGCTTCTCAGTCTTCCCTTCACGATCCTTTTTCCTCACGTTATGCCATAGCTTGTTCCTACTTCTTCTTTCGCCCCCTCTAAGATTAGGCGTTTACAACACTGGCGAATAGCTAACGGAGGCTCTGCTTATGAACGAAATTATGTGCCTGGAATCTACCAAAACAGACAGAAAGCTCTTGGATGATCTCCACAATTCTGTTCTCCTTACAGTGTCTGACAGGTAAAACATACCCCGTGAATGTCGGAGCTGTTTTCTGACTAAGCTTTTGCTCTTGAATATGCACCTAGAATACCACAACGGAAGAGGAGCTCCTTAAGACAAAGCAATAAATGAATGCTATGGTAACACAGAAGGAGCCTACTTCGTAGACGATGCGGGACCCATGGGACGAATTTCTACAATATCAGTCATTCACCAAAGTAAGGTAGTTGACAGCCTATCACTAAGGTGGTCAGATGCATCTGTCCTACAAAAAAACTGCAGTAGCCCTCGCAGCAACGCACTCCACCACTGAATACATACTCACAGATTCGAAGGTAGCCTACTCAATGATGAGAGGCCGGATTTCAGCTCAAGTTCACGCCATCCTAAGGCAGGCACGAACGCGAGCCACGAAAAAGTACCTAATCTGGGTGCCAGACCACCAGCGGCTACCGAAAACGAGCTAGCACACAACTCGGCCCGAGTATTCCTTCTCCGGGCTCTATCTACCAGCCCCTTCTACCATGACATTCACCAACAAATACCTGCACAGCATGCACAGAAATACTACAGATGGAACGGGGTTTATTGGCACAAGTAGCACTTGAACGGTAGGTCTATTGACGCGGAAAGCGGGCGGCAGCAACGGACTCAGGAATCACAGCAATCGGGCAAACGCTCGCGCTTGGCTCCTCCTGCTAAAGGCGTGACCCACTGCGGCACATATTCTTCTTCCTCTCTACAATACCCCGGCGACGAAGACGAGCCATCCTGGCAAGTCAAGGTGACGAGATTAGGAGTGGGTCGTGATATGGCTTGAGACGACTCACGTGGACAGTCTCACGACCAAGGCATCGCCTGTCTGTAGATGGCGTGATCGGCTCGATCACGTATGTGACAGGAGATCGACGTTCGACGACGCGATAAGGACCGTGAAACTTGGGGGCAAACTTAGCGGACAGACCTGGGGAGTGGAAGGGAAGTCGGAGCCAGACAAGCGAGCCCACGGCAAAAGTCTCGACTTGCTGGTCGCGGTCGTGGCGGTCTTTTTCGAATGCTTGCTTGTCCGAGGTGAATGATCGGGCCAACTGACGACACTCTTCGGCGTGGTGAAAAATTTCAGAAAGAGGGCTGAACTCGGAGACGTCGTGACGATACGGCAAAATGGTGTCAAGGGTGGAGCATGGCTCACGCCCATATAGAAGAAAGAAAGGCGAGAAGCCTGTGGTTGACTGCGTCGCGGTGTTGTACGCATAGGTCACAAATGGGAGAATGACATCCCAGTTTGATTGGTCGGAATTGACATACATGGCGAGCATGTCTCCTAGCGTTCGGTTGAAGCGCTCAGTTAGACCGTTGGTCTGCGGGTGGTAGGCTGTAGAGGTGCGGTGCACCGTGCGGCATGCCCGAAGGAGTTGTTGTACAACTTCGGATAAAAAGACACGCCCTCGATCACTTAGTAGTTCACGTGGTGCCCCATGACGCAGTACGAAGCGTCGCAAAACGAAATTGGCTACGTCACGTGCACCTGCCGTAGGTAGTGGAGCTGTTTCAGCATACCTTGT
Source organism: Rhipicephalus microplus (assembly GCF_043290135.1). Classification (NCBI taxonomy): domain Eukaryota; kingdom Metazoa; phylum Arthropoda; class Arachnida; order Ixodida; family Ixodidae; genus Rhipicephalus; species Rhipicephalus microplus. Next base: position 148,267,086 of record NC_134702.1, on the reverse strand, counting down.
CAGATGGTCGACGGCGACAATGATCCATCGATTTCCAGTGGCAGTGTACGGAAGGGGACCATATAAATCGATACCAATGCGGTCGAAAGGGCGCGCCGGACACGGTAGCGGCTGTAATAATCCGGGTGAATGGGCAGCTGTCTTTCGTCGTTGGCATAGTGAACAAGACCGAATGTATTTTCGTACAAAAGTGTACATACCACGCCAGTAGTAACGCTGGCGGATCCGCTGATATGTTTTTAACACACCAGCGTGAGCATGTTGTGGGTCGGCATGGAAATACGCACAGACATCAGATCGCATGTGGTGTGGTATAACCAAAAGCCATTTACGACCATCCGCGTGGTAGTTTCTGCGGTATAGTTGCGCATCCCGTATCGCAAAATGTGTGGCTTGTCGGCGAAGAGCGCGTGGGTATGCAGACGTTGAAGAGTCAGAAAGAATGTTAAGGAGAGATGTTATCCATGGGTCTTTTCGCTGTTCAGACGACATGCTTGTGACGGAAATGGGAGCGATGGAGAAGTTGGTATCCGAATGCAGGTCTGCGGGGGATCTCACTGGTGATCGTGAGAGGGCGTCCGCATCAGAGTGTTTTCGTCCTGAGCGGTAGACGACACGAATGTCGAATTCTTGTAGGCGAAGAGCCCAACGTCCAAGGCGACCTGAAGGATCTTTTAGCGACGCCAACCAACAAAGCGCGTGGTGATCGGTCACAACGTCGAAACTCTGTCCGTACAAGTAAGGACGAAACTTGCTTAACGCCCAAACGATTGCGAGGCATTCTTTTTCAGTTACGGAGTAGTTCATCTCCGCTTTTGTGAGTGCGCGGCTTGCGTATGCGACGACGTACTCCGGAATACCGGGCTTTCGTTGCGCGAGTACTGCTCCCAGACCAACGCCACTGGCATCTGTGTGCACTTCAGTGGGGGCACTTGGGTCGTAATGGCGTAGAATTGGTGGGGACGTAAGTAGGCGGCGCAGTGTAAGGAAAGCTTCGTCGCATGCCGGGGACCAGTTAGAAAGATTAGCTGGACTGTTCAGTAGTTGTGTAAGTGGGGCTATTATTGTTGCAAAGTTGTGGACGAAACGACGAAAATACGAGCACAAGCCGATGAAGCTCCTAAGTTCTTTGAGTGAAGTCGGCTTCGGAAAGTCGGCTACGGCTCGAAGTTTGTCTGGGTCGGGGCAAATTCCATCCTTTGACACAACGTGACCAAGTATAGTAAGTTGGCGAGCCCCAAAGCGGCACTTCTTTAGGTTAAGTTGGAGGTTTGCCTTGCTAAGACACTGAAGAATGGTGCGCAGACGGTCGACGTGGGTAGGGAAATCAGGCGAAAATACGATAACATCATCGAGGTAACATAAGCATATCTGCCATTTAAGGCCGCGTAAAATGCTGTCCATCATTCGCTCAAACGTTGCAGGTGCATTGCACAGACCGAACGGCATAACCATGAATTCGTATAGGCCATCCGGCGTAACGAACGCTGTTTTGGGACGGTCACACTCTGCCATCGGAACCTGCCAGTAACCCGAACGTAAGTCCAGCGAAGAAAAGAATTCGGCACCTTGTAGGCAATCGATAGCGTCGTCGATGCGGGGAAGAGGGTATACGTCTTTCCGTGTAATTTTGTTCAGTCGCCGGTAGTCGACACAAAATCTAATCGAACCGTCTTTTTTCTTCACTAGCACAACAGGTGAAGACCAGGGGCTAGAAGATGGTTTGATGACGCCACGTTGAAGCATATCATCCACCTGCTCTGCAATTACACTTCGTTCCTTAGGTGATACGCGGTAGGGGCGTTGCCGCAAAGGAGGGTGCGTTCCGGTGTAGATTGTGTGAGCGACGGTGTTAGTTTGACTCAGTGCCTTTTGAGAAAGGTCAAATGAATCTCGGAATTCATGCAGAAGGGCTATTAGCTGGTCCCGTTGATCCGAAGGAAGCTTGCTGTCGATGGAACGATTGAAGATATCCGAGGAGTAGTCATCCCGCGTAAAAAGAGGAGTAACCGCGTTCAGCTGAAGTTGCTGGCCAGGGTCGTGGGACTCAATAGGCACAATAACGTTGTCGTCAACAGGATGAACATAGCCCAGTGTTTCAAAAGCTCTTAAGGTGAGAGGGCATGAGCTAGGATTGCAAACGACAATTCCGGAAGTATCTTGATGAGGTGGCAGAACGGCGTATGGCAGAGACGTACCGTGGCGGCGACTGAAAACGTCAGATGGGGAGAACACAACGGTAGAGCCGGACAATTCAGTGCGATTGACGGGGACAACGATGGCACTAAAAGGAGGAACATCAACGTCGGAAGCAACAAGAAGCTTGCCCAGGTGAGTGCGCTCATTGTCAGTAGATGGCGCATCTGAAAACACAGATAATTCTACCTGCGCGCGAGCGCAGTCAATTACGGCGTGGTGCCGTGACAAAAAATCCCATCCTAGTATCACGTCGTGGGCACAAGTGGTCAACACGAGAAACTCGATGTGGTACAGGACGTCCTGAATGATTACTCTCGCTGTACATGCTCCGACTGGTCGAATAGGTTGCGAGCTCGCGGTATTCAGCAATACGTCGGAAGGCGGCGTCGTTACTTTTCGTATTGAACGGCAGAGTTTTTGACTTATCACAGATACGGCGGCACCCGTGTCAACAAGCGCAAGAGTTCGTAGACCTTCAACAAACAGTTCCAGAACGTTTGTGGGGGACGGGCGAGGACTTCTACAATGCGACGATTTCGCAGCTCGTGCCTCCGGAGCTGCGGCAGTCAGTTTTCCGTCTCTGCGGAGTTCGGTCGGCGACGCAGCGGGGACGGAGAACGGTAGCGGCGTGGTGAGGATGGGCGACGGGGACCGAATGGCCGGTAGTCGGCAGCAGGGTGGTGGTCTATTTCGGATGGGGACGGGTCGCGTTGCACTGATTGTCGGTCATATTGACGGGGAATTTCTCGTTGCGCGTTGTACGGGGCCGGGAAAGAGTCGTCAGAGTACCTTGGAGCAGCAGCCGGGCCCGTTGCGAAGCGCCGGCGACAGAAGCGCGCCACGTGACCTGGATATCCGCATGCATAACAGATCGGACGATTGTCAACTGTGCGCCAAGGGTTTCCGTGATAGCGCTGTTGTGTTGCTGGAACTGGCGTCGTTGGTACTCGTAGAGGCTGGGGAGTCGGCCGAAGTGGAGGTCGTGGTGGAGTAGCAGCAACAGCAGCGTAAGTCAATGGCGCGGTGACAGGTGTTGTCTGAGAGACGGGCGGCAGTGCCTCAGATACCTGCGCCTGTATTACCTGTCTGATGGCGGGCGCGAGACGCTCAGAAGAGGGTTCCGTTGCCGGTTGATACGACAGACACGAAAGTTGTCGGGCCACCTCCTCGCGCACATATCGTTTGATTTCCGACATGATTGTGTTGTTGTCTCCACCTAGGGTCAATGCCGCGAGGGTTCCGTCGGTAGTCGCTGGCCGCCGTGTCATGACCCGCTGCTTGCGCAATTCCTCGAAGCTCTGGCAAAGAGTGGCGAGTTCAGACACGGTACGGGGGCCCTTGGCCAGCAGCATCTGGAAGGCGTCGTCGTCTATCCCCTTCAAGATGTGCTTGATCTTGTCTGCCTCGATCATTGAAGGGTCAAGGCGCTTGCACAGGTCGAGCACATCCTCGATGTAGCTTGTGAAGCCTTCCCCCTGAAGCTGTGCGCGTCCCCGTAGGCGCTGTTCGGCACGGAGCTTGCGTACCTCGGGGCGACCGAACACATCGGTGATGCGTAGCTTAAAGGCACCCCAAGTGGCGAATTCCGACTGGTGGTTGTTAAACCAGAGACTCGCCACTTCTTTCAGGTAGAAGGGTACATATTGAAGCTTCGAAGGGTCGTCCCACTTGTTGCTTGCGCCTACCTTTTCAAATGTCGACAGCCAATCTTCGACGTCTTGCTCATCGGTACCGTCGAAAAAAGGTGGATCGCGCACGCGTAGCGAAGTGGGCACGATGACCATCGGAGGCTGGGTCGTACCTTGCTGGGTGGTTTCTTCAGCCATTTCTGTGATGGCAGGTAGTTTCCTGTTGCGGAGTTCCAGGTTGAAGTACCCAGCACCTCCAACACTCTGGAACGGGGTTTATTGGCACAAGTAGCACTTGAACGGTAGGTCTATTGACGCGGAAAGCGGGCGGCAGCAACGGACTCAGGAATCACAGCAATCGGGCAAACGCTCGCGCTTGGCTCCTCCTGCTAAAGGCGTGACCCACTGCGGCACATATTCTTCTTCCTCTCTACACAGACATCGCCTACGAAGACAAACTTTGCCTCATCCCACTGATGGACCTAACAAAACCGAGTTGACCTGTCTGCGCCGGCTCCAAACCATGTCGCACCGTTGCCCAGTCACAATGGCGATAATAGAGACCGACCAATTCTATGCATTGTGTAAATTCTGTAACAGATGCGCTGACCTGTTTTGCAAGGTTTGGGCTTGCCAGTCTAATAGAAGCATAACGCAAATAACCCAGACAACGTGAAACGGTTGCGAAGAGGCTTTGCTGGACCCAGCTCTCAGGGAGCAGCGCAGACTCATAGAGCGGGCGCGAATTGCAGCGCAATCTAACAGAATTCTGGAGTAGACACCTTCCCAGTCCTCTCTAGATCTACATTTTCTTTAAAAATAATGTTTATTCATTTATTCATTTCTTTGTCCTCCTGTGCCACCTGCCTTCCACTGTTCAGTTTCTGTTTCGGTTTGCCGGTTCAAGTCTTTTGTGCTTGCGCATTACCCATGAAACATGGCGATGTGTCTTTTCGTCACACCAGCACAAAAAACTCGGAATATCTCACGTACCTGGGAATAGAGGTTATGCAAAGCATACGGAAGCAAGGAGAACATGTTGCAATTTTTTATTTGAGTGACAAGTTATGATATGGCCCTAAATATATGTACGAATGTTGCATGCATGAACGTATCTTGAAGAGTTGCAGATGTATATATAACAAATTGTTTGCACTTGCGCAACAAAGCCAATTAGAACATGCGTAATAGCAACACTTGAAGCTGAAATGAAGCGCTGATTCTCACGAGGATGCTTGCCCTGGGCACTGTTACCTAAATCAACTTCAGCACATGGCAACTAACCACAATCGATTTTAACCGGACGTGATGGCTGCATCAAAGGAGTAATTATGTAATGTTGATAAAATCGGGTCGGCAGCACTGCAACGACTATTGACCTTTCACGAAGATAAGCGTCTATTTGAAAATTAGATCCGAGACCTGGCGTAGCTCTGTGGTAAATTGCTTCATTGCCGCGCACAATGTTTGGAATTTATTCCTGCTGGGACTCTTCCATTTATTCTTTGCATTCATAGGGTTGACGCTACCGATGTCGGGTATTTTTGAACGTTCGCGCGTTAAAATTGCCCATGTGTGTTCTCATCACTCCTGCGTAGATACTAAGTGTCAATCACCTGTGGCACATGCCCGCATACCAGCGGCACATATCGGCCCGTGAGCACGTGCAACTGTCTGGCGGAAGTGCCAGACGACGTACGCGACGGGATTGTGATAATATTGATGTCTTGACCAGCACGTCATATCCCAAAAACCATCTTACCCTCCCATCTTAATTTGGTTCACGCCAAGTTAAGGGGGTGATCACAATGAAACCCAAATGTTGCCTCGCCGCGGTGGTCGAGTAACTAAGGTACTCGGCTGCTTACCCGCAGATCGCGGGATCGTATCCCGGCTGCGGCGGCTGCATTTTCGATGAGACGGGAATGTAGGCCCACCACTTCGGTGTCTCTCATAATCATATTGTGCTTTTTGGACGTTAAACCCCACAAATCCATCAAGTAGAAAGTAGGCAGCTAGATAGAAAGATAGATAGAATGATAGATAGATAGATAGATAGATAGATAGTTAGATAGATAGATAGATAGATACGCTCAAACTCGGTGACGTTTGCTAAAATATGCTTCGGCTTTAAGAGTAGTCAAACTGGTAAGAAGTAGCTGAAGGTGACCACCCAGGCATATATAGGGGCAACTTTTATTATTATAGTACCGTATAGAGACGCCAGTGCAGGACGTTATGAAAATTGAGGGTGCAACGCACAGATACTGTTACGAAAGAAACGAACTGTGTCCACACAAAGCCTGCTTTCACTCTCTCTAACCCTCGCTTTCTTCCTTCCCGTACTATTATATACACGGTGATGCTTGTCTTTTTTGACACATGGGTGAGTTTCTTTTATCGATTTCTCTCTCTCTCTCTTTATCTATACTTGTGCTCTCGCTTTCTATTTTTGACCCCTGCTATAGCATCTGAGCAGCGCTGGCCATTGATAGTCACAAAGTTATTCCGGAAAAAAAGGTAACGAAATATATGCGTTGCCTCCTTGTGTAGACATGCATTTGACATGAATGATATTTGGGACATGCATGAGCGGAACAAAAGAAAAAAATATATCGCTAAATGCAGGCACATAAATAGCAATTTCGTAATACAGTTTATTTCCATAATTGTCATGAATTTACATGTATATTACTTATGTAGTAAAATGCGGCTGCCGATGCAGATCGATACCAAAACACACAGATACACATTTACCTGTCCAATAAATAGGTGGTGAATATCTTTGTGAACAAAGCTGCAGTGCTATAAAAGTGGCAAGGAACTCATGAGATAAGCCTTCCGAAGTATGATGCTTGAGTACGTGAGCGCTACCACCATGGCTTCACTATCGACAAGAATTAGGGGGCATAAGACCACGTTTACAAGTTGCGTAACGCAACGAATGCGCTCACCTGAGTAAGCAACGGCAGCGGATCCCTGTCATTGTTGTTAAGAAGATAAGTGCATTTTTCTCAGGTAGTGTTCCAAATTTCTAGCCCCTGAACCACATGCTGATTGATTCTTTCGGATTTAGATCTCTATATGTAGCAGGGAAACCTGTCGTGCACCCTCAATAGTTATGAGTTTTTACGATTTTCATCGAGCGCATTCGGAATCTGATCAATTGAGGAAATACAAACCCCTATATAGGCGTTACTTAGTTACATTTCTTATTTCCATTGAGTACATCATTTATTAAAATTTTACTTTTATTTTCTCTTCATAATTTGTTTGTCATAGGAATTTGTTCTCAATAAATTATCGCATTTTTTGCCGATTCATCTGCTACATCATTGCCGAAATTTGCACTATGTCCTCTCAACATATTTCCATTTATTTTTTGTTATTTTTCGAAATCAACATATTAATTTGCATACTGCTAGCACTTTTCAGGTTCATCTGCGTATTTATCCATCAATCGATCTAGCCGCTTACGCTTTGGTGTTCTCGTGATCACCCTCTCAACTTAGCGTGAAGCAAAATTAGTATGTTAGGGTAAGATGGTTTGACGAATGTGGCGCGCTAATCAAGACATGAATAATGTCAGAATCCCGTCGTGGACGTCGTTAAACACTTCCCGCCTAACAGGGGCACCTACTCGAGGGCAGGTATATGTCCCTAGTATGCGGGTATGTGAAACAGATAATTAACACTTAGTATCTACCCAGGACCCTGGAATGGTCAGAACAAACAAGGGAAATTTTACCACGTGAACCTTAAGAAAAACCTGACATCTGCTTGGTTCACCCGTCGAATGCAAACAATAAATGTCAGGGTCCCAGCTGAAATCGAAACCCAACATTCTGCGTGGCAATGAAGCATTCTACCTCAAAGGGCCGTCAGGTGTCATAAATACTTTTCCTGTAAACCCTAATGCTCTTGAGACGTATGTTGTGGTTGCATTTCTGACCACACAGCTCTACAAACATTACATATGCACTCCTGTGATACAGTCGTCCCTCTGGTTAACGTCAACTGTAGTTAGGTGCCATGCGCCGATGTTGAAATATGCAGCAGTGTCCAGGGCTACCATCCTCAGAAGCACCAGCGCTTCATATTGGCTTATCGCTTCTGGTGTTGCTAATACCTATGTTCTTGTTGGCATGGTTGTGCAAGTGCAAACAAGTGGTTGTATAGACATCTGCAATGGTTCAACATATGTCTGTGCGTGCAGCGTTTTCACACATATTTAGCGTCAATTCATCAGTTGGCACTCATTACCAAAATTATAAAGGCGTCACTTTCTTCTCCGCATGCTTCGCATACCGTTGATTCAAAAAGTACGTGGGATCCGCCATTTTTTTTGGTTGCCTACTTTATTTCAACTTTATTTTATGTATATATAGGTTTGGGATATCGGCATTCTTTATTCTTTGTAGACATAATAAAATGGTTGTTATTATTTCATACTTGTCGCCGTCTTGTGCCGGTACGTAGGATAAGGCTTCAGCGTTTGCTATAGCTTCTGAATCAAAAGTATTACTGTAAATAGGAAATGAGAACTGCCTTGGCGTAAAATTGTGGGAAAAAAACTTGAAAGCTACAAAGGCTACTTTTATATTGTATAAATCACATGAGCTATCTTGGAAATTGTTATAATTACATTTGTTATCAATTTGTAGCTCATATGCAAGAGCAATTTTCTCTGCCGGTTTTGTTTCTCACTTTTGCAACACTGATGCAGTGTTTTCCCTATCATATATTTGGTTGCCCCATGTAAAAGCTTTTTTTTATGCAATATACCGGGTGTTCAAAGCTAAGCATCATGTTTTCCTTAAAATTATGCACTAGCCAGAACATAAAAACCACATTTGCGCATAATTATGTGTCTAGGGAGACACATACCACGACAGTAATTATGTCTATCTTTGGCCCAAATAACTAACACTTAGTAATTAACTTTTAAGTGACTACTGCAAGGAGCATATTTGCATTGAAAAATTAGGGACAGTCGCGTTTTGACACAGTTACACTTGCATGAATTCTTCTAGCATGCCTGCGCCCCGAGATGTCACGTGCCAAAGTATATTTCTGCTTTGGATGATTGCGCGTGCAATAAATTCAGCACTGGTGCGAAGCTTCCTACCGATGCCTCTAACTGCCTTTAACTTTCAATACAACTATGCCCACTCACCGCAGACAGTAAAAACCTAAATACTAAACCTCTGTTATTTCGGCCACTGACCGCCAGAATTATTGTGTCACTTTGTGTCCCCCTGCAAACGCGAGTTGTCTGCATAGGTGGTTTTCTTGTGCTTCTCACTGAAAAAAAAACAACCATAAACCTCCACTTTGAGCGCCAGCTAATTGATATATCCACTTCTTTTCTTATTCTAAATAAAACTTGAGGTAATTTTGCTAGTTTATTTTATTGGTTTATTTTCATTCTGTATGTTTTAGGTATTGCTATTAGTGATTCGAGTTGAACTGGCTTTATTTTTTACAGCGAAAGCTGTTATGAGACAACAGCACAGCTCACGCTCTGTGCCGCAAATGTCCGCCGCCACCACCGCTTTTTTCCGTAACCACCACTATCGCACAAAATAAAGAAAAAATTGTGTAAATACAAGAACACCTTGGACACAATGGGGCTCGAACCCAGGTCCGCTGTGCGGCATCTTTGTATTCTACCCCAGCACCACACCGCTGCTTCGACTTTGGTTGCAAACTTCCTCTAGGTAGGCTTGATGTCGCGAAAGGAATCGCGTTAATATGAGTCATGAACAGTTTTAGAACACCAAAAGACCAACCAGGCGTCACACAATGCGAATAGCATAACGAGTGCGTCATTCGCTGCTCTAACCCAATAGAAAAGCTTATTCTCGATGACCTAATAACTTTGGCACGTACCCACTTCAGGCGTAATTCTTCATTGTCGTCAGTCACGGCATGAAACAAAGAATTTGCACGAAATTCGTTGCAAGTATTTAGCGCATATATAAATTCTCATAAGAATGACGAATGCTAGCAAGGTGAATGCTGGCCTACTACCCTGAAACCATGAGTAATTATGGCGTAGTGGGTGCCCAGAAAGTGTGCTTGTAGCAGTTACCTTAAGAGTGTCAGAAAAAGCTATGAAAGACCGCTCTTTTAGCTTTCGCTTTGACTGTTGCTGCGCCTTCCGCACAGGCCTGGTATTTTTTTTCTCATAGTATTTTATTTCTATACCATATCAATGCAACATACGTCGTTATTCCTTCTGTGGCTCTTTTGTACATTTTCCTTAACTCTTTCCCATATATACCTCCTTTCTTCCCTCTAAATCTCTTTAGGTAACTAGTCAATTCAGATACTTTGTTTTTATGTATTTTAAATGATGTAAAAAGTAGATCATTCATCAAATATCTTGCATAAAACGTTGTCTCTGTTAGTAAATTTTTAATATCGCCTAATTTTCTTACTATAACACATTTAACGTCTTTCTTTGAATAAAACATATTTAGATTTTAAATGACTGAATTCAATTTGATATGCTTTGCCCCAGTTCTCTATATGTGTAGTGTTTTATTCGTTATTTCTTTTAACTCTCTTTTTGACTCACGCTTTGTTATTATTACAACGTCATCAGCAAATGCTTGAAAAATATTTTTCTAGAATCATCTTCAAAGGAGCCCTGAAACACTTTTTTGAGTAACCACAGAATTATTTTCCGGAAAAACGTATTACCTCACAAGTTGAACGCGGCAAGAATCCGTCCCGTACGAGCAGAGTTACAAAGATTTGTCACATGCTGCAATAACATTCTCTCGTCTCTTGTTCCGACAAAAGCGCTGGAAGCTGAGCAGGGAAGAATGGAAGGGGAAAACAATAAAAGAAAACGTCACTTGCACCTCGTGACCTTGAGCCTTTTTGTTCTTTTTTTTTCTTGAAATACGCGGTTTTTTAGTGCGATCGCGCGCGCACGGGTGGACAAGTGACAGCCTTTCGCGGCGATCTCTGAAACGACCGAGCGCGCCATGTACAATTAAGCCAGTGGCTGATAGATGGGCTCACTACGATTGATTTTTAGGCTCATTCTGTGATTTGCCGAGAAAAGAGAAAGCAATTTTTAGCTGACCTCAATAATTTACTGTAAAGTCCCGGCCACGTACTTCGCTATGTTGTTTGGTTCGCGTGTTGTCAGGAGCCTCTATTACCAATCGGTAGCGTTTTGTGACCATGCTCAAAAAGTGTTATAGAGCTCCTTTAGGTAATAAGTCTAATATCAATATTCTTCACAAGATTGGACTGCAAGGATACCTTTGTGGCAACACAGTCTGCGCAGCTCTCAACGCAGCCTCCACCTCGCTTTCTTTGTGCTAGGTGTGACACGGCTGCAGAACGCGCACCGCAATCTGATGAGCCACACCGCCGATAATCATCTGAGGCATACGTCACCGGCGGCGCCTACAAAACTGTGCTGCAAGCTCGCATGGAGATTTTTGTTTATATAAGCGTTCGAGTTCAGCATCGCTATGCTTGCCCTCTTGCTGCCACTTCCATGTTATAAGCGATCGTTATGTTTCATGTCGGGATGCTACGTTTCTTATAGACCGCTTCCCACATTCGGTGACCCGAAAATTGAACAAACCGCACCTGTGATGGCCGACTCAGAAGCTCACCACTCTGCGCCAGCAAGTGCAACAGCTTCAACGGGAACTGTAATCCCAGCACCCACAGCATTTTCGCAGCGCCTCCATAACTGAGGCGGCACCCACCAGTTTCGCTGAGGACGTCAGTGTTTCAGCAAAAGGCATCACGCACGCTGACTCCTGGCGTGTTGATGTTGAGCTTTCGCCGTTTTGGATGGAGTCGGCCGAGCTCTGTTTCACCAAAACTGAGGCCCAGTTCTCCTTGATCGGCATCACACACGACCGGACCCGTTACGGGTACGTCGTCGCCAACCTAGACGCCCGCTATGCCAACAAGGTCCGGGATATCCTTATCTAACGAAAAGCAACCTACCTTTACGAACACCTGAACACTAATCTCATGCGTCGCCTGTCAACTTCGGACCAACAGAAAGTGCACGCGACAGCTTCTGGCCGCAAAATTTCCAAAGTGCAAAACGTCGCAGCTCCTTCACCACATGCGCGCTCTCACGCGCAACATGTCCTGCGATTTTGTCCTGCGAGCACTCTAGCTTCAACGACTTCCACCGTATGTTTAGGCGATTTTGCAGGCTCAACTTAGGCTACATCTCAATGAACTTGCCGAGATCACTGACCGCATCATTGAAGTTATTCTACTGCAGTCGTCACCCACCATTTAGGCTGTCGCTGTTCCGCTGAACACCACGCAGCTTGCACGCCGTATCGGCGATATCGATCAACAACCAACTCAGCTGCATTCAGCAACAAGTTAGTGAGCTACTTTCAACGCGTCAGCGATACTAGTCGCAAAGCAGTGACCGTAAGAACACCTCGTCACAGCAGCCTGCTGAGTATGGCTCGTGCTACTACCATCGGCACTTCGGTGACAGAGCCCGGCAATTTCGACCACCCTGCTCCACCAACGAGCAACACTGACGGCCGCTTATAGAGGCGACTGCAAGATGGCAACCCGGAGGCTGTCGCTTCTTTCTTCGTAACTGACCTCGAAGCAGCGTTACTTGGTCGATAGCGGTTCCAACATTTGCTGCTACCCACGATCCCACCTTCAAGGCACTCGCCCGCCGATATCTTTCCAACTCACCACGGCAAACAGGTCCACAGTCAAGATGTACGGCTCACTGAGCCTGTGCATTCATCTCAAGCATCTAAGCCGGGACCATCACTGGAACTTTGTGATCACTGGCGTCACCAAGCGAATAATCGGCTCAGACTTTTTGGCCTACTACATCTCCTTCCGGACTGCCACAACGACGAGCTCATGGACACAACCATTGGACATTCCACACCAGGCCAGCGAACGACCACCCAACAGCCAAGCATCAAGGTACTCAGTGTTGACAATCACTCGCCGTACCATTCCATCGTCACCAAATTAGCCGGCTCAACGCAACCCAGTGGACTGCGACGAAAAGTGCAGCACATGATCATGCACTACAGTTGGACCAGTACAGGCCCCCACTCTTCTGCCGTGCTCATCGCCTTGCCCAGACCATATGCGCATTGACAAAGCAGATTTTGAGGCAATGCTCCGCGAAAGAATCGCTTGCCACTCTGACAGTCCATGAACCTCGCCACTCCACCTTGTTTAGAAGAAGACCGAAGGCTGGCGGCCTTGAAGGAACTACTGAATTCTCAATGCGCGTTCAATCCCGGAGAGGTACCCCGTCCACCACATACAGGATTACGCCCAGGACATTCATGGCTGTCACCCGTTTTCCGTGGTAGACTTGGTTAACGCCTACACACAGATGCCTGTGAATCCGGATGACGTCCTGAAGACGGCTATCATCACACCCTTTGGTTTGTTTGACTTCCCCTTCACGAGCTTTCGCCTGCGGAAGGCTGAACAAACCTTTCAGCGCTTCATGAACGAAGTCGTTCGCAGCCTCGAGTTCTGCTTCGTTTATATCGACGACATACTGGTACTCTCCCGCAACGCCGAAGAGCACCACAGGCACCTTCGTATGCTGTTCGAACGCCTTGATGAGCATGGTCTACTCATCAGTATCTCAAAAAGCACGCTAGGCACTGCCGTCGTCCGTTTCTTTGGCCACGAAGTTCCATCTGAGAGAACTCAGCCTTGATCCAACGCATCTCAAACCTGCAAAAGTACCCGCCACCCACCTCCGCTAGAGATTCGCCGTTTCCTTGGCATGACAAACTGTTTTTTTTGCCGCACACAGCAGAGCACCAGGCTCACCTTCATGATGTTTTGGCCGTGGTACGAGTAAACTAACCCGTCATGTGGACATTGACGTTAGAGAAAACCTTTGAAGAATGCAAAGCCACCCTCTGCTTCACCACCCTTCTCACCCACCCCGTGGCAGATGCTCCCTTGGGACTCTTCACGGACGCTCCTAGCTTCGCCATCGGTGCCACATCATGCAACGCGTGAACAACACCTGGTATCCCTTGGTTTTTCTCTAGAAAAGAACTTGCAACACCAAAAACAACCTCTTCAGACACCAGTTTTGCTGATGGAACCACCACCTAGACAAATTCGCCAGCTCATTAGAGAGAAATTTCGGTGATTTTCGAAGCAGTGCAACACTTTTGCCATATTCTCGGAGCCCAGAACTGCACCATCTATACCGAACACAAGCCTCTTACCTACGAGTTCTCTCAACGCCACGATTAACTCCCGCCTGTTCAGCAAAGGCCACTCTCGTTCATCGCGAAGTTGAACGCCGACATTTAACATGTCAGCGGGAAAAACAACGTGGTCGCCGACGCGCTATCAGGTGTAGCCACCGTCAGCTCAGCGCAAATAACAGCGGACGTCATAGCCGAGGCTCAGACCACGAATGCCAACTGCAGGAACTTCGCCAGGGCACATCCTCCCTTCAGCTACAAGGTCTCCATTCCAGAGTCGACAACTACAATCTCTTGCGACACGTGAACAGGACGAATCAGGCCCTATGTGCCCCTATCCTATCTCCGTGGTCTCTTGGACCAGCTCCACAACCTCAGCCATCCCGGCATACAAGCCTCTGCACGCATCGTGGCTGACCGCTACGTCAGGCCCTCCATGAAGCGAGATCGTCGGTCCTGGGCGCACTCCTGCATTCTTTTCCAACGCACTAAAATTACCAAGTACGTCACGTCTCTACTCGGAACTTTCCCTCTCATCTCTGGTCGTTTCGACCACGTTTTTTTCTACATTACAAAACCCTTTCCCCCAGTCGGAACCTACCGGTACTGCCTCACCGCCATCAACAGGTTGTGAGGGCAGCCTGGGCTAATTACGGCCACTCAAATGCTTTTTGCCAAGATTGACGAAGGCATCTGCACGAGGGCACAAACATTTTTATGACGCCAGAGATGACGTAAGTGTTAGTGGTATGGAGGCAATGCAAAAAGACTACAATATTGAGCAATGTTCTTCAGTCAGATAACGCAGCTTCCCACTACAAATAGGGCTGGCTAGGTTTCGCCGTATGCGGGTCAAGGTTGCTTGGTCTAAAAGTCACTGCCTGGAGTCTCACGCCGATGGCAGGGACAGGCCAGGCGTGGTTGAAATCCAGAAGAATCGATTTCATGGAGCGAACTCGTCTCATGGCCAATGGTAGGCAGGTCTTGAGTGATGCCAGCTCCCAGCACAAGGGACCCGCGCTGGATATTAGAAGACCAGTCGAGGTGGATGACCCACGGACAGACTGCAGGCAGTGGTCTGCTTCGGGACCAGGATCCGACAAGCGCCTCGGCCTGCGACTGCCTCCCCATCCCATTTTCTAACTTTCGTCTTCTTTCTTCACTTCTTTTTCTGCCTGTCTGGCTTGGCTTCCGATCACAATCTCGTCTTCGGCGTGTATTGTCGTCGTATTCACCGACACAGTGCACAGCACAAACGCACACCACACACAACACAAGAGTACCTTGTTCTACAAGACAAAAGCCTCCCTTTCGAAAGTTTTTTTCAACTTTCCAAAGTGCGCTGGAAACCAGAGTTACGACAAAAAATGCCTACAAATGATTCACTTATAAGACACTAGATCTGTTCGCAAGCTGTAAAGGGTCGACACAGGCTGCTATATAGTTAGCGCTTCCATCTCCTTCCTGCACATATACGCAACATTACCGTTCTCTGAACCTATATCTCCCACGTGACGGATGCGAATGTTGTACTCGTTGTGAGTCCTCATTTCTGAGTGAGTACCTCACTGACAATAAATGAGTAGAGGGAAGTGTCGGGTTGTCTTTTTGGGACGACGACGACTGAAGAAGCCCGACTCGCAACTCCGTCATAAACTGGGGGTTGTCGTCTTCGACGTATTGGAGCACAGTACTGCGCATTCTGGGGTCGAGAAAGAGTTGTTTGGGCTAACTTCAAGGTCTGTTCAAGACGTCCCATTAGGTCAAGCAAACCTTCATACGTTGTTTTTACGTCTTCAGACTTTGTGGTCTCAATGTCCGCAAACTACAGGGTCACTGACTGCTTTACTTTGAGTTAAGGTCATTAGCGTCACGAGCACTGGAAACATTTCTCATCATGACATCATAGAGCGGGGTAGTCATACATCAGACTTTCTCATTTCCTGTGACATAGGGCGACACAATCTGTACTTGTGCTTGCGGTGCCTCGATACAACTACCGTCAGCCAATACCATAGTAGTGGTGGTACCATTCTGCGCACTTTCTTGAACAAGGGAATGGCGCACAACTAACGTGGTGCTTCCAGTGTTTCACAAGACTGAAACATTGTGGCCGAACGCCTTTCACTGCATTACCAGCAAATTTCGCGTAGCCAGGGAGGAGCGCGTTATGAGCGAACTGGCGACATACTTATGGCGTTCATTTAGGTGCAAGCAACGCCTCCTAGAAAAACAATGCCTTGAACGTGGCTCTGTCTTCTGTTGAGAGCTCGCTGCCAGCACAAAATCTTGAAGGTCATGCCTCCTAACGCGTGTTGCAACCGCCCGCCGCGTGGGACCGCTCGCCTCCGTACCGCTCTGTCACATGACTTTACCGTACCGCTCTGTCACGTGACATCACAGCTGCTCGGAGGCATCTATGAGAGCATTGCTGTGTTCGCAGGGGGCGACCACCACAGGCGTTCGCCTCCGTACTTGAGGGGGAGGGTAAATTCCGAGGGTAAAGCGGTGCGTTTGTGCCTCAGGTTCCAGGCATAATTTTTCTAATAGGCCTTGGTGCAAGTCATCGGCAGATTGGGGTGGCCCTGACTTCTGGTCTGCTGACAGGATGCAAGATGTCATCTTCTTTGACCCACCGTTGTTTCGGCATGTTTTAGCATCATGGCTTCACTTCCAACAGTGCCCACAAAAGACTCGTTTAGAATTCTTGCGGCAATCAGAAGCTCTGTACCAGGTCAATCACAGAGGAAACACCGAAGTTGCGGCTGGGTCGAACTAGTCCTTTCGTGCTTCTTGGAAGTATTATTTCCTAGTGAGGTACAATATACGAATATGTTTCTTTGCCATTGGCCATTCATAAAGGTATCAGCCACTTCTGCCATTTCTCCCACTGTCTTGCATTTCTTCTCCCTCAGAAACAGAGCCAAGTGGTCGCAGGAGTTATTCAGACACTGCTCAGCTATGATAAGGTTGCGCACGTATTCAAAATTCTTGTGCATTTTCGACATCTTCAGCCATTTATCGAAGAAGCTTTCTAATCTTGTGGCGTACTGTTTACCAGTTTTCCCATCTTCCAGCTTGCTTTCTCGAAACTTTTCACAGTAGCCTTCGGCTGTTAAACGAAACCTCTCGATCAAGGCTATTTTCGTGCTCTGGTAATCAATAGACTATTCTGGCGACAGACGATTGAAAACATTCAAGACTTCCTCGCTGAGACACGGTGTTAGTGCTGTAGCCCACTTCTCCTCCAGCCACTTTTGCCCGACTGCTAAGCGTTCGAACCTCTTGATGTATGCATCCAGATCTTCTCGCCCCTCGTCAAACACTGGAATCAGATTATGCGGTTTGAGCAAGCATGGGAGGCTTTGACTCCTCTCAGGTTCTCGGTCACGCGTTGCTGGTTCTTGACTACTTTCAACCTCGGCTAGTCGAATACGCAAGTGAAGAGTTCTCTCTTCTCTTTCTAGGCGTTCCTTTGCCGCCTGCCTATTTGACACACGCTTCTCACGTGCCTGCAGAGATTATGAGCGCGCTGTACCGCGCATCTACCCACGTCTTTTTCTCGGGTTCTTCAAACCCCATGCGTTCCGCAAACGTTACAGGCCCTTGTTCAATCATCTTCACCAGAAGGATTCCAGCTCAGTGCAAACGGCTTCTTATTACTCGTTAGCGAGATTTACGAAGACATTTGCACGAGGGTGAAAAGTTGTTTATGGCGCAAGAGATGATGCCGGAGTTAGCCGTAATGAAGCGATGCAAAATGACTACAATGATGACCTCTGTTCTCGAGTCAGTTAACGCCATTCCCCAATACAGTGAATAAGGGTAGCAAGGTTTCACCATATGGGGGTCAGGGCTGTTTGGTAGACAAATCACTGCGTAGAGTCTCACGCCGACGGCAGGAACAAGACAGGTGGGGCAAAAATCCAATATATTCAATGTCTTCGAGAGAACTGATATCAAACCCAATAGTCCCAGCTGTAGAAACCAGCGCCCGGGTCCCAGCAGAAGTAACCGGCGCCGGCTACCAGAACACCAGTCGAGGCGGACGACTGGTTGGCTTGGGCACCAGGACCCAACAAGTTTTTCGGCCTGCAACTGCCTCCCTGTGAAGTTCTCCAACTCCCGTGTTCTTTCTTCACTCCTTTCCTTGCCAGTCCAGCTTGGCTGCCTATCACAATCTAGTCTTCAGCGTGTCTTGTCGTCGTCTTCGCCGATGTCATACACAGCACAAACCCACAACCACCACGCACCACACGAAAGTACCACGCACTACATGACTCCGGCACACTCGACGGCCCGAGGCACGGCCTCTCAAGGTAATCACTGCGGAAGCCATCGCCTCGGCTTTCTTCATCGCCTGGGTTGCTCGTTTCGGCGCCGCCAGATGTGTAACCAGCGACCAAGGACGATAGTTCTAGTCGCATCTGTTCAGCTCTCCTGACTGACTATCAGTTTTGAACGCTTGAGGGCCACAAGTTGAGGCCACAAGAACGCTTGAGGGCCCTTGTGCCAACAGAATAATTGAGCGTTCGCACCGACAGTTCAAGGCAGCCATTATGCAGCGCCATGACTCAACTTGGTTCGAGGCCATCCCGGCTGTCACCTTCGGTCTTCACACCACTTTCATGTCGGACATCCACGCCACACCAGCAGAGCTCGTATCCGGGGAACACTCCGTCTCCCAGGTGAATTTCTCTATGCTCTGCCTTTCAGCACTTCGACTTCAGACCCCACCGACTTCATCGCCCGGCTCAGACACACCATAGCTGCTCTACACCAGTCACCTGCCGCCCACCCCAGCAAGCCCACATATTTTGTGTTCAAGGAGCTAGCATCGTTTACGCACTCGTTCCTATGTGACGAAACCGTCCGCCGACCTTCCCGGCCACCCTACAGTGGACCCTACCTAGATGTCTATCGCAACGACTTCACTATGCGCCTAAACGGAAACGATGTTCGCTTCCGGATTGACAGACTCAAACCCAAATACATCGCCGCTAACAAACCCGATACCACCACTCTTTTCACTGATATCCTTCCACAGCCATAGACGTCTACACAGCCGGAGAGTTATCTTTTCACCTACTTTTCTGTGTTGACATTTACATTACAGTTAGGTCTAATAACTTCCCCGTATGCTATTTCTGGCAATGTTGTGTGCTAGATCTCAATATTATTGTGTCAAAACACGACAAAACGAACCCTTAGTATACACTTCTTTCCCTTACTCGTGAACGAGGGTCTCGTACTGGCAGACTCGCTGCCTTTAGGTTGTATATGGCGGGCTAGTGGGCAGCTTCCAGCTCGTAATAGGTTAACGTGCTACGCGACGTCAAATAGGCTCATAAAGAGTGTGCTACACTCGCTGTCATGGCTACTGTTGGCGCTAACTGACACTCTCACGTTTAAATTCACATATATATCCAATAAAGTCTCTGGGAGGATAGCCGCCATCGCACCTCAGTGGTAGAGCATCGAACGCGTTAGTCGAAGGTCACAGGTTCGGTTCCTGTCTATGGCAAGATATCTTTTCACCCACTTTTCTTGACATTTACATTACGATTCTGTGGAATAACTTCCCCCCTATACTTTCTTTGGCATTATTGTCTGTTAGATCTCATTATTATTGTGTCAAAACCTTGAAAGTCGAGTCTTTAGGTATACATTTCTTTCTCTCACTCATTACGAGGGTCTCGTTCTGGCAGACTTGAAGCTTTTAGGTTGTATACGAATGACTATTTGTCAGCTGCAGGCTCGTAATGAGTTCACGTGCTAAGTGCCGCCAAACCGGCTCATAAAGAGTGTGCTACACTCGCTACCATGGCTACTGATAGCGTCGACTGGCGCTCTCAAGTTTAGGTTCACATTAATACCCAATAAAGTGAGTGGGAGGATAGTTTCCGTGGTAGCTCAGTGGTAGAGCATCGAACGCGTTATTCAAAGGTCGTTGGTTGGGTTTCTGACCATGACAAGCTGTCTTTTCACCCAGTTTTCTTTCTTGACATTTGCATTATCTTTCGATCTACTAACTTCCCCCTATACTTTTTGGGCCCCGCCATGGTGGTCTAGTAATTAAGGTACTCGGCTGCTGACCCACAGGACTTGAGATCAAATCCCGGCTTCATCGGCTCCACTTCCGATGGAGGCGGCAATGGTGTAGGCCTGTGTGCTCAGAGTTTGGCGCAGAATAAAGAACCCCAGGTGGTCAAAATTTCTGGAGCCCTCCACTACGGCGTCTCTCATAATCATATGGTGGCTTTGAGACACTTAAACCCTAAATATTATTCAGTCATTATACTTTCTCTGGCATTATTGTTTAATAGTTCTGATTAGTATTGTGTCAAAACACGGAAAAACGAGACGAGCCCATATGTATACACTAATATATATATATATATATATATATATATATATATATATATATATATTTATATATTTATATATATATATTATGTGGGCTAGGTTCGCAACAAATTATGAACCATCTTGTCGAAGCAAACCATGTTAAAATGCGTAAATGCAAACAGTAGCGGTCCACACGGAGTTGATCTTGTTGAAACGGGCGTCATTGCAGGTGCTGCATGAACGGTTTGATGTGAAACTTGGTGTAGCGTTTACTCGAGTGATTATTTGTTTGAAGCAGAAAGACGCGGGAGGCGGGCTGGGTTTCCTGTAAGTTTCATCGCGGAAAGACTGCATGCTCGATGTGCGCTCAAACATTGCGAGCAAAGTGTGAAACGAGAAGCACCACACGTGGCGAGCACCACATGAGAGGCACCACACGAGTGACGTGAACGTGCGCACACTGTGAGGGAAGGCGTGACTTACTTGGCACCACCCCAACACCTGCGGGCAGGGTTAGTGCGGCACAGACGGAGGGACAGCATTACACAGGCTAGTCAAAGCCCTGCTTCACATCTAAGTATTTTATTATTTTAAACTAAAGATGCGTAATTAGACATAAACTCTTCCATGATGTAAAATACATTTGCTTCCTTAAAAGCTGTTATATGTCTCTCGCGGAGTTTCGTTTATGCATTATTTCACAAAAAGGGCGTCCGCCGAGTAGCTGAATATGACGGTCACTCAATAAAAAGTAACTAATCTTCAACCATGACTCATTAAAAGGAACCTTTTAAATAATGTCACATTAAAATATTACAGTAAGAGTTTGCGAATTGTGAGAAATGTGCTATATACTTTTTTGGAGGGGTTACATGTTAAAGTTTTGCTATAAGTGGTGATGCATAATTGACATTTTTTTCTTTAAAAGAGGCTTTCTTATGCTAAATAACCAAGGAGTGTGCCAAGCTAATTTCCACTGAATCTTTCCGACAACGCGGTAAATTAACATTTAAAATTATTCCATGACACTGAGTGAAGTACACAGTACATTCTAAACGTCTTGTAGTTATTCTCGTTTTGTCTTCGCAAGGCGACATTTTCTAAATAAATGTCATCTAAATTAGCGGTGCGTGATGAAGTAGGCTTTCCTCCACATTTATTCTGTCATGTGCCTGTCGAACAATAATGTTAATGAATTATTACTCTTTATGCCAGTGTTAACCTATGCATGCACTTCGAAGTGCTAACTACGATTCTTTTTATGATCGATCGCCTCTGTGTAGCTCGAAGAAATGCACGTGTACATTCTGTGAGAAGAACATCTGTGGTGCGTGACTGATTTTACTTATTATCGGTATTCAATTGAACACATCGTTACCACCACATATGCATGTATTAGTTTTAGAGCTGTACGAGGAAGCACAATAACAAAGCTTCTTTTGTTAGCCTGCAAGCGAACCATTTTCAGGCATCCCCTTATACAGGCGATGCTGAATTGATTGCGGTTCGCTCCTTACCACACAATTACCTAAAAGTGTGAAGCATTTCAAAGAAAAAACTTGTAATTTATCATATTTGCTGAGGCCAAGATCGGTGTTTGGTCTTGTAGCCATAGAGAAAAAGACTTACAAAAAGAGCCGACACTCTCGTAGGGCCCTGCGGCCCAGCCATTGCGCTGCTTTCAGCGCCACGAGTGGTTGGTCAGACCCCATGATATCTACAGCATAAATAAAACAACAAAATTTTCTTGTTTCAAATGGTGGAACTTGAGCCTGCAATGTCATGCTCCGAGAGCGAGTGTCTTTTTCACTAGGCTACACATCCATCCTTCCGCGACGGGAATACATGTACAGCACATCTGAACCACGTGAATGTGCCTTTTTGTGCAAAACAAATGCAGAACGAACACATTTTCTAATCGTACTTTGTTGTTTTCTGTTGTAGGCATTAAAAGTCCTCAGCGGGACATGATGTAAATCAGGTAAAGAAAAATTGCACGAATTAACATAATCTCTTTTTTGCGAAAAATTGAAGCCTGCGTATTCATTGTACTCCTGATAAGGCTAATACATGTGCTAATAGAGAAATAAAAGCGAGGATGGGTACGCAATCTAGTAGTGTGTCGCACCCTTCTTTGCTGGGCCGCGAAAAGGCTCCAGTGGCCACTCTTTATATAATATATTTCTCTATGTTCTAGCACTGTTTCAGCTGTCGCGTCTGCCCATCACGAGGACAGAAAAGTGAGCCTTGTGAGTGCTGGAACGCAGATTCCGTGTACATCGTAAGCCAAGCGCACAAGTACGAACACATGCGAAAAAGGCAGATAAGTATGGCTGGCCACTCTTTATATACTATATTTTTCTATTTTCTAGCACTGTTTCAGCTGTCGCGTCTGCCCATCACGAGGACAGATAAGTGAGCCTTGTGAGTGCTGGAACGCCGATTCCGTGTGCATCGTAAGCCAAGCGCACAAGTACGAACACATGCGAAAAAGGCAGATAAGTATGGCTTCTCACTGTGTTTCACAATTGAAAACCTAAAGAAAGACATGAACACAATTAGGTTGTGTGTCATTACAAGCAGTGCACGAAAAAGGCATGGCATAACCACTAGAATGACAACAGGCGTTCACCAAGCAGGCTTTGAAATTTACATTGTCAACTTCTTTAGTGGCTGTTGAACCAATCAGTAGTAGATTTTCATTGCGCACAGAATGTTCAATGAAGCTCATTTGAGAAAATTCAAGAGTACACAAATTTCCATGTTAAATTATCCGACGACACATGCTTTTTTTCTACCAAGAAAACAGTCTTCCTTTGAGGTACTTCATTAAAACTTCATCTACATAGACACTTAGTAAGTCGGACCCTTCTTTGCTGGGCCGCTAAAAGGCTCCAGTGACCACTCTTTATATACTATATTTCTCTATGTTCTAGCACTGTTTCAGCTGTCGCGTCTGCCCATCACGAGGACAGATAAGTGAGCCTTGTGAGTGCTGGAACGCAGATTCCATGTGCATCGTAAGCCAAGCGCACAAGTGCGAACACATGCGAAAAAGGCAGATAAGTGTGGCTTCTCACTGTGTTTTACAATAGAAAGACCTAAAGAAAGACATGCACACAATTAGTTTGTGTGTAATTACAAGCAGTGCACGAAAAAGCCACGGCATAACCACTAGAATGACAACAGGCTTTCACCAAGCAGGCTTTGAAATTTACAGTGTCAACTTCTTTAGTGGCTGTTGAACCAATCAGTAGTGGATTTTCATTGCGCACAGAATGTTCAATGAAGCTCATTTGAGAAAATTCAAGAGTACACAAATTGCCATGTTAAATTATCCGACGACACATGCTTTTTTTCTACCAAAAAACAGTCTTCCTTTGAGGTACTTCACTAAAACTTCAGCTACATAGACACTTATATCGTCGGTTGCTTATTTCCCCCTTTCGCAACAAACTTCCCTCCGGTTTCCAAGGTGGACCGCATCTTTGCGTACTGCAAATTTATTGACTATCTATCTATCTATCTATCTATCTATCTATCTATCTATCTATCTATCTATCTATCTATCTATCTATCTATCTATCTATCTATCTATCTATCTATCTGTCAATCTATCTATCTATCTATCTATCTATCTATCTATCTATCTATCTATCTATCTATCTATCTATCTATCTATCTATCTATCTATCTATCTATCTATCTATCTATCTATCTATCTATCTAGCCGCCAACGTTTGGACGTTCTCGTAATCACTCCCTTAACATGCGGTAAACCAAAATTATGATACGAGGGTAAGAAGGTTTGATAAGTGAGACACGCTGATCATGATAGAATTAATGTCACAGTCTACTAGCGCACGTCTTGAAACCCTTTCCCTCAGATGTGTGGCCCATAGTTGCAGGCTGGTACGAGTCACCGATATGGGAGTATGTGCCATTGGTGATGGACACATCGAATTTATATGATTCCACTATACAAAATCACCAGTGGTGTGAAAACCTGTAACGCTATTCAGCGATTTTATTTAAAGAAACAAATTTACGTAATGTAATCTATTCCGTAAATAGTCAACTAGAGGTTGCTTCAAACTACTATTACTAGTACTACTACTACTACTACTATTATTATTATCATTATTATTGCTGCTACTACTACAGAGGGGGGTAACGACTCACACATTAAGGAGCTCCGCCCCTAAAAGCTGACATCAGCAGCGTTTACCCGGCGAATGCAAAGAATAACTGTCAGGGTCCCAGAAAAACTGGAATGCCAGCCGTGTTCGTGGCAATAGAGTACCATATAGCCATGCCAGGCTTCGGAACTACTCAAATAGACCCTAAGGTCCATGTAGTCTATTGCGGTTCAATTGCTGGTTATTCAAATTTGTGAATATTTTTATTTACTCTCATATTACAGTTCACGTCGGGTTACAGGGGTACGGACGCGAAGTTGTTCACTTTATGTGTATTTTTTTTGTTTTCACCAAATGATACGGCAAACCCCTGAGAGCGTAGAAAACGTACCAGTAAGCGTGAATGCGTCCTGAAACGTTAGTTACACCATGGTTTTGAAGGCTATATGGTTTTGATTCTTACTGCGCCGTGCCGTCACGGCATGATAGGTGCAGTGCGACGAGACAATAGTATGTACACGCGCAAGTTTTCGTGGCGTATTCTCGTTCGCATGTCACTTCTGTCGTCTGCTGCACGCCGCACGTGCGGCAACTGTAGAGGCAGGCGGCAACAACGTTGTGATGGAATGACTTTTTCAGGCTCAGGCTCTTCGTCGATAATCTTAAGTCAGTCAGCAACTGCATGTTGTGCGTGTACGCGTTCGAAGTGAAGTGGAAGCGAACAGACTAAACTCCGCTTAGTTGTCGTTCAGTCTCTACCTCGGCCATGGCGCGCAAAGTCGACCCATATTGCTTGTGTCAGCGCTAGAATCTAAGAAACTTGCATGTATCAGGGGCTTTTAGGCACGCAGAGTCAACCACAAAAGTTTACGGACCACGCAAGCGCATGGCCGAGACTCTTCGCGACCCTTCCGCCACGTCAACAGCGATCGACAGCAGCGCTACGTTAATGGTGCATCCCTAGTTATATCTGCGGCCTCTCTATTTGCGTGCTGAGTGCAAATGTTTTGTACCCATCCCTTTGAACGTGACGTGCTCTTTGGTAGCCAGTGCTACTTGCTTATATTTTGAGAGCAGTATATCAGTATACAAGTCATCAGACACCGTATTTTTCGTCTGTTATCAGTTCTATTTTCGCGTAGCCACGCTTTTTTGGGTTTTTGTGTGTGTGTGTGGGAGTGAGCGGTGAGGCAGCCATAGGACACAGATGCTTTGTCACTGGGCAGAATTTTTCCGTTCGTGCCCCATCGTTTAGTGATAGTGGCGGCCGGCATTTGATTACCTGCGCCCAGGTTGTGCTGCGTAGAGCCTGATCCACCGCGCTGCTATAGTGGTAACATTGGAAAAACAAGAAATAAGCGGATGCGATGACTCTTTTTATAAACCTATTCACAGGACATTTACAAAAATGTCATGAAACATGCATCTCTCAAGGATCTAGTAGGAAGTTAAATGTCCGCCGTTTTCTAGTACCCTAATGATGCGTGCGGGCATCAACTCGTAAAAAGATTTATTATGTCCGGTCGACCGCACAGGTTTTCCCATTCTCATGCGATCGCTTGCCACAGCGTATCGGCCGTTCGGATGCCGTTGGGTCGTGTGGACAGCCGTTTCTTCAATATGCCCCAGACATTTTCTATGGCATTCAAGTCGGCGCCATATGGAGGCCACTTGAGCTGGCAAACAGCATGCTCTTCTAGCAATGACTGGACGACACGTGCTTTGTGTACCAGTGTGTGGACGTGTTGAATAAGGTAGCAGCCGTCGCTGAAGGGACCATCGAGCGCATACGCAATGAGGTGCCTGGTGATGACGTCGCAGTACCGTGACACAGTGAAGGGCCCTTCCAGACGCACAAAGGGACCAAGGCTGTCTTGGCTGATTTCAGCTCACACGCTCACGGAACATCGTCCACTGGATAGAACACTCTGTGTGTAATTGGGCAGATAAGTGCAAGAAATAGCATACAGTTAGGCTCCACCGGTGCGTCTTAAAATGTTGAAATTCCTCTTGTGTATGAACTGTACACAGCTGTTATAGAGTTCGCGATAGAAAAAAAGTAGGAACATCATTAGCCAGTACAGAAAGACCCACTGGCACCTTTTAATTAGCTTCAGAGTAAGTAGTACTGAGAAACAATCGTTAAATTGGTGTTTTCAACATTATACTACTGCAGAAAAATCTCGTACTTTCTAAAACCTCATTTTACGCGAAACATGTTGTGATGCAGAATTATCTTCTGGAAATATTTGCAAATATACTATTAACTCAGCTGCAGTTTAGTGGACGCCAAACTCGCTTCCGTTGGTCCTCGCGTGTGGAAAAGGTTGACTCGTCACAAAAGATGACATCGCCCTATCTCTTCGTTGTGCAATTTTTAAATGCTGTAGCACACACGAGTCGCTCTTGCAGCTGGCTCTCTGAGAGGCAGGGCTTCTCAGCTGCTACGAAAGACTGCAGGCCAAGCTCACTCAGCCTTCTTTTTAGAGTCTCAGACGATACCGTGAGTGAGAGTGCTTCGCGGATGTTCTCAGCACTTTGTGTGAATCTGCCGTGTCCACGGGAAGCCTGAATAATCATATTCACGGAAGTCCGGATCCTGTTGGTTCGGCGGAAAATTTCGCGCTGAGGTACCCCTTTATAAATAAACGCACAATGTGCCTTCTTTCATCTAGTGGAATACGAAGCGGCATCTTTCTAAATGGACAATCACCACGTGGCTAGAAGCAAGTCGACTACGCTTTCAGCAACTGATACGAAGATGCGCCTTTGTGTGCAGGAAAAACTTTCTATGCATCCGCTTTTTCTTTATTTTTTGTGTCAGTGAAACATCTCCCTACCCCTTCTCTCAAGACGCAGAAGCAGCAACACTCATTGGATCAAGATGCTGCTAAACCAAAATGCGTCAGTAAACGTCGTGTAAAAAAGTCGTCTCAGCACTTCGTGAAACTTATCTACACGCCAGTCGATGAAGGTGGCAGTGATGGCTCCAATACTGCTATCAAGGCAGATATGCGACAGTCTTACCGCAGACAGCGCTCTGTGACAATGCAACGAACTAACAACGTCTTGCTCGGAAATAGAGACTTGGCAAGGAGGCGAGTACCAAGAAGGCTCATTTCCGGGAGAGAGCTGCTGTAGCCGCTAGGTGGCATACCGCTAGGTGGCGCGGATAGGCAATGTGGCACGCGTTCACGTGGTCCGCAAACTTTTGTGGTTGACTGTACGTCTTTACGTTAACGTGCTATCAGATACCGATCGGCTTTTTACCGTTGCCAGAACACATGTTTTTCAACGTGTTGGCTTGCCAAAGTAAACGTTTACGTACGTACGCAAGCATTCACCTATACGTTTTCGCAAACCATAACAAGTGATGCTAGCTGCATTTAAAATGAAGAGGATTGAATCACCGCTCTGGCCAGTTCGCAAGACGTTCTTTCTGTTGTGTACGGTATCCTCGTATGCGAAAAAAGGCCAAGAAAAATACAAGGCTACTGGAAGGATGAGGTCGACATCTTTGGAGACTTCCAGGAACCACATTCATGAACATGTTCGCTTATGCGCATTGTTTTTAAAGTGAAAATGATCAAACGTAACTAATTATTAATAATGCCGCTGCCCGATTTTACACTAGACATTCATTGCACGATGCTTCTGCAAATGCGATTTTGTAGTGATCGGCCTCAGAAAAGAAGCCGCATCGAAGTCTTACGAAACGGTAAGTTTCGAGAAACATTCCCAAAGTTTTTAGTTGTCAACTAAAGACAAAGAACCAATGACATCGAAATCAGTCTTCAAGATCGCGAAGTCCCTATGAAGGGCCATCGGTACAGACTACAAGGTAAAAAACCTTTTATCAGGCGACCTTTTGATTGAAGTACAGAGAAAAGAACAAAGCGAAGCTCTCTTGAAGCACAAAGAAATTGCCGAACAAACAGTCACTGTCACAACGCACAGCAGCTTGAATAGTGTGCAAGGGGTAATTTCTGAAAAAAAGAGTTGATGAATAAAACAGACACAGATATTCTGGAAAGTCTGCAAAATAGAGGAGTCGGTGCTGTCCGAAGGATTACTATCCCAAGAACTATAGAAGAGATAAAGACTAAACACATAGTTATTAAGTTTGACCGCCACAGTCTACCAGAAAGGGTAAATGTAGCATACCTAAGTTGTCCTGCCCGGTCATTTGTCCCCCATTAAGGAGATGCTTTAAGTGTCAACGGTACGGACATGGTTGGCAGGCCTGCCGAGGAACGACCACTTGTGCGAAACATGGAGACAAGAATCACCCATCAGAAGATTGTGACTCAACAGTCACAAAATGCTCACACTGTGACGGACCACACCCCGTGTACTCAAGATTCTGTTAGACTTTCAAAAAATGAAAAAATTATGCAACTGAAAGTAAACGAAAATCTGACATACCCCGAGGCACACCGAAAGCACGCGATGTTTTTAGACTCACGCTATGCGGATGCAGCTCACCGGCGAGTGGAGCGGCGTCTGGTATCTACAGGCTGCCTGTACAGCTTCGCCGATCTGGCACTGCCTCTGTTCCCTCATCAGGCGCCCTCACGGGCCCAAAAGGCCTCGGCTCTTGAAGCAAGGCCCACATTAACAACTAACACACCGCAAGTGCATTCTGTTGCGGAATCCATTGCGACGTGCGCTATCCCTATGGTACTCTTACCTACAGATGAAGCACCACCAAAAAATGCTTTGCCTACAGGCAAGCAGCTACAGGCAGACTACATCGGGGACACCTGCCCCGAAACAACCTGGTTTGCCTCTTGGCCGAGGTAAATCAGGTCGTCAACCAGTTGCTGCCCCTGGAAAAGGGAAGTGATTAGAAATGTTTGACCTCTATACTGAAACCAACAAAAGATGAAAACCGAAATTTTATATCACCTATTTTATATCTCAATGCACAACAAAAACAGTGACGATTGTAATGCCTAACAAAAAATGACACTCATTGTTCACTGGAGATGCCGTGGACTCCTGCGCAATTTAGGTGATATAAAAGACATTTAAATCGCCTCTCTCATTTAGCTTTATGCGTTCAAGAAACAAATTTTGGCCTTAAAAACACGAACTTTCTTAGACAGTACAAAGATGTTCGCCGAGACCGCGACATCATAGGTCGCTTATCCGGTGGCGTTGTAATCATCATGAAATGCAATACTACATCACAAGACATTCGGTTGCGAACCATTATAGAAGCAGTTGTGGTTAGTGTACTATCATTAAAAACAGAAAACCATTTGTTCTATATACCTTCCTCCTCATACGCAGGCAACAGTTAGAGACCTGGAAGAACTCATTGAACAACTTCGAAAACCTTTTATCTTGGTCAGCGACATTATTGTACACAGGTCGACGTGGGGCAGTATGACAACATACACCAGGGGGCAAATCATAAAAGACTTCATTCTTACTAATGACATTTGCATGCTTAACACAAATGCTTGAACATACTGCACACCAAGCAAAGGAAAGATGAGTTGTCTTGACTTAGCTCTTTGCACATCGGATCTCTACGTCTACTCAAGTTGGGAAGTTCATTATAATTCATACGGCAGCGACCACCTGCCATGCCTTATACATCTGACCCAGCCAACCCCACTACCCACCAAACCGCAAAGGTGGAAGATAAACTTTGCAAACTGGACTCTCTACACTAGTTATGCTTATATAGAAAAAGAATACGGTGAGCGTCTGAGTGTAGATGAAATAAATGAAAAGTTTACTATCTGTCTCCTAGCAGCGGCATCCATATAAATACCGCAGACATCGGCACTAGCGCGAAAACATAGGAAACCATGGTGGACTGAAGGGTGCCATGCTGCGAAGAAACGAAACAAACCCTGCGGTGCTTTCAGGAGGTACCCGACCTACGCAAACTTAGTAAACTTCAAACGAGCTCTATCGCAGGCATGCTACATTTGCAAACAAGCAGAAAAAGTGTCTTGGCAAAAATATCCGTACTACAAAAACAGCGTGTTGCCAGTACGTTTTTCGGCACTGCTATACGCTGGAGACACTGGTGCACGCTTGTAATCACTGGCACTTCGCTGGGTGCACTGGGACAAAGTTGTGTCGCACTGGTGGGGGTGCTAGCTCAACCGCTGTGATGCTGGTGCGGACTGCGAAGCGCTGGAAGCGCTAGAATTTTCACTGGCAAGCGCTGGTGAATACTGGAGCACGCACTGTTTCTACCAGTGCAGCGTTCACATTATTGTAGCGTGTGCCATGGTATGTTTCGGTGTCGTTGAATACGAAATGCATGATTCGACAGCACGAAGAGATGCTACGTTAACAGATACCGAGCATACGTAATTTTCGCGGTGCACGTATGTATCGCAGCAATTATAAAGCATTTTTTTTTCGCAAAAGCGCCAGCGTATACCGGCCATACTCGCATCAAGCGTGTATTGCTGTAATGATTCCAAGTTGCAGTGTTTGTAAGCCTGGAGCTGCACGCCACTTTTAGCAGAAAGAGGAAATTCTTTTTGCCGCAAATTTGATGAAACGTAAATGAAGTCTCTCGATCACTTTGCAAGGTTTCGCAGCGGAGGAGAGAAAAAGAGCTGTCGTTCGATTCCGCCACACCGCATAAATGTATGTCTGGCCATGCTTATCCTTTTACCTATTTCAGGTAAGAGTGAGAAATGTTCCCAAGCCTAAACGAAGAATTTTTAATTATCCCAACTCACCGTGTCGAGAACGATCTTACCTAGTGCCCGGTACAGCGAGCCTAAAACATGTCGTGCCGACCGCGCTGGTATATATGTTACCGGCGCTTTTTGCTTCGTGTACACACAACTTTAAATTGTGAGAATAACTGTAAAGTATATTTAAGAAATCCATGAACGTAATAAACTATTTTATATTGCGTCGATATTCGCACAAGGAGCGCTGACGATCAAACGTCGCGCTTTCAGCTACGCATGCTCTCACAAAAGCTGCTGGTCGCACTTCGCAGGTAGTCCTCTGACTGATATGTAACAACAATTTTCAGTGTGTGATTTGGTATGCCTTCGTGAACTGACGCCCTGGTATACGTTTTGAGGGGATCGCATTGATATTTTTATGGGTATTTTTTTAATTGTTGGTATTGAGAGAACTGCATAAATCTGTACACCCGCACACCCGCTGTATACTGCCAGTGGATGCCAGAAAAACGGCTGTCGCTCGACATCGCCACTCCGTAAATGAATTGCTGGCATTGATTAATCTTCCACTTAATTCAGGTACACTTTAGGTAATAGTTAGTAACGTTGCAAAGCTCCAATGCAGAAACTTCAAGCATCGCAACTGAGCTGCTTCGAGAGCAGCCTTACCCAGTGCCCCGTCCCAGCGAGGGCTATCGTGCCGGTCGCGTCGGTGTACATGCTGCCGGCGCTTTGTATTCAAAGTAGGCACAAGTCTAAAGTGTAAGAATGACCGTAAAGTACAGTTTGTACATTTCTTAGCCTAAATAGAACATTTATCCGGTTCTACGGTGCCCGCACAAGGAGCGGCGACGATTGATGTTTCGTGCTTTCAGCAACGTAGGCTGTCACCGAAAGCTTCCTTATGAGCGCAGGAGCCGGTACTTCTCTGACTCGTACGTAAGAACACGCAATTTTGAGTAGGTGATTTCATACGCGTTAGTGAAATAACATACTGGCATACTTTTTCAGCGGATTGCATTAGTCATTTCTTTGGCGGTTTTTTAGTTGCAGGTATAGATATAAATTCAAATATGTAATCTGGCACGCCGGATGTGTACTGCTACATCGTCGCTTGCACAACAAAAAATACTTAATATTCACTCATATGCGCGGATATTTACCAAACAAGATATTTAAATCATCTGTACAAGTTGACCAGAAGCCAGTACGAGAACCGACTATCAAGAAAAAAAACTATCCCGCAACAGCTGACTATTTGTCGCTGCTCCTCCAGTCAATTACAGATTTTTCTTAGTTAAGATGTGGATGCTTCAAATACTTTGCGCTCTTGCTAATAATTGCACTTCATTCGGTGCCCGGTTTCGGTCATCACCGTCGAATCAAGACGCAATTGTTATTCGAAAATGAATATCGTGTAAGCCTTGACTGTGAGACTTGTAAACATGAAGTTGAACGGCGCGTTCTTCGGATAAATAGTCATTTTGCAACTCATGTGCATGTTCTGGCGTGGCGTAACGTGTATCATACTCTGTTCGAAATCAGGAAGTGACGAGTTCGAATCTTCTCTGGAGGCGTGTCGTTTGTTTTAATTTAGTTTTTTAATGTGAATGCGCGCTATATCACTTATATATTTATTAATTTGTGGCGAATGGGCACCCCCATTTTCCCTGTGAAGCTATTTTGCGCAGAGTACTGGGACCCAGTACCTGCGCTGGTACCAGAGCCATACTGGGCTCATAATCAGGCATGGCGCTAGACGCCGGTACCCAGTGGCTCTAGTTTTTGCAATAGGGATGTATCTTCCACAAATAGCTCATCACCAAGCAAAACAGTCTGGGAGGCTGTCCAAAAAATGAACGAGGATTCCACAGCCTATACTCTCCCTCTGCTCACCCCTCCTGGTGTTAAAACCGTAATCGAAGATCAAGGAAACATTGCAGGAGAACATTTTACACATATATCAAGTTAAGCAAACAACAATCCTGTTTCGTTTCATACAAAACAAAAATAGAAAACCAGAAACGTACTACCACAAGTGGTACAAAGGAAGAATATAACAGCCTAATCACTATCAGCGATTCAAAAATGCACTCAAAACGCGAAAGCAAACTGCCCCAGGCCTTGATAACGTCTATCACGCTTTGATCCTACACCTATCTGAAAGCGCAACGTATGCGTTAATCAAGTTCTTTAACAAGGTGTGGGTTACGGGCAAAATACCTCTTGCATGGATAAAGGCTGCTGTCATGCTTCTTCTTAAGACCGAGAAACCACATACTTTACCCAATAACAACCGCCCTATAGTCTTAACAAGTTGCTTAGAAGAATCATTCGAAACATTATATATGCAAGGCTCATGTTCATCCTCGAACAACGTAATGTTTTAGACACTAACCATTGTGGTCTTAGACAAAATAGATCAACATGAGACCAGCTTGTCCGCTTAGAACACAAAATACTAGAAGCATTCATACATTATCAGAAGTACCTAGTAGTTTCATTCGACTTATAAAAAACTTATGATACTACCGGGAGGTTCGGAATCTTGTGCGACTTGGTCAATATGGGAATAAAAGTCAGAATGCTCTACTGTTTATCGGACTTTCTTGCAAATGGCACTTTTCAGGTTTGCATTGGCACTATCCTCTTACGTACCTTTACTCAGAAAAATGGGGTTCAACAGGGCTGTATTTTAAGCAAAACCCTTTTTATCGTGAAAGTAAATTACGATGCAAAACAAATACCCCGTAATATAGATAGAAATAAAGAAAAGGAAGAGACAGAGAGGTTATCCAGAATAACTGGTTTGATACCCTCGACAGGGGTTGATAAAGAGTGTAGAAAGAGGATAGAGATAGAGAGATATGAAATAAATTCGAAAAAAATCCACTGGCGCACACATTCAGGGAGTTCAGATCACAGTCGTTTGGACAGGCCGGTTGAACGCAAGAAGTGCAAGAGCGCCTTCAAAGCCTTCTTCTGCGACAAAAAATCCTGTCGGTAGCGCAGGATTGTTTCTTCCGAAAGCGTCTGGTTGTCCTGTTCACCTAGTGCATGGCAGAGTGAGTGTTTCTGCGAGCAGTAGTGTGGGTATTCACACAGAATGTGCCAAGTTGTTTTGCCACTGCCGCAATGGTCACATGCAGCATGAGCTATTCCTATGTGAAACGCGTACGCATTAGTAAATACGACGCCCAACCACAATCTGCACAGCATAGTAGCATCTCGTCGGCGTAATTCTGGAGGAATTCGAAGGCTGGGAGTTCGGTCTCAGGTAGATAAGCGTGCATGGAACAAATGTGACCCGCTTCATTGCGACGTGGTGCGCTTGCGAGCAAGCATGCGGAGTTTTCGTGCAGCATCAGCTTTGGAAAGCGGAATTGATATTGGATCACTTTCAGTATCGGCAGAACGGGCAGCTTGATCGGCCCTGTAATGTCTGGCGTCGCAGGCCAGGGGAGCGAGTCTTCTCGGTTGCAAAAGGACGCGCTTACCAAAAAAGCCGATTCCCGGGAGACGATAATCTCGGCGAAAGCGCACCCGTTCTGGCAAGAATACTGCGGTCAGTTGCCGCTTCTAACAACAAGCTAAATGATCCCCTGCCAGCGGATTGCCGGCAAGTGACGTGAGGACAGTGTATAGCCACCCATCCGTCAGGATTAGAGTCCGCGGGACGACTGTCATGCTGAACAGCGTAGTCATCTCGCGGTAATGCAGGAGGCCCACAGCCAAACGGCGCCACCGTTGTGTGCATTCGCACAGTTCGCGGAACGTGTGCAGGCCGGTCCTTTCGTCTCTCTCTCTACGACCGTGCGGTCGAGTGCTTGAATAGGAGAGCGAGAAGAGAGGACGGCAACATATGTTTAGTCAGTCCAATAAACGGACTGGATTGCTTTGGTTGGGCGTGAGCAGAATCGAGAGGGGCAGCCGAGGGATTAAAACCGGGCTTCCGAGTCCTCGCGGTCGTTCTGGTCGCAGCAAAGAGTGCTCTGCACTATCGGTTCTGCCAAGGCAACATGCGATGGTTCCGACGGTGAAAGTGTCTTGTAAGTATGTACATAGGTTACGGTACATAAAGTCGAGTTGTTGCAATGTATCTAAAGGCTCTGGTCTCCATCCTTGACAAGCAGCAGCACCAGCCACGACGAGACAAGACGGACACCAAGCAAAGAATCTTCCACTCCCTTTTGTAGCAACAGCCGCTACGGAGCTAGAAGAGCTCTGCTAAGGAGTACAGAGGGAGTGGGTAGAAGTTTGAGTTTTACTAGCGCTGTCGACAGAATCGAGACGATGACGACAAGGAGTGCTCCGCGCAACAAGGAGTTCGTCGTGTTGCGGAGAACACGTAAGACCAAAAGCCAAGACATCGGCTATCCCAACGAAGAGCCATGCAACCGAGCTGAGGAGGCTTTGGTGTGGCAGCCATTGAACCGAGAAAGTCAGCGGTCGAGCAACTGTCATCGTAAATTCATCGGTCTAGCGACAACCCTGGCGACATCGGGCGATGTCGAGCGTCGGACAGCGAGCAAGGCGAGAAGATGGCGAGCACCAACTTCACAACTGGTGAGTCCTCGGGTGTCTTACTACTCAGACGTGCCGCTGCCTTCTTTTGAGTTTTAAGGCATGTTATGGAAACAAGGTTTGCCCGCTTAAACATGAACAGGCGAGCGCAGGCCATGAGTCGTGAGTCGGGAGACGAGAGGTACTTGACAAACCCGGACGAAGGTAGTGCGCGGGAGGACCAGAGAGATGAACGTTTCGGAAGTCTCACGCCGGAGCGTAAACTGCAGAAGTTGCGGTTGGAGATGGAGAAGCTGTCGCAGATGATGGGTGGAAGCTCTCGGTGGAGTGGACCCGAGTTCAAACGGGATATGTGTAGCGAACTGAGACGCTACTCGAAAGTTCTCACAGGGGTACTACCCGAATTTCCGACAGAGGCTGAAGCACCAGTGTGGTTTCAGTCCATGGAGTGTAACCTAGAAGCATACGAGGTACCAGGGGAGTTTCGGGTGACGTTTGGTTTTCCCGTTGGTAGCGGAGACAGTCACATTTTTGTCCACGTGGCGAAGACCAAGAGGACATAAAAATTACCAAGTATTTAAGCAAACGGTGCTAGACGAGCTGAACCTTTCGGCAGGAGAATATTTAAGAAGATTTTCGGGATCGGGGAAGCGTGCTAACGAAGGGTGGAGACCTTTTTCGACACGTTTAGAGAGCTACCTTCACTTTTATCTTGATGCGAGGGGTGTCGACATTCGAGGGTCTGGTCAAGCTTTTGGTGGCCGACCAATGAAAGAAAAATTTGTCGGAGGAGGGCATGCGGTATGTCACACTCGAAGAAGGGAGAAAGTGCATGAGCGCCCCAGAGATATCCGCGTTGTTGCGAACGTTTGAGGAAGCGCAGGGTGCGAACAGTGCTGCGAGACAGGCGAGTCAAAAGCCAGCGAAATTGCAGGGTGCGAGCAAAGCTAGAGCTCAAAATGAGACAGCGAAGATCTGCGGTGCCGCAGAAAGCCTAGGCGCAGAAGGAAAACGTAGGTCTGAGGCATGCTACTGTTGTGGTAGCGCAGGACACCAGAAATAAAATTGCCCACAGCGTCAGAAAGAGCCGATGGAAGTGTGTCCGAACAGTAAAGGAGACAGCTTAGCGGTGCGTGTTTCGATTGAAGGGCCCCAAGCCGCACACTGTGATTTAATTCCAGTATCACTCGACTGCAAAGACAAACATATAGGAGTAGTCTTGGACACAGGTGGGGAAATTACAGTAGTCCGTGAGAGCGCGGTCCCACCAGAGTTGGTGCAACCGCATGTAATGGTCAACCTGCCTTCGGCGTTCGGGAAGAAAGTACAGGCCAAGCTTGCAGTTATTCCGCTGACTATGTCGCCTGAGCGTGGAGTTTTTTCCGACTTTAGAGAACCAGTCTCAGTGATTTGCGCATTAACGGGCCGGCTGACAGCACGAGCGGATTGTCTGCTGTCGGAAAAGGCGTGGAAATCACTTAAAAATGAATGCGCTTCCGAGAGCATGTCGAAAGCAGACAGGTGCCACACAGCTGAAGCCGAAGAGTGGCCTAGTTAACACGCTCAAAGAATGGCAGTTACAAGCCCAGAGCCCTAAAAGCTAGGTGAAGCCGCGTCTATAGAAGGTAAGATCACCAGTATTGTGGTGAGGAGCGATGACGACGACAGCCTTCAGGACAACCGCGCGTCGCCCGATGGAACACAAGCGGAGGGCAGGAAAGGTACAGGCAAACCCGAGGCGTTCTGCGAAAAGGAACATGCCGAGGTAAAACCGCAGATAGCCGAGGAGGTAGCGGAAGCGAAAGGCATTGTTGATCGACACCGCAAGCGTTTGTGCGTGGCACACAGGCCGGTGGAGCCTCGAGAAATGGTGGACGCGAAAGAATTACGCCTTTGTTGCCCAAAAGTTGCGTCAGTTGACGTATCGCTCGAGCAAGGCGTGGAAATTAGCGATCCTGAGTATGAACCGCGGCCGGCAGTGGCGTGTGCTGCAGGTTCTTGCCCAGGTTCCGAGCCGATGCCGGAAAACAAGACAGTGACCGAGTCCACGGGAATTTCGGTGAGCACATGGGGCCGTTCGGCGGCCAACCTAATGCGACTTCGGAGCGGCAACTAGAAGTTCTTCAAGAAGAGAAGTTAACTCGAACGAACTCACATCCACATAGTAGCGTAAAAAGGGAAAGTGGGAAGGCTTCTCGAGTGGGAACAGTGTTGCGTGGATTTTCATTTGAAGAGCTGCTTAGGCCGTGTGGTGGGTTCCCCTTGTCGGGCACGTGATGGTGAGGGGCTCGAGTGTGACAACCGAGTCAGGGGCTTGAGTGTGACAACCGTAGAGAAGAAGCTGATAGAATTTCAGGCATCGTGTGGACACCACCTAAGCTATGGGCTAAATTACGTGGAGGTAGCTCCGCCGGTTTCTGAGCTGATGGGAAAGCGGGTTGCGGACGAAATGGTGTGGGTGGATAGTGCGTCTCAGCGGCACGAAACCACACTGTATGAGGCAGCGCCATTGATGAGAGTAGATCGCGAAAAGCCGTATTGGTTCGTATTGAACTCGCCCATGGCCATCTCTGAGGTCTACCGATCGCGGTGGGCGAAGAGCGATGCTCAAGCGTCAATCGCGTTTGCACGGCACGGGTTTTCTCTAACACAATGCCGCAATTCCTTTTCAGTCAGTTGGAGTTTGGGAGCGTTCGATTTCTTGCCCTTCAGCGCACTGATGATCATAGCATGTGGCCGCCACCCACTATTGTTGCCAACGCATGCGCACTGTCGAAGACACCTAATGGTCACTCGGAGAATGGTAGCGGTGCCTCAGGGGCCGTTGAGACACTAGCGGACTAGGCACGTGGTGGACACTCCTATAGTTAAGAGTGACGTGCGCGAACCTGGAGACACTTGAACAGCGCCATGCGTTGAAATGTGTGTGTGTCTCTGTGAAGTGTGCTTTTTTCTTGTGTGTAGGCACGCAAGAGTGATGGGGTTTCTTGTTTGCCTTGAACCGCACTATGTGTGAAAGGGTGTGTGTGAGTTTCAGTGAAGTCCTTTTTTGTGTGTATATGTACTACTGTAGGCATGCAGGAGTTTTCTTGTTTTTTGATACGCCTGCTTTATAGATTGTACTTGCGTATACAGTGACCTCATGTCGTTTTTTTTGTTGCTTTGTGGTGGCGCCCGTTTGGTGGGGCCCCAAGGTTTAAGCAGAGGGAATATTGCACGCGTTGCAGAAACGCGTTCCTCTGGCGTTCCAGGAACTGCGAAGTGCGGCCGCAAGGTTGGGGACGTTTTGCGCCATTCCTTTATGTTGTTATTCGCGTAGCTGCATTTGAGCGCTTGCGCGAATGTTGAAAGGGAAGGTCTGGCGTCGCAGGCCAGGGGAGCGAGTCTTCTCGGTCGCAAAAGGGCGCGCTTCCCAAAAAGCCGATTCCCGGGAGACGATAATCTCGGCGTAAGCGCGCCCGTGCTTCCCAAAAAGCCGATTCCCGGGAGACGATAATCTCGGCGTAAGCGCGCCCGTTCTGGCAAGAATACCGCGGTCAGTCGTCGCTTCTGACAACCAGCTAAATGGTCCCCGGCCAGCGGATTGCCGGCGGGTGACGTGAGGACAGTGTATATCCACCCATCCGTCAGCGCGACGGCTGTCATGCTGGACAGCGTAGTCATCTCGCGGTAATGCAGGAGGCCCGCAGCCGAACGGTGCCGCCATTGTGTGCGTTTGCACAGTTCGCGGAACGTGTGCAGGCCGGTCCTTTCGTCTTTCTCTACGACCGAGCGGTCGAGTGCTTGAATAGGAGAGCGAGATGAGACGACGGCAACAAATGTTTAGTCGGTCCTATATACGGACTGCATTACTTTGGTTGGGCGTGAGGAGAATCGGGAGGGGCAACCAAGGGATTAAAACCTGGCTTCCGAGTCCTCGCGGTCATTCTGGTCACAGCAAAGACTGCTCTGCTCTATCGGTTCTACCGAGGCAACATGCGACGGTTCCGACGGTGAAAGTGTCTTGTAAATATGTACATAGGTTACTGTACATAAAGTCGAGTTGTTGCAATGTATCTAAAGGCTCTGGTCCCCATACTTGACAAGCATCAGCAGCAGCCACGACGAGACAAGACGGACACCGAGCAAACCATCTTCCACTCCCTTTTGTAGCAGCAGCGGGAATGGGCAACAGAGGGAATGGGCAAAAGGTTGAGTTTTACTGGCCCGTTCATTGCCAATTATTCCACAATGACTTGAAAGCCATTGAAAGGCTATTTTAGTACCTTTTTGAATAAAATAGTGAGTCTTTTCTGCGATCTCGAGTACCAGCTGTTCGTACGGGCCGTGGCGTTAAGGTGATAGAAGGTATTGCAGTGCCGCCTTCGAATCACTGAAAATTGTCCGTTTTCGTGGCTGTTGATCGCTAATAAATTGCAATGAGGCAGGAAGAGCTTTGAGCTCTACTTCCATTGATGTCGTAAGGAGAGAGATCTTCAATTTTCTTCTCGCGGCTTTTATTGGTATAACAAATGATGCCGTCGAACTCTTCTGGAAAAAAGAGCCGTCAATGTATACGTGTATACAGCCTTGATACGTCTCGTACACCAAGAGCAGAGCAAGCTGCCTACGAGCAGGTCATGCCATATCTGCTTCTTTCTGAATGCCAGGTATAGTTAGCCTGATTTTAGCCTGAGTCAGGCACCGAGGAGGAGTCGTAGGCCTGGCGGTGGGTGTGAAGATTACCGCGTGGCAAAATGACGAAAGTGGTCTGTCTGCTGGTAAAGAGGTTAGGTGGTGGCAGGGTGTCCGAGCAATCTGCCTTACATATGACCTGAGTGCCTCAACGTCGATATGTGCAGGGATGAGGTGGTCACCGGCGATTCCTATTGTAGCCATTATCGGCGCATTACGAGGCAAGCCTAGGCAAATTCGGAGTGCCTGGGACTGAACACTCTGTACCATTCATAGGATTGTTTTGCTTGCATTGGTCAATTCCGGTAAGCTGTACCGCAGGAAACTGAGAAAAGTACTTTATAAAGCTGTAGCATAGCACTGAGGACGTTCTCGAAGCCTTCTCTGCAAATAACTTCAGTATATCACAGATGTTTATTAACCTTTTTTTCTTGTAAAAAACGTGATCGCTCCATGATAGATTGCTGTCAATTATGACACCCGAAAACTTGTGCGATCTAAGGTATAATACAGTTTGACCATTAGTGCCTATGGTGTACTTATCCGTAGGCTTTCGTGTAAAAGCTATGAGGGCGCGTTCTTCGAAAGAAATTTCTAAGCCTCGATTTCGGAGGAAACGTAATGTTTCAGTGACAGCTTTTTGAATTCTCCCTCGCAACTGCAGGCGTGTTACAGCCGATGCCCAAAGGCACATACCATTTGCGTACATTGATAGCCTGACTGTGCTTGGCAGATGCTCAGTGAGAACAATTAGCGTAAGATTGAACAGCACAGGGCTGAGTACGATACCCTGGGGGACGCCACGGTGGCCCTAATGTGCAGAGGTTTCACCATCTTCAGTGCTCACAAAGAAAGATTGCATTCACAAATAACTACGTATCCAGCGATACATCCGGTCACCTACTCCTACATCTTCGAGAGTGGTGTAAACGGCTTCATGCGTAATGGTGTCACACGCCCCTTTGACGTCTAGGAACAAAGATGCGCAGAGACGCTTACGGCCTTTCTCAAGTTGGACGCAAGTAACCAGGTCGACTACGTTGTCAATCGATGACCGACCACGCCAAAATCCAGCCTTTGCATCTGGGTAGATGTTGTTGCACTCCAAATACCATTCCA
Source organism: Rhipicephalus microplus (assembly GCF_043290135.1). Taxonomy (NCBI): domain Eukaryota; kingdom Metazoa; phylum Arthropoda; class Arachnida; order Ixodida; family Ixodidae; genus Rhipicephalus; species Rhipicephalus microplus. The sequence continues at coordinate 148,225,555 of NC_134702.1, read as the reverse complement.
GATGTCCCAAGTTCATCCTGTTTATAACTTTGCCTACACAAGTGGCCAATGCAATCAGGCGATAAGATGAGAGCTCCAACGGTGACTTTCCTGGCTTCAGAAGTGGAACTGGTCGACTTGTCTTCTAGCTTGTCGGGAGCGTTCGATCTTTCCAGAATTGGTTGTACAACTCCAGGAGCAGGATTCTCGCACGTTCACCTAGATGACACAGGGCCCATAAAAATTATATAGGGCCCTGGTGCCGACGTGCGTCCACAAAAAGCTAGTGCTGGGCTGAGTTCAACGATGGAAAAAAAAACATATCCATTCTGGAATCCAGTGTTTGTGAACAGTTGGCGAAGACAATAGGTTATTGGGCACTGCGAGTGGCCCAAATTCTCTGGCACAGAAGTCATCTGCCACGTCAATGGCGCTTCTCTGTTCAAAAAGTGCGAGAGCCCTGAATGGTCACCACTGATTGGGTTTTGTGTGGAGACCTCGTACCGTCTTCTACAATTGTGATAAAGGTTTCTGTGGGTAAAGTGACTCACAAAATGCCGTCCAACAGTGTGACTCGAGTTTTATTTATACGGCGCTGAAACTTCTTTTGTATACGCCGAGCAATCCGTAAGTCTTGCATTGCCTCCGTGCGTCGGTATCTTCGTTCAGCACGCCGTCGGATTGCTCGAAGTCGTTCTGACTAAATGTCCAATTCCGTTACTTTGGGAGAGCATGTGAGAGTACACGTAGTGTCGGGTATTTTGCATTTAATTATCTCCTCTGTGTCATGTGATCTGTATGCTTGACATTGCTCTTCCATGCCAGACTAAACTTTCAACCAGTCTACTTTCTGAATGCTATCGCGTATTTAAGCATGGAACAATCCTTCGATTTCGACGTAAGTGGGAATGTGGTCTCTCCCATGCGTTTCTGTGTCTGGAAACCACTCAGCATGCCTGAGGAGGGTTAGTGAGACAAAGGACAAGACAAGGCCGCTGCTATAACCTTGAACCATGCAGGAACGTTGAACTACCGTCATTTAGCAAGAAAAGTTTATTGTCGGAGTCGAAAGACACCAACTTTCTCCCTTTAACATTGGTCTTCGAACTTCCCCAGATTGTATGACGAGCGTTGTAGTCGCCCTTTATATCGCGTGGGTGAGGAGTTGCTGACAGGATACCTTGAAGTCTTGTATGGTCGAAAAGGCTTGACTGAGAGAGGTAGGCACGCACTACCGTGACGGTAAGTCTCTTCTTCACTGTTATACATATATATTGATTGTCGTCGTGAGGTGACATCAGATGATGAATGTAAGTGAGGTCGTAGCAAATAAACATCAGAACTTCGCTATTATCCGCAGTTGTAGAGGATATGAATGTCTCATAACCAGAAAGTTTGATTTCATTCCGCGAGTTTGGCTCACTGATAACAATGATGAATAGCTAATTAGTGTGTACGAACCGACGGGAATCGGCGATGCGTGATCTCAATCCCCTGGTACTCCGTTGAAGAATTGCCGTCTTTTGGACCTCTTCTCTGAAAGACAGTGGCTGGTGAGCCATTATTTACTCAAGCACTGCGAGTACTCAATTCAAAGCATCCAGTAATCGCAATGCACTTCTTGCTGACGTTGTGCGCATGCTGCTTAACAACAAGCGAATGACGTTAATTAAGGGTCGCAGAAGAGCTATCACTTGCTGATCTGTGTTCCGTAAGTCTTTCATTGCAGCAGCTTGCTCTGAAGAAGACGGCTTCTACTGCGGCTGTTCTGCGCGTTGTGTACGCGTAAATGGCGGCCACACTTCTCTCATGACTGATCTGCCACTTCGCTCTTTTCTAACGCTTGTGTTTGCCGTGCTGGAAAGTGCAGCTGGCGATATTTCCTGATGCGTCGACGCCCTGCATGAAGTTGGTGCTGTCCGACGTGAAGACCTTCCACGGCGACGTCATCTTTGCCGGATTTTTTGCCGTCATCTTTGTCATCTTTGCCGTCATCTTTGCCGGATGTAATCATCTTACTAATGATGTTGCCGTCGTCCCCTCTAACTATGTCTTTTCTTCTTTGTTATGATGTTATGTGCACTTTAATTTTGTTATCATCATTATTTCTTCAGTGTGGAGTCCAATGCTTGATACATTGTTATCCTTTTTCTGTTGTGTTACAAGACCTGTAAATATGTATTTATTTTCAATTGTGTATTGTGTAACCACCCCCTCATCCTCTGTAATGCTTTTTCGCGCTGTGGGTACTCCGATAAATAAATAATAATAATACCTAGCCCTTTATTGACAAGTGTTGCCCACAGGCAACATACCAAAAAATATTTTCAGCTGAGAAGTTTCTGTTTCAAGGGGACCTAAATTTTTTGCGAAGCACTGCCAAAAACCATGCTCCATTATCTTGTGGCCCCCCTCGCGCAGAAAGTCAAAATTCTCAGGAGAGGAGAGAGAAGCTTGGCACGCAAATGGCTGCAGAGTGTGCGGCGACACCATCTAAACCTGGAAACGCCAATTTTGTGGTAAGCACTCTTTTTTCTCCCTAACATTTCACAGCTACTCAAAAGAACGCTGTATCTCTCTTTATGTCGAATTATATGTACGGGAATAAAAATTTGTGCCCACAACATCGCGGCGCGTGTTCGTTGCCTGTAGGCAACACTATGCACTACGCCGTCTTTTTTTATTTTGCTAAGTAATTGATGTGGTGGCTTTGCTGAGAGCGCTTGATTTTGTGTGCAGTGCTAGCATGAATGCCTCACGGTATCCCGCAGGACTCAAGGAGCCGTCACTAATTATTATTATGGCCTTGGGCGTATTTTACGGCAAAAAAGTCACAAAGATGCCTCACGATTGCAGTGATGATTGGGACCTCGAATCGAGCGACGACGAACCAGCAAATAGTGGTTCAGCCCAGGCATGTAAGTACTCCTTATTGAAATAAATAGCCTGAAGTATTGAGGAATTCAAGATGCAAATGCTGTTTTGCCTTTATAAAGGATGTCAAGGAGAGAGAGGGGGGACTTGGCACGTATGGTTAGTAACGCGTTTTTAGCACCTTTGGATGCGAAGATAATACGTATAACCCTGATTGTGCATTGGCTATATCAGTCTTATCTTTCTGATTGTATCGGCGTCCTTGAAGGCATGGACACTACTCATGAAAGATACCGTTACGTATGTGTTAGACGTCCAGAAGCGTCTGGTGCTCTGTTTACGCTGCTGGTGAAAAGTTTTGCTTCGGGCCTTAGAGACGCTCTCTTCTCAAGCTTTTATAGTTAACGGACTTCTTTTGGTGTGTGCTCTCAGTGAATGCGAATTCATAAGAAAAAGTCAAGAAGCATCTTATAAATTTGCTTGCTTTATCTTGGTTAAAGTTTCATGCCGCATCCACATTGTGTTGGTTTTTTGCAGGTGTCTTAGAGGATTCGCAAGGTGAGACATCTAACACAACAAAGGGAGATGATAATGACAAAGAACTTGACAGGATCACGAAGCCTTCGAAAAATCATCCTGCATAGAGCGCTGTGCAAGACCCGATTGGTCGTGCCATGCCAGAGTGGACAGATGTGCCTTCATTTCCATCACCGGTTGAGCCGCCATCAATTATTTCAGAAGATTTTTTGACATTTCTTTCTTTTATCTGTAAGCAGTCGTCACTCTACAGTGCTCAGAGAAACGCCAACAAAGTAACATCTATGACAGTCAGTGACTTAGATCAGTTTATGGGCATAGTGCTCACTATGTCTATTATGAAACTTCCTCAAACACACATGTACTGGTCCGAGAAATTTTGTATTGATGAAGTTGCCGACACCATGACCAGGAACAGATGGAAGGAATTGAAACAGTCCCTTAATTTCAAATTCTACCAGGAGGCACCAGACAAACATCACCCAGAGCACGAAAGGTTGTGCAAAGTACAGCTCCTACTGAATCACCTGATCACAAAGTGCCGCGAACTACCACAATCACAAAAACTGTGTGTCGATGAGCACCTAGTCTTCTTCACAGGCCACAGCTCACTGAAGCAGTACATGCCAAACAAACACAAAAAATGGGCTTACAAACTCTTCCATCTTTGTGACAAATGCGGACTCAGGTATAACTTTGAGGTATACGTGGGCAAGATTCTATCGCATCCGGGTTTTCCTGACATCGGCGCCAGTGGCATTAAATTTCTCCAAATGGGAAGTGTCATACCTCGTGACCTCAACTACATTCTGTACTTTGACAACTAGTTTTGAAGTGTGCACTTGCAGGTGGTGCTGAAAAAAGTTGGCATAAGCTCTGTGGGCACAGTTCGGAAGGCTCGTTTGAAAAGATGCGCACTTCTATCTGACAAACAACTCGGAAAGAAAGGCCGTTGCTCTTGAGATAAAAACAACATTTTAAGGAGTGAACTTGAGGTCTGTGAAGCAGTTCGACAACCGTCACGTGTCCCTACTGTCCTCATTTGCTTCTGCATCGCCGGAACAACCCGTCAAGCGCTTTGACAAAAAGACATGGACAGCAGTGAACGTATCTCGTCCTGCCATTGCAGTGATCTACAATGAATCCATCGATGGCGTAGACCTCATGGACATGCTCGTGGCCTTTTACCGCATCCAATTATGTGAAAAATAGTACAGGATGCTATTTTTTTATCTGTTCGATGTAATAATTGTAAACTACTGGCTGCTATACCGTCAAGATGCCAACGCTGCTGAAGTGCCACGCAAACAGCAAGTGACCCTCCTCTCCTTCAAAACAGATGCGCTCAGGCAACAAGGGAAGCTTACGACACCCTCAAGGAGACGACCTTCTGCCCCATCAAGAGTGGAGAATGAACTGCAAACAAAAACATTGACAGATCCCACGTGTTTTGGGCATCGATGATGTGCGAAGCACAAATGAGAAATGTTGATATGTCACTTAAAATTAGCACTGCGTTACAAAATGAAGGTAATTGATGCCGTTAACGACTTCTGTGTCACGATTATTATGATTGTACGTGTCGTTTACCTTCGTCATCTATTCACGTCACGTGATACCAAATTTAGTATATGTGGAGCTAGAGAAACGGCCGCGAGCACAATATGAGCGTGGTATGTTATGTTCTTACATGACAGGCGTGACAGGCGTGTCATGTTTGCACCAGTTATATATTTTGTCATTCGTTCACGTCACGTAACACCAAAACTTTGTATATATGGAGCTAGCAAAATGACCTCAAGTGCATCATGAAGGGCCCTATATACTCCAAAGTAACGTTGACACACCTGCACGCTGGGCACAGCAACGCTAGGTTAACAAAACGCGAGCACTCTATAGTGTGACGTCAGGCGCGTCGGCGCGGCCCATCGGCGACCGGCGGAAAATGCGAAATGCTGCATTTCGTGCCGATGCGTTACGCAGACAACACCGCGTCTCCCTCTTTCCGTGACGGAGGGACGCCGGACGCGCTGAAACGTGCATGCATCAAAAGAACGCAGCGCAGCGCGCCCCTGCGAGCATATGGCAGAACCGGCGCCTGGCGTGGCAATGCCGGCGTGACGTGACGCAATGAACGCCGGCGAGCACGCGTACCGCATCATGTTGAAATGTGTTGGCGCCTTCACTGTGGCATGTAGTCATGTTCTCACATGACATGCATCTCATGATTACCATGTTTGCAACAGTCACATACCTCCGTACTCCATTGGCGTCATTTAGGACCAAATTTGGCATATGTGAAGCTAGCAAATTTCCGCAAGCACATCATCAGTGTGGCCTGTGGGGATGTTATTACAAGACACGCACATGTCATGATTATCATGTTTGGATGTGTCATTTACCTATGTTGTCCGGTCGCGTCCCGTGATACCAAATTTGGTACATGTGAAGCTAGCCTAACGGCCGCGAGCGCATAATGAGCGTAGCATGTAGTCATGTAGCGAACTTCCTAGACTTTGAGCATATCTATCTATCTATCTATCTATCTATCTATCTATCTATCTATCTATCTATCTATCTAGCCGCCTACGACTTTTAGCTCTCCTGGCCGTTTTGATAACGGTATCGATAATAAAGTTGGTATGGCATAACATGACTGTATGAAGAACATTTTTGACTAGTCGTAACATGAAAATCATGACATGTATGTCATGAATGTCAAGATTTACATTTCATGGTTTTGCAGCTTTTGCGGTAGTTTCGTTCACATGGCATTAAAACCTGTATGGTGTGACACCATTGCATGGGGAACACAAGCGACAAACCCTAACATGAAAATCATGACATGTGTGTCATGTACAACATGATAACATGCCACGCTCATGATGCACTCGCGGCCGTTTTGCTAGCGTGACATATACCTAATTTGGTATTGCGATATGCGAGTGGATTACGAAGGTATGCGACTGGTGCAAACATGGTAATCATGAGATGCGTGTCGTGCCAGAAGATGACTACCTGCCACGCTCATGATGCACTGGCGGCCGTTTCGCTGGCTTCACCTATAACAAATTTTGTATTACAGGGCGTAAATGAATGACGAAGGTATGATACTGGTGCAAACATAATAAACATGAGATGTGTGTCATGTGGCAACATGACTACATCCGACGCTCATGATGCGCTCACAGCCGTTTCACTAGCTTCACAGTACCAAGCTCAGTATTAGTAGACGAGAACGAACGACATATATAAATGTCACATCCATACATGGTAATAATGTCATCCGTGTTATGTAACAACATGACGACATGCAACACTCATGATGCTCTCGTGGCCGTTTCGCTGGCTTCACATACGCCAATTTGGTATTACGTGACCCCCATGAATGGCGAAGGTATTTTACTGGTGCAAACATGATAATCATGAAATACTTTCATGTTAGAACATCACTACATGCCCCAGTCAAGTGACTGAGCAAACTTTATATAACCAGCGGATTGAGGCATGTGCCCTAAGCCGCGCCAGGGGCGGTGGAGTCAAGGCGCCAATACATTTCGACATGAAAAGGTGCGCGTTCTCGCCGGCGTTGATTTCGTCGCGTCATGCTGGCGTTGCCATGCCATGCGCTGGTCCTGCCATATACTAGCAGGCGCGCACCGCACTGCGTTGTTTTGACGCATGCGCGTTTCAGCGCATACGGCGTCCCTCTGCAATGAAAAGAGGGAGACGCGGTGTTGTCTGGTTAACGCATCGGCACCAAATGCAGTGTGTAGCATTTCACGCCAGTTGCCGGCGGGCTGCGCTGATAAACGCTGGTCGCGCCTGGCGTCAGTCTAAAGAGTTGTCGCGCTTTGCTAACGCAGCGTCGCTGTGCCCAGCGTCGCGCGCGTCAACGCTACATTGGGGTATTTTGGGCTCTTCATAATGCGCTCGCAGCCGTTTTGATAGCTCAACAAATACCAAATTTAATGTAACATGAGGTCAATGAATGACGAAATATATGTCTGGTGCAAACATGATAATTTTGACACGCCTCTAACGTGACAAATCAACATTTCTGATTCGTGCTTTGCATATCATTGATTGCCACTGTACGTGGTATCTGCCAATTTTTGTGACTATCCATGTATGGTTTAACGTCCAAAAACCACCATATGGTTATAAGAGACGCCGTAGTGGAGGGCTCCGAAAATTTAGACCACCTGGGGTTCTTTAATTTGCAGCCAAATCTCAGCACACGGTTCTACAACATTTCCGGCTCCATCGAAAATGCAGCCGCCGCCGCCTAGACTCGAACCCACGACCTGCTAGTCAGCAGCCAAGTTCCTTAGCCACTATACCACCGAGGTGGGGTGTTTTTGTGACTAGGCGGTAGAAGTGAATCCTGGATAATTATGAACACCACGGTATGCATTGCTCTGCCGTTGCATGCTAGATTTGGCATCAAGATGTAATGAATCATTCTTTACAACATTTCAAAACAAACCATCTTGTTTTACCCTCGAAAGCACGCAATATATATTTGTCTGCTGCGTTTTGTCTGCTGCGATGCTATGTCCGTCTGTTCAAGCAGCCTGCCCCAAACGCACCTCTCGTTTTGTTGTGTAGTCAAATCAGAAGAGCATGGTGGTGCGTCTATTTCGCATCACCGTCGTTTTGCAGTTGATTTCAATGATTATTGGTGAGAAACACTGACAACAAACGTGAACTCGATGTAATATTCTGCACTAGCATGGGACGCTACATCTCTGCTCAGCAGTGAGTGGACGACGCTTCGCTTAAACTGCCAAACCCGACCTATGCAGCTCCAGCGTTGCAGTAAATTGAGAGGCCTAGCAGTTTTCAGCTTCTTTGAACAACAAAAGTGCACCTTCAGTCCTTTGCACCCACCGTACTACCCACTCTAAGCGAACAACGCAACTGAAGCTGTAGAAAAAAATCCGCACACAGTTCGTTGGCTAACGCGAATAAATTCGAAGACTGTACTTCCCATAATTTCCATGAGGGTATACGATCGCAGCACAAGATTGCTCTAAGTATTATTGTATGAAACTCTATGTGACGCCCCAATCTCATCGTGTTTCGGAAACGTTCTACTTTTAGTAGACACATGACGCTGTTGGCGTCTTCCGTTTCTCCTGCATTGATCTATAGCGAAGAGAAACACCTCCGTCATTAAGAACACTTCCCCTTATTTTTGAGCTCAGCGAAGTCTGGGTGAATAATATAGAATGATATAAGACGTTGGCGTGCTCTGTAGTTGTCATATGTCCGTGAGCTGCCTAACCTGGCTTTCATTCTGCTAGCGGTCATGACATACTCGCATGCAGTTTTAGAGGTGAAGTTCTTTCAGCAATGGTTAAAGAATCCTCGACGTATGTAGTTGTAGATAGTCAGCTCTCGTTTAGTACTTGGAATGTTTGCTAGATGTCGAAACTTTTATATGATGACCGTATCATGAAGAGATGCGACAAAGCAGGACTTAAAGTGTTCACTAAATAAATGGATGAATGGATGGATGGACAGACAGACGGATGGCCAAACAGACAGACAGACCAACGTACGGACGAGCGGACTTGGTCACCGGACGTCAGACGATTTATGGTTTATCGATAAAACCCTCTGAAGTTTCGCCCCACTCATCATCAATAATTCCTTGGATATGCTGCAGTTTTTTAAGTCTTCTTTCATACGTATTCTCGTAACTCGTTTGAGAAGGCTACCGTTATTGCGTAAAATGCTGTTATGTTCGCTGGACTCTACAATGCCTTCGTAAAGATACAGAAATTACGTATATGTGCCGTCCTTGGTTTCACGTGCATTGGTTCATAGCGCGAAGCGAAATAATTGTATTTCTTCGGTACCTTTCGAGAGGTTTGAGTGACTGACTTGCATAAAGTTGTCAACTTCCGTTCATGCAAGATGCCTTGAGAGAGCATTATGAACATTCGAGTATTGGAACTGAACAATGTGTTGACAAAATTGAACTTTTCCTGATAATTGCTAGTTATTGGTAGTGTCACTGTTTTATCTGTCAGTCAGATATTTCTAAAAACGGTAACTTCCGCACCTTTTAGGTACAATCGAAACTACTACACAACATTAAACCTCGTAGCTCTTTATTTGCAGGGCTGCTTTTCTCAATGTAAATTCCTAATATTATAACACGTTGTTAAAACTGTAGTTACAACTTATTGCCCTACTGCACATAAGACTGCACTGATCAAAAATTGAGTTAATCTCTGTAACTATTCCTAACCTCCGGCACCAAACGTTGAGCAGTGAAGGACTTCGCTATTTTTAAGTACGACGGTACTGCTTTGGCTGAAATTGTTGGGCCTTCTACTAACGTGATTGTGAGCTCCCGAGGTATATCGCTCCCTAAAATGTCTCTGTTGATGTAGGGTGAATGTATAAACACAAGTTTCATAGGTGGCATCTCCATCAGTGTGTCCTCTGTACCTAATATTTCAGACAACTTCAGAAGATTTTCAGACATGAAAGGCATCACAAGGTTGCAAAAAATAATTTCACCCGCGTTTGGAGCTCTATTCAGGTGTGTTCGGGTTACACCCACAACGACTGTTAGCACGCCCGGCGCCGACCGCACTGCAATGCGTGAGAGGCTTCACGACTGTTCAACGTCATTTCGTAAAGATCACGCGTAGGACGCGAACGATGGAATTTATTCGAGAGCTTGCACTAGCACTACCAATAAGGGTCGAATGTCTTGTGCCGCATGTATAAAGATGTACACACGTCACCACAGATCAGATTACTCGACAGGCCAACGATTGTTTACGAGGCTATTACCATAGAACGTGTGTAGCTTTTACTGTCTCTTCTATGTTTATGGGCAGAGGTTCCCCACATAAAAATCATTTGCTCTGAACGCACAGACTGCTGCCTTTGTCAACTTCGCGAACAGAAAAATTGTTTTCAGAGAACTGAAATTATCTATGCACTAGTTTTGCTAACGTGAAACACGTTAGCATTTGCTCTTATAACATTTCGACTGAAGATTTCAAATATGTTTGTACAACTCGAAGGTTTATTTGAATCTCGTTGCAGGTATATTCTACTGTACATATAAAACAGTAAAAATTAAAAGGTTAAAATTAAATTCAATTCTACCTTGAGCAACATTCATGGTACACTTCGCTATCCTCTTTTTAATAGATAGATTGCAGGCTTTGAGCTGCCACTTTTAAAGCAAGACATTTGAAGCGAGAGCAATTGAGTGGTGCCTAATAATCGAAAAAAAGTCACAGCTTCGCGGAAGGGCGAAGTATTGAATGCGATAGCAACAAAGTGAAAGTTTATGCGCAGGGCGATAAGCAGATCAAAACGAGCCTCACGTTTTTCAAGCACAAATGGCACATGTAACCAACTCACAGGTACAGATGAACACAAGTAAGCGTCTCAGTTATTACTTCGCTCTGTCTGAAAAGCACGCCGATCTGCATAAGGAGACTGCAACGATTGCGGTTTCATTTGTGCGCCCGGTAACTTCACCTGAATTGTTCTGGTGAAAGGCGGTGGCCAGCGAACAATTATGGTTGTCCCCACCACAAGATGTCCATGCACGTTAGCATCCACCCTGCTCCCTCTCCTCGTCACAAACACGCGTGGAAGATGAGAGCACGCGCCACAGCGTAACGACGATGTGGCGACGCGCACTCATTGCGCCATCTTGGCTGTAATGCTGTGAACATAGTAGTTCCACCCGAGATGCCTGTCACCACCACTTGCAGCTTGAATAGGACTACCTTGCCGTTCACATATGGCAGGATCTATGCGGGTGCTCGAGTGTCTTCAGACGTCGTGCTGCTAAGCCGTGAGCCACAGTTCTGAACGCCCACTCGCTCACAGTGGAAATAGTTCTTCTCGGACATATTTTTTCTTTCTGAAATCGACACACTTGCTAAAGAGAATGTGTGGTGTTTTGTGGCGCAAGGGCTATTTGATGGCCAAGGAGAACCATGCCTTGAAAACATAGTTATGAACATTGATTGTGGTAGGTTGCTGTACAAAAGCTCTAATACTCCAAGCACTTAGGAGGGTAATGTATATACGTATTTAAATCATGAAAGTGACGTAAAATTTTTGTGGAGAGAATAAATTGCAAGAGAAAATAACAAAACCATTGTGGAGCACTTAGTAGGGTAAGGCATATCATTATTAAAATTATGAAAGAGACGTGAAATGTTTGTAGTGAGAATGAATTGCCAGGGGTGGTAATAAAACTGTTATAGAGCTCCATCATATTAGCACATGGGCCTTGTCAAAGCCCACGATACCCAGGGCTGCAAGGTAGGTTTGTTTGACGTAGCCGCCACAGGAGCAACCTCTCCTCAGAGGTCATGCTATTGCGCACCCAGCTATAATACATGAAAATTACGCATATCTCTTAAAAATGCTAAAAATCATTGGTCTCTGAAAGGCAGATTCCTACAGATGATCATCGATAGGTGAAATAGCATTTGCTGTCGGTTGGGTAATGAGTAGTGACGTTTTCTATGCATGTCAGTAACTTGACATTCGATTCAAATGTGAAGCATGGTTTGTTGTTCACCACATCTGGCACACAATGATTGATCACCATGGAGCAAAGGCCTGAGTGTGTACTGTGTGCGTGTCAACGTTCTAAGCCTTCTAAGTGCTACGTCTGTGCCACGTCGTGTTGATACAGGCAGCCTATGGCCGATTAACGGCTTGTTATTGTGTATTTAACTTTGTGTTTGCCTATCCCATGAGCTCTGCCTTTGAGCACATAGCTTTTGTTTAGGAAATATTTTAGGTCAAGTGGAATGATAGCTCTTGATGTATTGGCACAGGTTTTGTCGGCGAATGGAGCTAGTGGGTCCATCAGAACTTCAGAACTCACTGTACCGTGGTGCGCTATCGTAAAGGAAGAAAACGTAAAGGAGGGAGCAATAGTCACACAATTCAAGCCCGCCAGTCAGCCCAACACCTTATGAAAACGCCATAGCATGTGGTACAATTTAGTAGTCTCGGTGACAATTCGTTTTTGAACCTGATGAATGCCAGCTGGTATGCGCTGAACCAGCACTAAAGCTAGTAAGTGTTATATTCTGAAGTTTCGGCAAGTCTCGTTGCTTGCGCGACCTCGCCGAAGAAGGTAACGAGTTCGGTCCGCACTGCTGGCTTCAAAACGACTTCGCAATTTCTGCAAAGCGACTTTGTGCAAAACGACTTCAACCGACGTTATTCTCCCGTTTGCTGCGTGACGTTATTCTCCCTTCTTTATTTTTCTATAACGATGCACCCAGCAAGCTTCTTTTTTTTCTTTTTTTAGTGTTTAGACCATGCACTAGTGAGTACAGCAAGATAAGGATAGGGTTCCTTTGGGAGCTTTCAGCTTTTTTACAGCGCTCAGAGAGTCTGTGTGTATTAGTGTACTTTCAAAATTTTGTTGTTTATTGTGTTGCCGGTCGCAAGTATCGCATGAGCTTGTGTTGTGAAAATGTGCCCATTCAGAGTACGTTCTGAGGCAAAAGGGGGTTAAAAGGGTGTGTGGTTCGTCCTTTTGGGAACTAATGGGGCTGCCAGAACAATTATTACCTTTAAGGACTAACGGCACCGGGGTCTAACAGTTAGTCCCCACAGACGAGCTCACGGGACTAACATTTAGTCCTCACATTTACACTTTAGTGAGTACTTGTGAGACCCACAATTCACTCAAAGGATTAACATTTAGTCCTCGCTTTCGCACCTTATAGCGCAACTGCTGATCCCCACATTTATACCTTACCGGGCAAACCTTAGTCCTCACAGTTGCACCTTGTCGGCGAACGGTTGATCCACTCAAATACTCCAATCGCATGAACTTTTTGTCCCCTGTTCAAATATCTTCCGCCCCCCACAGGGGCGTCTCGTAAGCACTAGTGAGTACAGGTAACGGTCATTTGGTGTGTAGCGACACCACGCACCCGAGCTAATGGGGGGGGGGGTTCGACTCCCTCTCACATCTAGCTCTGTGTGGCTTTGCCATGTCCGGCAAAGAGGGGATTCTGAGGGTGGAGCGGACACCAGGTGACTGGACCTTTAAGGCCCCACGGTATAGGCAACACACCCCTTTGGCCCCGGCTTCACTTAGATGGTGCCCCTGGACTGACCCACCCAGGTGAAATCGGCAGTCGCCTCTTCCTGTCTCATTCTCTTCCTCCATGTTCGTCTTTTCTACTACTTTTTATCTTTCCTGTCCTCTCCTCACTTTTATTCACTTCCACAATTCTCGGCGGCAAGGGTTAACCTGGTGTAGATGTCCAACCTTGGGTAGATATATTAGGTTATAGCGGCCATGTACAGCTGGGGCTTGCGTCTCTTTTGCGTCTCGCAGCATCCCCTTGTTGGGCTCCATGGTGGGTGGCTGGCATGCCCACCGAATAAGCCATTTAATACATGGGAACTCCTACCCCTCTCACAACCGATCGCCCTTCGAAGAAGTGGCGCACCGATGCAGTTTTTGAATTTTTACCGAACAGGAAAAAGCATTCTGAAATACCACATCATCCACTGTGAAAGTACAGAAAAGAAAGCTAAAAGCATTTCACCTATTCTTGTGTCCGAATCCCTTATAGACACGCTAGGCGCGGGCGACAAAGCCACAAAGACCACCAGTAGTGACCTGCTACTCGAAATAAAAGACTACGCACAGTACCAGAGACTGAATGATATGTGGGGTTTAACGTCTTAAAACCACTATATGATTATGAGAGACGCCGCAGTGAAGGGCTCCGGAAATTTAGACCACCTGGGGTTCTTTAACGTGCACCCAAATCTGAGCACACGGGCCTACAACATTTCCGCCTCACAGTACCAGAGACTACATAACCTTACATCATTTGGGGATCAGCCTATCACAATCACACCGCATCGAACCATGAAAACCGTGAAGGGTGTTGTATCAGATGGAGACCTGATGGACCTCCCTGTTGAGGAAATTTTTACAGGCTGGAAAGACGAAAATGTCTTCCAGGTGCAGCGAATCAAAATAAGAAGAGAAAAGAAGAATACCCAACGAAACACATCATACTCACTTTCGCATCTAGCACTCTCCCCACTGAAATAGCAACAGGATACTTTAAATTGGCAGTCAAACCGTACAAACCCAAACCACGGCGCTGTTCTAAATGTCAGAGGTTCGAGCACGGCTCCCAGAGCTGCCGAGGACAGCTTACCTGCGCGAAATGCGGCACCAAAGGCCATACCGCTGACGATGACTGCAAGTTGCAAGTCCACTGCGCATACTGCGAGGGTGACCATCCCGCAAATTCCAAATCATGCGTCGCCAAGAAAAGAGGAAAGAAATAATAACCACAAAGTTTAAATTGAACATAAGCTTCCATGAAGCGCGTTTCCCCGCATTTTGCTGGGAACACATCGTATGTGAGATGGTGCGAGGGGGTCAGCACCACTTCGGTTTTCGGCAATGCCTTGGACCCCTCCTAGCGTGCTGAGGTAAACGCCACAAGCCCCACGGGGGGAGCAGCCTCGGCTGCCCCATCATCTTTGAATACAGCCCCACTGAAGGCCCCTGTGAACCCTGGCAGCAGGCAAGGCGCCACACAAAGTAAAGAGGTCCCCTCGACCTTCATCCCGGTGTGGTCGAAGGCTCCGTCTGTAACGACAAAGCCCACAACAAAAACAACATTGTCTGTCGTGGTGAGGTTCCTTCGACCGCTCTAAAAAAGACAAAACGGTAATTACAGGGCCTTCTAAAGGCTCTGTAAGGAAAGTCACTTTTCCCTTTAGACACCAGCCACACTCATTTCGAACACACAGCACTTTTTTACTCTCATAATGGAGACACAAATTATACAGTGGAACGTCAGAGGACTACTTCGAAACCTCGACGATGTCGAAGAACTTCCACACAAACATTCACAAAAAGTGCTGTGTGTACAAGAAACACACATAAAATCCAAGAATACAATTTTTTGCGTCAATAGGTTGTCTTCTTAAAGGACAGAGATGATGCTGTGGCATCATCTGGTGGTGTAGCCGTTATTGTTTTTGGAGGGTTAGCATGCACTCATCTACCACTATTAACATCCCAAGAGGCAGTGGCTGTTCAAGCAGTTCTATTGAATAAGCTCGTCACCATCTGCTCTCTATACAAACCACTGCAACACCGCCTGGAAAAACATGAATTCCAGTCTTTAATAGATGAGTTACCAGAACCTTATCTCGTTCTAAAAAACCTGAATGAGCGCAGCGGTTTATGGGGTGACTGTCAGTGTGATGCACGAGGTCGTCTCACCGAACAGTTCCTCTTTTCATGAGGTGCTTGCCTGTTGAATAGAAAAGAGGCAACATATTATAACCTTGCAAAAAAATTACTCCTCTATAGACCTGAGTATCTCCTTCACTTCAATCACTATTCCAATGGAAAATTATAAATAATCCCTATGGAAGTGACCACTTTCCTGTCAGTTTGAGTACACCAACATCATACGAATGTCCTTCACGAGTTCCCAAACGGCTGACATACAAAGCCGACTGGGCACAGTTTTATAACAATACTCATTTAAATTGAACAGACATACATGGGTTATGCATGGATGAAGCTGTGGAGTACTTCACAGCTTTCCTTGTTGACGCAGCAGTCATGTGCATCCCGCAAACTTCTGGACTGCCTGGCAAGCGACGCATCCCATGGTGGAACACCGAGGGTCTTAATGCGCGAAAGGAGCAGAACAAGGCATGGAGGTTGCTTCAGAATTCACCGACAGCCGAAAATCTTGACAGCTTTAAGAAAAAAAATCTCAAGGCAGGAGAACGCGCAGGCAGGTCAGAAGAGAAAGCTGACACAAGTTCATATCAGGAATCAATTCATATACACAAGAGGCTAAAGTCTGGAACATGGCTCGTAGGGTAGCAGGAAGGCAAGTACATTCACTCCCACTCGTTAACACACAGGGTGACAGCCTGGTAGGTCAGGCGAACTTCGTCGGTGCCCACTACGAGCAGGTGTCTCGCTCATGACACTATACTGAAGCTTTCCACAGATATAAAGCAAGGATATAAAAGCAGAAACTGGAACACAAGTGTACAAACTACGAGGCATACAACCAACTTTTCAACTTAGCTGAGCTACAAACATCACTAAAGTCCTGCAGTATTTCTGCCCCAGGCTACGACCGTGTCGTGTATGAAATGCTGAAAAACCTGCCGCTCAGAACGCGAAAAACATTAATCTCCCTATACAATGCTATCTGGCACTCTGGCGCCATCCCTGGTTCCTGGAAAGAGGCTATAATTATTCCAATTTTAAAAGAGGGCAAGAACCAATCTTCAGTTCCCGTTATAGGCCCATTGCACCTACAAGCTGCCTTTGTAAACTTTTTGAAAAAATGATAAACCGCCGACTTTACATCTTCGTGAAACACACAATCTGCTCGACCGATTTCAGTGTCAATTTCGAGAGAGCAAATACACCAGCGACCATCTGGTATGTATCGAGGCATAGATCCGAGACGCTTACGCCCACAAACAATACTTCCTCTCCGTGTTCCTCGATATCGAGAAGGCTATGACACACCATGGCGTTTTGGCATATTAAGAGATTTGTCTCACCTGGGTGTGCGTGGTAGAATGTTTTCCATAATCGAGAGCTACTTGTCCTATCGAACATTTCGTGTTCGTGTGGGCAGTATTCTCACCCAAACATTTGCACAAGAAACGGGAGTACAGCAAGGTGGTGTACTTAGTGGTACACTTTTTAATATCAAAATGAATTCCTTGCACCTGTCCATCCCCCGCCGTATGTTCTATTGTACATTTGTCGACGACGTTCAGCTTGGCTTCAAGTCATGCAACTTGGCAAGATGTGAGCGGCAGCTTCAGCTAGGTTTAAACAAGATCTCTAAATGGGCAGAGGAAAAGGGATTCCGACTTGACCCACAACAAAGGCTGTGTGTCTTGTGCTCCCGAAAAAGAGGCATGCACTCGGAACCTGACATTCAACTGAACGGTCAACGTCTGTCTGTCAAAGCTGAGCACAAATTTTTAGGTCTAATCTTAGACAACAAGTTGACTTTTATACGGCACATCAAGTATTTAAAAAGAAAATGTCTAAAAACCATGAACATTTTAAATGTATTGTCACGTACTTCGTGGAGCAGTGACAGATAATGTCTCATGAATTTGTATAGAAGCCTCGTTCGCACCCGCTTACACTATGGGCCGTTGTTTATCAGTCTGCGACTCCGAGTGCTTTGGAGATGCTCGACCTCGTGTACCATTGGGCATTCTACTTTCTACGGGGGCTTTCTGCACGAGTCCTGTGCAAAGCCAGTATGTGGAATATAATGAGTGGTCACTCTACTTACAGAGAGGTTACACAATTTTTGTGTACTACCTCAAGGTGAACGCAGACAAAGAACACCCCTATCCTTACACCATCAATGACAGGTCTTATTCTGCCTTGTTCCACAGCCGTTCTTCAATGAGGCAGCCCTACTCACTTCGTGTGAGAGGGCTTACAGAGGACACAAATGTGTCACTTCTGGAACACTCTTTCAAGGCTCCTGCTGCATGTCTACCGCCTTGGCAGTGACAGCCTATAGACTGTGACATACTATTTTGTGGAAGTCGCAAAGCATGCACCTGTTTCACACATCCGCACATACTTTCATGAACTCCAACACAAATACAGTTGTCCTGAATTCTACACCGATGCTTCAAAAAAGGACACCTCTGTCTCGTACGCTGCAGTTGGCCCATCCTTTTCAGATGCCGGTACTCTTCATCCTAACAAAAGCATCTTTACAGCAGAACCTAATGCGATACTTGTGGCTGTCAAACACATCAAACAAATGTAACTACAAAGCGCAGTGATATACAAAAATTTCTTGAGCGTGGTAAAAGCCCTCAAAACCCTGAAAAAACACAAACATATTGTTCTTGTATCTCTTTACTCACTCCCATGCACAGTATACGCTCTCAAACAGCATGTCGTAGTGTGCTGGGTGCCAGGACACCGCGAGATAGGAGGGAACGAATTGGCGGACCACTTGGCTGCATCTGCCCAAAACAACGCTGCTACCAATACATCCATAGCTTTCCCTGCGCTTGACCTGAAGCCCTTCCTTCACCGGGAGATCAGGTCGTGTTGGCAGCGGCTATGGGATAGACAAACACAAAACAAGTTACATGTAATAATACCGATACTTGGAAATTGTCCACCAGTATCCAAATCACGCTACACGCAAGTAACGCTCAGCAGATTACAAATAGAACATTCACACAGCACACATGCATATTTGTTGACTGACGGAGAGCAACCCATCTGTAAGAGATGTGGGGAACCGCTTACGTTTTTTTCTTATACTTGTTCAGTCCAATGAGCTAGACTCTATAAGAAAAAACCACTTTTTAGTACCCTACCGACAGCAACTTTATTAACATGCAGTCATGATCATGGGTTGAGATACTCTGTTTAAGCTTGAATCGCTGTTCATGTTTTTAAAAGATATACATAGCTTTCACTGCATATTTCGAGCTCATCTGTAGCCCGACCTCTGCACAGAGGTCGAGGCAGTGGTGGTTCCATTAAAGACAGCACCTGCGTCGCTGCCCTTGCGCTCAAGAGCATGCATTGACGAGGCATTAGGGCGAATCTCATTTTCTCAATGTAGATTCATCATTACGAACACTGTCTTTTACTTCCGCTACACATATTTCATGTCACTTCCATCATTTTAGAGACTTCTATGTTTCAGCCCACCTTATGGTGCGGAATTTTAGGCCTCTTTACAGCCACGAAACATTATCACAGTTCATATCCTGTACGTATTGCATCAAATCATGCACCCTTGCCATTTTATCAACATTTTCCATGGCGCTCTTTGGCCAAGTATGACCTTTGCGCCATTAAAACTCATATATTATCATCATGAAACATTTTTCGCTAGGCCTACTATTTTTCGCCTGTTTTTTTCTGCGCAGTGAGAAACGAATTGCACAGAAAAGTGCACGCGAAAAAGTAGTTAGTCATCCATGTGTAACTGCTTTCGCAGTCAGGGGAACAACAAAAGATAAAAGTGAGACATCGAAATCTTTTATTTTTTTACATACACAAGAAGTTTCTCCATTCTTTTGGGTAAATTCATGGTGAAGTGTACAAGTACAGTCTCGTCAAATTTTGTTCACTCCTTGTGGAGCTCCTCCGACGGAAGCGATAAATGACAGGCATTGCAGACGCCTGCGCACGCAGACTTCTGCCTGTTGTGTTCCCACTGCTGCACGTAAAATAATATAGTACAAAATAGTGAGACACACGTGACAGAAGATGAAGACGCACGCATATGACAAGTACGGGCACGTTAATATAAAAAAGTGTTAAAATATGGCATACAAATAACTTTACCTTCACATCTCGCACAGTTCTGAAGCTGCTCTGACGAAAGAGATCAATGACAGGCATCGCAGACGCCAGCGCACACAGTCTTTAGCATGGTGTGTGCCCACGGCTGCACAATAATTATGTAAAATTGTGAGTCACACGTGACAGAGGATGAATAGAATTGCATATGAGAAATACGTGCAAGGTGAAATGAAAACATACGTGAGATATCACATGCTAATAATTTCACCGTGATGTCACACATCGTCAAGGACTCATTTCAATCCCCGTAGCGCAACAGCTTAGGAGCGGCGTCCGCAGCCACACCTCCGCGATCCACCGTGCCGCTAAAAATTCGGCGAGTCCTAAGCGAGCGACGTCGTTCAGCTCGAGCAAGCAAACGGGAGACCAAATCAAACGCTGCACGTGGAGTGTCTGCCGCCAGCAAACTTCGAACAGGAGAGCGAGCGTACGCTTGGCCGCCACCACGAACAGTGCCGGGCTGGTTTGGAGCTAGCGCCGAAGCAATCGACAGTAATGCGGCCCTTTTCCACAAACTCGAGCGAGTGCAGCGCGCAAACGCGAGTCAGCCACCGCGGCCTACGAATGGCGCCGAGCTGCTTGCCATCGACTGACGGGAAAGTCAACTGGAATGGCGACCAATTTTTAGTGAGTTCCAAGGCTTGCGAAAGCCCCGCCAGCCCATACTGGTGCACTTACAGCGTGCGGAATACTACAACCATGCTCGTTACGAAAACCTGCAACGTGCTTTCGACGACTCCCGACACAGCGATGAGGTCTCAGCCCAATATCGTCAGCCAGGAGCTCATCGCGGCGGTGAAGACAGGTGAGCACTCAATGAGCGAGCGTACGGGAGGACGACGGCAATGGCGGCCAATTTCCAGGTGGTCGCAAAGCACAGACGAACTGCAGACGCCGAACCTGACCTTCGCGATGCATTTCGTGCGTGCGATATACAACAAGACCTAGCCCATTGCCGGCAAGAGTGATCCGTATCGCACACGCAACAAGTAGAAAAGAATGCAAAATGATAACCTACTTGCCTTGGAATCCAGCGCTGTTTCCTGCCTTGAGTCGGGCTGAAGTATATATCCGATAGGCCTGTTGTCTTCTCGGCAGCCATATTGGCCTTCCTAATTGTTGCTGTCGTGTGTTAGTCGCGACTATCTTGAAGCCAGAGATAAACAGCGTGGCGTGGTGACGTGTCGAGACTTGCCCCAGACTTCATGAGTGCAGCGAAATGCAAGAGCAACCGCCCACGCTTATCCAAGCATACACACAAACACTACATCGTAATTCTTAGATCGTCGAACCCAGTCGGCCATGGTCGAGCACTTCGAGTGCGACGCAACGTCAATCGTCACCGGCAAATTCTGGGGAAAGACTGAGCCAGCAGAGGAAGAGAAAAGAAGAGAAGAAGGGCTGGTCACCTTGGCAACGCTTTTCGCGCTGCCTGCAATCTCCGGACGGTTTATTCCTTTGGAGCATGTTTAGAGACTATGTGGTTTCGCGTGGCAGGCTTCCATTTGTGGTTGCTCTTCAACGGTCTGTCCGTTCATCGCGCGCGCCTATTGGGCTCCGTTACTCCTTTTCCGTGTAATTTTGCCTCAGAGTGTACCGACATCTGAAAAAATGTGGCCTGAGTGCAGGTAGGAGACAGAAGTGCGAGTTTTGGTGGTAAGAGTAGAGAATTCCGGACCTGAGTATTTCTGATCCAGTTAGAGAAGGTGTTTACGGACATATAGAATAGGCGCGTGCTTGGTAACTTTTGCGAAAAATATATAGCAGGCTTTGAGCAGCCACTTCGAAGGCGGGACATTTTAAGCGGGAGTCAATGAACGTTGTTAAATAATTGCAAGTTTAATCCACAGAAATACGCAAGGTGGCGGATGGGGTAGCAAAGGGAAAGAAGGCAACCACCGTATGAAGCACGTTGCCACATAAAAATCTATACGGATAACTAAGAAGGAAAATCATCTTAGTTGCCGAAAAGTTCGTCCTGGTCCGGGTGCAGCACGTGCGTTTCTTCGGCTGGATCTCTAACACGAAGTACATAGGGCTGTCTCAGGGCAGGGCGATTTTCAAGCAGAACCAAATTGGGCAATTCACTGACATTGGAGTGTACGGCTTGTTAATTATCCGCATTCTCCTTGAGGAAAGATACAAAAGATCGGTTGGATCGCTAGAAATACACCGCCTGCTCATTCGACTCAACAGACAAGACTGCGGGGCTCGTGCGAAAAGCACTAGTAGAAAGACGAATGACTAGGTAATTAACAGAGTTAAGCATCTTCAAAACGGTCGGAGTCACAAAAACATAGTTTCTCGC
The DNA here is from genome assembly GCF_043290135.1 of Rhipicephalus microplus. NCBI lineage: Eukaryota > Metazoa > Arthropoda > Arachnida > Ixodida > Ixodidae > Rhipicephalus > Rhipicephalus microplus. The sequence goes on along the minus strand of NC_134702.1, from coordinate 148,203,440 downwards.
CCCGTAATCTTGGCGCATTAGTATGAGGCTTTTATAGAAATTGATAAGACACTCCTTGTCACTAACCATGGTAGAAATTCCAGGAGAACTAACAGACAGTGATGCCGGAGAAGAATAGGGTGGGTTAGTAAACGTAATTGTAATGTAGTTATGAAGAAAAAAGTGGACAAAGGGTTAACGTGGTAGCTGCAGGACCCTAACTTGCGATATTCGAATAACGCGTTCGATGCTCTACAACTCGAACTGAAATACGGTGCTGTTCATCCCCCTGCCCAATTTAAAGGATAGATATGTGCATGCAGACATAAGAGGGCCAGTCAGAGCCACCTGCAGCCATAACGTCTTGTAAGGAATAATCCTTTTTGCTTGTTGGTTGTTACATTGTACGTGATGTAAGCACGAGATAGCAGCTTACCATCGTTGACATAATTGTCTGGTAGTTCACTTTAATATTGTGTCTCACCCAAGTAGACTACTTACCCCAAGTTAACAATGATAACTCTTATGAAGCCCGGCCGTGGTAGTCTAGTGGCTACAGTACTCCGCTGCTGACCCGCAGGTTGTGGGATCGATTCCCGGCTGCGGCGGCTGCGTTTCCGATGGAGGCGGAAATACTGAATGCCCGTGTGCTCACATGTGGGTGGACGTGAAAGAGCGCCCGGTGGTTGAAATATCTGCAGCCCTCTACGACAGCGTCTCTCATAATAATATGGTTGTTTTAGAACGTTATACCTACATATCAATCAATAACAGTTCCGAATATTCATAGTTTTGAATTTTTCTTCTTTTTTGATTACCTTATATTTGGTATAAAGGTTAGTCTGTTGTCCAAGATTTGGCGCGATTGATCAAGAAGCTGAATATGCAGTTGTTTGGGAGGTTTGGAATAAATACCTATCTTTCAGGACACTAAGACGCACGTGCTTTAATGTAGATTTAGAAGGAATACAGTTTTAACTGCACATTTAGAAATACTGTTAAAAACCAGCTGAGCCTGCCCCTAAGCAAAAGCCAGATTACAAGAGCGTAAATACTTGTCATAGGTGGAGTAAAACATACTGCAAGGGACGGGCAGGTGCAAAGAATTCAAAGTTAGCATAAAAATAGTGCAAATCAGTACATTGCCCTGCAGCACCACTATCTCCTGGGCAAATAATTGTTCGGGACAAGAAAGTCCTATTCGAACACGGAATTTCTGATTGGAAGGGTAATGTGGTGATCATTTTACCCGCACAGTTGAATCGAAGCAGTCTTGCAGCATGCCAAAGCGTTATGTGGAGTCGTAAGAATTTTGTATATCCAGAAATACTGCGAACAAAAATTCTTCGTGGACCAAAGCGTCTCGAACCTGTTTGTCGATATGTACCAGGTGATCTACGGTGGATGTTTGAAGAAAGAGTATACGTCTGAGTTTTCTCATGTTTTCGAATATTTTACATTGGTAGCTCGTTAGTGTGATGCGCCTGTAACATGTAGCGGAGAATGGTTCATTTTCTGTGATAAAATAGGAGCGACAATTGCCTGTTCGCTATAGTGGGGGATATCGCAGAATAACCAGATGACGTTGAGACGAGAATGTAAAGTCTCTCTATTTTTTTTTCAGAGGTAGGGGTAGATGTTTCAGCATTTTGTGGACCACGGGGTGAGATCCTGAGGTGGAATTTCTGGAGCAGTTTAGAAACTGTAACTTAGCTAGACAGAAACGTTGGCGTGATGCCTCATATTTTGCACATTTGTTGTCCGCTTTCTGTTTCTGGACTTTTGGTTTGTACAGCCATAACTCCTGCAAGTAGTGTGAGGAGCTGAAAACTTGGTAGAAGTGTGTGCTAGGTATTTCGCCTGGTCTTCTGAGCTGCCACCTTGTGCCTTTACAATATTGATTATGCTTGTTTTTGTCCTACCCCTCATCATCATTTCCAAGCCCTTAAAGGCCTCTGTTGGGGTATTACATAATGGAGGAGCATACACAAGAAAAAATGAGTGTTCAAAAAGTTATTATTAGGGTAAAAGAATTTTCAAATAAGAAGAGAAAGTACTCGCAAAATAATGCGCTCATAAAGAAACAAAAACACACAAATATATTATTCTGTTACGCATGAAGACTCAATAAATTTGTTAAAACGTTTCGAAATTTGATGAGGTCAAGTAGAAAAACAATCCAGTTAGGCAAACTATTCCAATCAACAATGGCCAATGGCAAGAAGAAGTTGTTGAACAAATCGGTAGAGCCGTGAATTCTTCGAAGATTGAGGAAGCTTGCCAGGCGCCGTGCAGTATAGTTTTGCAGGAGAACAAACATGTCACGTAATTGCGGAAAGTTGTACTAGAGCTTACGAAAGAAGTATAAGCGAGAGATGTTTCTTCAAAGTGCTACATATTGAATATCCAAGGATGATTTGATATTTGTGATATTTAGCCGATGGTCTTACTTGGATGTAATAAACCAGGCTGTGCGATTTCGGACAGCTTCAAGAAGGACAACAAAGTACGCTTGACGTGGGTTCCTTATTGTCGATGTCACTTCCAGTTTAGTGCGGATAGATGCGTCGTATGCCAGTTTTTGGATCACAGGTGGTGATGATGATAGTGACCATCTAATAGATCTCAGGGATTCGTTAGTGACGGCTACCAGAATATGAATACGTTCGCGCCATGCAAGCTTACTTTTGGTAGCAGCCCCGACGTGAAAAAAGTAGAAGTAGGGTCTACGAGATTGTTTACGCGATAAGTGCATAAATTTAGATTTTGGGCCCTGTTACAGACATAGTCCTCTTGTGTATTTGAAGTCAAACGAGTGTGTGGTAAAGGCAGCAGTCGTGGACACTGCACACATGTTTTATTTCCATAATAGCCAACCAGGAGCGCGTGTAGTTTTTGTTTACGTGTTTGTTTGTCCTTCAAAAACAGTGGCACCTACCCACTCTGGAGAATGTTCAACATATAGTAGTTGGACATTTAACAGGTCATTCGAAAATGTTTGGAGATATGATAATGATACCTGTTAGAATGAATAAGGACTACGTGTAATATGCTTTTTACCTAATATATCATACTGCTGTGAAGACCTGATCAGAACAAGTTAGATGTGTGTAGTTGAGTTTTACCGCGATTTTGGTAACGAAACTATCGAAAGGCAACACCTAAATTGTACTCGTTGGGTAGTTCGAATTAAATTTGACATCGCATCAAAGACATTCTTGTGGCAGTGTCCCAAACCTGCGGCGCCAAAGCCTAAGACATTTCTTTAGTAAAGGCTACTGCTATTTTGAAAGAGGACTAATGCGAGGTCGTCTTCTAACATTGAAATAATGGTGACATGACAGGAAGTAATATGCAATATTTTGTAATTTTTCGTGGAATCGGCAAAGGGGTGACATCATCAGACGAGCCCGGTGTACGTATAAATTTAATGAGGCGACAAAGCACCGAAATCTCGTTATGGTGACTTCTGCTTGTCGAGATTGGCTCTATTGAGTGTTCCAAGGGAATTTCAGCTGCTTGTACTCCGTTCATCTTGTTACTGATTCCATCCTATGGGTGTGAATTGCTGATTCACATTGAGAAGAACAACGACGAGTGATCCTTCTCTTCTCCCTTGGTCAAGCCGTATGTCCACTACATTAATTACTCAAACCACATATCCCCTTCCTTCATTTCAGTGTGATGACACGCTACCGAAGAGAAGGATGAGGCCTCCTCTTAACAACTGGTAAACAGCGGTGGAAAGATAGTGAACCCTGCAACTTGAGCCAGCTGAAACATGGACGTCACCACGGAGCTCATGACTGCAGCTACGTGAAGGTCACACTTTTCCCTTTTGATTTTTGCCACGCTTTCAAACATAGCTTTGAAGTTTGAATTGGGCAGGTTAGTCTTGTCAATATTCGATCCTTACGAGGGAAAGCACTTGATGGCAATTAATAAGAAATTAATAGAGAGAATAATTCACTGTCTTGGCTGACGATAGATCTGAATTCTCTACGAAAGGCTGAATTATTATCGCTGTATATGGATTGGGAGCGGACGTTGGGAATGCCATACAGGAGCCGAAAATAAATCAGACGCTACTTGCCTCAGAATTAGATGACAGCGAGCTTTTTTAATCTTCGAAAATTGTAAAAGAGTGGCAGGCAAACGAATGAAAAACCCGGGTTGAAGCCAAAGAGCCTCAGGCAAACGAAGAAAACAGCTTTGCCGTTGAGAAACAGAAGCTTCCTGTTGAAATAGAGAGGTTCTTGCTTGAGCTTGAACTCAAGTGGTTAGAGCTGAAATTGCAGAGAGCACATGGCCCAGTCTGAGAGGTCTGAGAAAAGTAGATCATGAAAGAGCTTCTGCAGCCTTTCTAAGTAGGAGAGGACCTTCTAACGTTTCTTTTGTACTTTTAACGGACGTGCGAAAGAATGATATTTTTCAAAGCGTTGTAGCCCCAGCGCCTGTTAACCGTTTCGCTGCGTCAGAGAGCGGGCGCGATAAAGAGGCTTAGAGCTTAGGAGTATGAAGACTATGAGGTTGTAAAATTGAGTCTGCTTAAGAGGTATCACCGGCGTCCAGAGGTGTTTAGCCAGTGTTTCCGGAAAGCCACCAAGTTGAAGGACGAGTCCTACCTTGAGTTCGGGTACTACTTGAAGCTCAACTTCGTGGAATGTCTTAAAAGCACGGAAGTTAAATATATATTGAGACACGGTGAAGGTTGTCGAATGCATCTGGCTACAGAAACTTTACAACACGGTTCCGGACCCAATAGGGTTGTGGATTCTTGAAACGCCCGACGTACTCACAGTCCAGAAGGCGCTGGAGCTCACGCAGGAAGACGCATCACGTTATGCAGTGCAAAAGGAGACTCGCAGAGCGTTTTCGAATCAGGGCGTGGTGAATGATTGCACGAAAGTTTTCAAACGCGACGGAAAAGCCAAGGGCGCAGAGCCAGAAAAAGAGTTTGAGCAGACTCATCCTGAAGCCCCGAATAAAGATGAGAACATGCACTTTGAAGCGCTAATGCTGATAACGTGCTATGAGGGTCATCAACCAGGTCACCAAGTCTCAGGTTGGCGAAATAAGCGTCTGGTATTCTCCAATGTTCTAGACGACGCAGAGAACTCAAGGTTACTTAAGCCATTCTTGAAGAATTTTGTGCTTAGTAATAAGCCCTGCGGGGTTATTGCTGCTTGGAAATTCAGGTTGCTGCTTGGAAATTCAGCAGCAACCTGATGAACGACATCCACGGTTGCTGCCACGGTTGCTGCTTGGAAATTCAGCAGCAACCGTCGATGTCGTTCATCTATCTTATGTCAGCGACATATACCTCACTGGCGAGTGTGCATGGACATGACTTGCGATGCAAGAGCATAGAATTTGTCTACCTCTTGCGCGAGTTCATAATTAAGGGCCTCTTGGAGCGCCTACTGCTGAGGCGGCGATCTCGGCTTGGCTACCACCGGAATATTCCTACCTGTTTCACAATAAATCCGAGATGCAGTTTCGGAAATTGGGAACAAACTTTGAACAGTAGCACGATGGCACACTTACCACTTGAAAACTTCAAAAACTTTTCAATGAAGCTGCGAAAGGAGTGACAGGTTTCGAAGAGGGTTGCCGAGTAGACATGTAATCACAACTGCGAAGGAGAACGAACCGTCAGCACAGCTGTCTAGGTGGAGTGAATTGTCAAGCTGGTGAATATGAGAGGCTTCGCGCAAATCAGTGTAATGAGGCCCACGTATAGGTTGGAACTCTTGCTGAGCGCACGATTTCTTTTGACTACAAATCCAACCCGTAATTCACTGTTTGTTTTTTATGAAGTCAACAATTGCCGCATTTCTGTTTCTGTGAACAGTAAATACAGAACATTCTAGCTAAGTGCCTTTGCGGAGCGGGTAAACCGAATCTCAACACATGCTCAGGCTACGACAACTTTCGTCGGTTGCCAGTGTCAACATGATCGAGTGCATTCATCGACCTCCAATACGGCTGAATGCAAGCTTGAGAACACAAAGAGATGCATTAACATGCACAATATCAGATCACTTCACCTGTCCCAATGCAAGGTGGCAACACATTGCATCCGTCGCTCTTTAGACCTTGCTGTGGACGAGTTTTAGTAAACTTTGAGCCCCCCCTCCCCCCAGAGCAATTACTAGACATCCCTGGAAGCTTCAGCCACCACACATACGAGGAACGTTGCCATTTCTTAACGGAATAGTGAACGACGTGGTACCACAAGTACAATGACGTCAATCACCACGGTGTTGGTCTGCTTGCTTTCCCGAGAATGATGAGCATGTTCGAAAACTATAGCGCTTCCATCGGCGCTTAATAGAGAAATAACACTCTAATACCAAGTGGGTATCCCAATCGTGCAAATTTTTCACACTGCTTACTCCTTCCGCCAAGCGAGCGCCTGCCCGATAACTGAGCCAGCAAATGATTGGTCGTGGGGTTTGCATAGGCGCGAGTGGGAACGGAGTGGTTAATGGGTGGTTGAAGCCATCGAATTCCGCACTAAATTTCTCTTTTCCAATCTTCCTGAGTATAGAGTGCCTTCATCTGGCTTCCTCGGTGCATGGTATTTGACAATATGTAGAGAGAAAGTAGTCGTAGGCTTGTGAGTCAATCTGATGTAATTTTTTTCTTTATGAGTAATGGTTTCTCCGACACATAGGACACATGAGTGAGTGGTGTTTCTGTTTTGGTGTTGATTCATGGGCGGGACGCAGAATTTCTGCGTGCCGCCCGGGAAAGGCGAGCGTTGCCGCGTTTTTAGAATATAGATTCTTTGGTAGCTGTTCTTCGTTTGTTCAATGAATAGCGTTTGATCTTTATTTGTTTAAAAAAACACTCCACTATACTTGTACTTGTGCCTATATGCTGTGGCGTTATATGCCGACTGAATGAATTCCACGGAGAGGGGGGGGAGGCTTTTGCTTAGGTGCCTGGTACGTGAATGACAACACTTACCAGCAGCTGTCACCTGTTGTAGGAGCCTATCGAACTTTGCTGCGAATTTGTATAAGAAAGCTAAGCTCCACAAAACATAAGTTTTCCTTTAGATATATGCCTGAATTCATTGAGCGGCTAGCAGCAGCCAGTGACCGTTCGTCTTCGAGTGCATGTCTGAGCGCACTCCCAATGGCCGGCCGCGGAACCTGAGTTAGGATAGAGAATAAATATACTGCTGACATGTGCGGTTCCGTCCTGGACGGTGACGTGTCACCACGGCAACTTTATGTTGCAGTTCGTTAACTCCCCCTCTCAGAAGTCCAGAAAAGTTGGAGCATTACTAGAGCCTCGGTGTGTGGAAGTTCTTGAGTGGCGTGCACAATCTCGAGACCTCAATATTATTAAGAACGTGTGCAGCCCCATGAAAGCGTCGATGTTACAGCGGCCACTCTTTCGACTCATGGTGGATGCACTGTGGACCACTGAAGAAAAAGAATGAAGCAGGGTAGAGTCAACCGTGGCCTTTGCGTAACCTGTACAGCTCTCAGATGGACGCGATGAGGGCTGTCATTTATGTTGCCAGAGACGCCACCTATTACAAAAGCGAAAAAGCGCTCAACATTGAGTTTATCGCAAAGTTGTGATCCTTGTTGATTTACTGTCACATAAAATCAGACCCACAATTTTGCTCATTTCCATGCTGTGAGGTCAACAACGAGTATGTGTGGTGTCAGATAGCTTGATATTGTAGCAATAAGAATTCTAGACCATTATCGTCCTTGAATAAACTTTCGAAACAACTCTGCTTTGTTTTATTAAGCTCTAATGTGTCATTTTATTGCTCATATGAGACAAAGGCGAGATATTGGTGTCTATAAAACACGCAAATGAATATTCTTTTTCATTTAGTTGTATGCAAAACATTTGCATTGTAATTATTTGTCTTTATGTTTTAAAGTGAACAATCCAACTGTTTTATATATTATTCGAAGACACCACTCACGCCATCACACGCTTTCGATCAAGACCGTGGAACAATGGCCAAGAACTAACTCTCAACACGCTTCCTCTTAAAATGCATAGACATTATTGTACTCGCTAGACTCGTTAGAACCGAAACAGAAATGTCTGCGCTAATGTTGCCTTGTGAAGTATTCTTAAGAAATGTAGAATTCACATGCACGTTTTACTCAAAAATACCTATTTATTACCTTCAATTTCTTACTACCAAACTGCATTTTTTCTAAGTCTTTCTACTACGAAGTACACTTCACTAGCGTTCCTAATCTGGCGCTCTCCAAGTTGCGACACTAAATCTAAAGGCTCTTTTAGCTGCTGGGAAGACGCCACATTGTAAGCCAAGTTTGTGTCACGGCAGTGCAAGCTCAGTCAACCAAGAGCGTGAGCATTGTAGCAGATGACGCGAAACCGCGCCTTCGGGCACGGCCGCACCGGCGCAGGTTTGCATCAATGCGTGGTCGCGCTGGTGGCAGTGGCGCTACGCTCAGCGTGGCCACGCGCTTGCGCATTCAACTTAACAGTGGCCGGCACTGTATATAGCCATCCACTTCTACCCTGAACGCAGCGCTGTGCGCCCGGCGTAAAGCCTCTATACTTTAGAAAAAATGGCCGCAGTTTCCCGGAACACTGGTTAGCATGCGGAGCATATATGTTGAACTGCGATAAATGTGGTTTGTAATTCGCGACATGCGCGTGCAATATGAGTGAACACGAGTGAACACGCTCGCAGGTATGCTGCGAAAGACGATGTTTATTGATGAGACGCTTTGCGTATTTTGAGCAAGATGGCTTTATGGTCTGTAAAGTGAAGGGTTAATGGGTATGGTTGCAGCGGCCGAAGGTCGTCAAGCCGTGTTTATTTTTTTTATTTTTTAATTTGTATTGGGATTGCGCGCTATTTTACTTATATATTTATTTATTTATGGCGAATGGGCGCCTTCGTTTTATCCTGGGCAGCCATTTTGCGCAGAGTACAGGGACGCTGCCGCTCCAGCGTCCCAATACTTGCACTGGGAGGTGCTGGTACCAGCGCTATACTGGGCCCATAATCAGGCATGGCACTGGACGCTGGCACCCAGTGGCAGTGGTTTTTGCAATAGAGTTGTTGCAGAGGTCGAAGGTCGTCAGGCGGTGCTTATTTTTTTATTTTTATTTTTTTAAACTTTATTGGGGTTGCGCGTTATTATACTTATATATTTATTTATTTATTTATGCCGAATGGGCCCCCCATTTTATCCTGGGCAGCCATTTTGGGCAGTGTACTGGGACACTGCCGCTCCAGCGTCCCAGTAGGTGCGCTGGGAGGCGCTGGTACCAGCGCGATACTGGGCCAATAATCACACATGGCACTGGACGCTGGTACCCAGTGGCGCTGGTTTTTGCAATAGGGTGGTTGCAGCGGTCGAACGTTGAAATTTGCAAAGACGTGGTCGATGCACGTCCCGCGACCCATGGTCGGATGATGTTTGCCGGCGTGCGTTGCTCGTTTCAGCGAGGGCCGTGACTCCATGTAGCCAACAACGGCGTCGTCGTCGTCAAAACGTTCGAGTCAGCTCCAGTCTATGCAAACGTTGACGTGTCTGTACAGCGGGGAGCTTTCCAAGTGTTTGAGCCAAGCGTGGATGTTGCTGCGCTTGACCAACCCTCACATGTACGTGGCCTTGCTCATCAGTTTCCGCTTGACGTGGACGTCGATAGCAGCGTCATCTGGAATGTTGCGAGGCAGACACCTAACGACAGCTAGAACTTTGGTAGAGACGTTCACTACCTGGCCCTTCCTTCCGTACTGTCCGTTGCCGTGAGTCAAGCGTTGTATACTCATAAAGAGGATTCGAGAAGCTATGAACCGTTCTTCAGCAGCGTTCAACTCGGGTAGATGTTCCGGTCGGGGCGGGTAGCGGTAGCCGTAACTCACGCTGAGCGATGGAATTCTACCGACAATTTACGACTGCTTGCAAGTGGCACACGCGACGTAGTCGGCAAATTCGTCGGCGTCGCTTCCAAACACATCGCAAAGAACCGACAACGATTTGGAACGATGCAGTTCATTCTGAATGTTGCCAATCCACGTCAAGTTGTTGTCGAACCAAAGTCGATCACACACCTTGCAGCTGTGGCCGAAGCTCCGGTCGAGGAAGTCGCGCTTAAAACGAGCGCTGGGCGTGGCTTACTGCTTGGCTCGCCACGCCGCTATCGCGGTGCGCTTGCGCTCGCGGGTGGCATCGAGATCGACCTTGCGGCGTCGACGCTTGCACGCGGCTTCCCCATCCGGATTCTCTTGCAGATGCTTACGCCTCGCAGCGGCTTCGCGTTCTCGAAGCTGGGAATCTTCCGTTCGACGCTGACGTCTCGCAGCTGCTTCACGTTATTGGAGCTGGGGATCTTCCGCTCGACGCGGACTTTTGCGATCCGCATCGCGAGCTCTTCTCAGCGCGGCCTTGTCCGCGGACGAAGTGTCGTCAGAATTACTTGTGGTTCCGCCAACACATTGACTGACGCTATTGGAAGGGACGTCTGTAAGTGTGTTTGCAGATTCGTTCGCATACATTTTCACCAGCGACATCGGCCATGGAGCGACCACACAAACCAATCGACGAAGGACGGCGCGCCTCGACACTCGGTTTTTTATAGCGAGCGCTGGCCCCGGCCTGCGCATGCGCGCGTTAGCATACAGCTGGCGCAAGTAAAACTAAAGGTCACGCGGCGGGCGGAGGGGAGAAGCAAGCGCAGCGTGCGCTGTGTTGAGAGGAGGAAGGCATGCACAGATGACTAGCGGAGGAGGAGGGGAAACTGCGGACGGCAGTCCTTCCTGAACGGCATGGCTTAAGGCACGACAGCTGCGCTTTAAATAATCTTACCGGTTTAATAATTAGCGTTTACTTCATTTATTTCAACATGTTCTCCATAAACTCAATTATGTATACCAGCGCCAGATACACAAAGAAACACTATGCTGCGAAAAGCACCCTAAACAATATGCATCTCGCAACAACTTGTGCATGAATTACAGCAGCTCTTCTTCTGCAATATTGATGATGAGCGCACGCAGTCTCGCCGAGAAAAGCAATGGCCAAACACCATTGAATAAAGCCGTATGCGAGGCACGGACACGGCTGTAAAGGAGCGGCTGTAACTGATGCAGCAGCGGTGGCGCGACAACGGCTCGAAAAGCACTGCAAGCTTGTGGCACGTTACAGGACCCCTCTGTCGCAAGCAAAAGAAAAAAAGCAACGCGCTGGAGAGGCGGCGGCGAGGGGTATAGCAGATGGCGATACTTTTACGAAGTATAGGTACAGTGGCTAGAGAGAGAGAAAATATTATGAGGAAAAGGCAGGGAGGTTAACCAGAAAATGGAGCTTCTGGCTTGCTACCCTGCACTAGGGGAAGGGGGAATGGGGAAGAAAGACGGGAAAGAAAGCGAAGAGGGAAATAGACGCGAGCAAAAAAAAGGGGGGGGGGGCTGGAATGCTATAGTCTATACAATAAGCCGCTGCAACGCAAGAAGTTCAGTAAGGCCTTCACTGATTTTCTGTGAGCACGCAAATCAAGTCGACTTTCAAGCAGTGATTGCTCAAAGGTCTGTCGTCAAGGCGAGCTAACGCAGCGGCTAGTTGCCGTCTTTGCACGCTGTAACGAGGGCAGTGACAGAGAACGTGCTCTATAGTTTCATCGCAGCCACAATGACCGCAAGCAGCGCTGTCTTCCATGCTGATTCGGAAAGCGAAAGCTTTGGTGAAGGCGACACCATGCCATATTCGGCAAAGCACTGTTGTCTCGAGTCGAGAGAGTCCCGACGGAGGCCGGAGTCGACGAGACGTGTCCAGTCTATGCACTCGCGTGTGCCGTAAGCACTCGGCGTTCTACAGAGATTTTAATTCTGCATTAGCGATTTTTCGGATTATCATGGCAGCATCAGTCCTTAAAAATGGTATAGATTCTTCTTCATCATCTTCGTGTGCTGATCGAGCAGCTGCATCGGCATGTTCGTTGCCGAATATGCCGCAGTGACTTGGAAGCCACTAAAACGTGATTCTGTGTCCTTCGTTGAAGAGGTGGTGAAGCAGCTCTACAATTTCCAGCACTAGTTGTTCATGAGGTCCCCGGAATAAGGCGAATATGAAACACTGCAGTGCTGCCTTGGAGTCCGTGAACACGCTCCGTTTCTTGGCTTCTTGGTGTTTATTGGGCTACGTAGAGCAGCAAGTTCCGCAGCTGTCGATGATGTTCGGTGGGATAACCGAAACTTCACCGTCATCGCTGTTGCAGGAAAGATCACCGACCCTGCAGACCCATCCACTTTAGTTGAAGCGTCAGTATATAGATGAGTATGCTCACTGTACTTCTCATATAACAACAGAAGAGAAAGCGCGCTTTAGCGCTGGAGACGAGAGCCGGGCTTTTGACCCTATGCCTGGAACCATGAGTTCAATATGTGCATAAGTCATACTCCATGGAGGAGTTGAAATTGTGGATGGAGTTGTAAATCCCGTAGAAATTCATGTGCAATATGACAAGACTGTCTGGCAAAATGAGGCACGAGGTCGGTCGTCTGGCAGTAAAGCTAGATGATGGGCAGGGGCGCGAGTAAGATGCCTCACGTGTGCTCTGAGCACTTCCACTATGATATGCGTCTTGAGCGGGTAGTCATTAGCGATCTCGATTGTCTCAGCTGTTGATGAACATCGCCGTAGCCCCGGACAAACTCGCAGAGCCATAGCCTGGATGCTTTCCAGAGTCCGAATGCTGGTTCTGCAGGTATTGGTCAACACAGGCAAACTGTAGCGCAAATAGCCAAGAAAAAGCGTCTTGTACAATTGCATCATTGCATGTACAGTAGTCCCCCAGGTTTTTCCTCCAAGATACTTGAATAAGTTTGCTTATTTGAATAAGTTTGCTTGAATAGGTTGAATAAGTTCTTCTTCAAGTGGGCCACATGTGGGCCCCAGCAGGGGTCTCTATTAATAAATACACCTACAAATCTGTGCGTCCTGACAAATGGTATGACTTGGCCATCGATAGATATAGTGTATGATCTCATTGACTTTGGACAAAAAGCAATCAATGCGCATTTCGCTGGCGAGATTTTCAGACCCCGTTCTTTGAGGTACACTGATACCATCGTCACAACTTTCTGAAGCCTTGTGCCTACCTGAGGTCTTGTCACACCAGATGCCCAGACGCAGATGTCGTCAGCGTACATGAATAGCTTGACCACACTTGGTATTCATTCTACAAGACCAATGATAATGAGGTTGAAAAGGGTTAAACTCAAGACGCTACCTTGCGGAACTCCACGATGCGTTGGGTGTTGGGAGGTTGGATCATCTGCAGTGTTCACAAATAAGGTCCGCCCATGTCCGCCCTTATATAACTGCCCATATGTCCGCCCGTATGTCACAATGAGGTCCGCCCATATATAAGTGCGTGTCCAAATACCGTTGTCCACCTAGGCCCACTGACTCAATGGCTTCGGGGATGGCATCTTGAAGAACGTTTCCGTATACTCCATTTACGTCAAGGAACATGGCAGCAGATAGTCGTTTACATGGCTTTTGATGCTGGACATATGCGACGAGATCTATAACATTGTCGATCGAACATCGGTGACGGCGCAAACCAGCCGTGGCGTTCGGATATATCTCGTAGTATTCCAGGTACCAATCAAGCCTGGCCAATATCTATATCTCCATTACCTTTCCTACGCAACTTGAAAGTGCAATCGGTCGGTAAGAGGTTATTCCCAGGGAAGATTTGCCAGGCTAAAGAATGCGTACCAAGCGGCTAATCTTTCAATCTTGCGGAACGACGCCAGCTTCCCAGGAATCGTTGAAGATGTTAAGGAGAGATTCTCGTGCCCGTTTACTAAGGTTGCACAACATCCTGTATGAAATGTCATCCGGGATGACTTATTACATAAGACGATCACCGCATTGAGCTCCTGTGATGTAAACGGTAAATCCATGCGCGGGTCCCGTGAGTAAGGAACATGATTCACCGTATGTAGGCTTGTGTACGTTGTCTGACCCACGGTCATAGCGCCGAAATATCTGCTACCTCAGTTTCATGCAGGCGATGAAAAAGTGCACGGGCTGTGAAGGGAAAGCGCTGCTCTGGAACAGAACGTAGACCTCGCACAATTCTCTGTATCTGAGACAGTTGTTTATGAGGATCTAGCGACGCAGAAAATTTCCTTCATCGTTGGGAGTCTAACTTGTCGAGGTGCCGTTATATCTTCTTTTGGATGCGCCGGGCTGTTCGTAGATCGTCTGTGGAATTGGTGCGTCGGTATCGTCTTTCGGCACGACGGTGGATTGCACAAAATCGCTCCAGCTCGAGGTCGAATTCAGACTACTTCGAAGAGCATATTATTGTGAGCATAGCCGCATGTGTAGTTTCCCTAATAGCTTGCTAAATACCATTGGACAGGCCTTCTTCACATGCATCCTCAAGATGAGTTTTCAACACACTCCAATCTATTCTCCGTGTTGTGGTAGAGGAGTACGTGTTCGAACTACATTTAATCTTCAGATAAGTGGGAGTGTGAGAGCTTCCGTATGTTTCAATGTCCAAAAACCACTTTACCCGTGTAGCAAATTGGCATGAAACAAAGTACAAATCAAGGCAGCTGGTATATGTAGTGCCTTGAAAAAGCGTAGGACTGGCGTCATTCAGAAGGACGAGACCATGGCTGGAAACCAATGATGCTAAACGTCGTCCCGTTGAATTAAGCCTTGAGCTTCCCCAGATGGGATGATGCGCATTGAAATCCCCGGTGATAACCCATGGACCCGAATGTGCCCTTAATATGCCATCTAGTTTGTTGGCGCCGAATTGACTTGATGGGGATATATACACACCCAGAAGTGCGAATGTCACCTTTCCTTTTTTAACAGACAAGCACACATACTGATTGCCGTCAGGAGGTTGCACTGGCTGGATGACGTAAGAAAGCTCCCGGCAAATAAACACAACCTTGCTACTTTCGATGTCACTTGAGGAGAAAAATGGCTCGTAGCCGGATCGTCTGATTGGGTGTGATAATTTCGGTTCTCATATAAACCTGATAGAAAATCGGTACAGATGAAACGAGCTGGCAAAAATCAGACATGCGAGATTTCAGACCTCTTGCGTTCCACTGAAAAACTGATGATTCTCTGACCTCCTGTCGGAATGAATTGTGATTGTCGGCCATGGCTTTACTGAAGGTTTTCAGGGACCGGGCTCAACGCGTACAGCACCTGTAGGCCGCTCCTAGCAGTTGGCGTATCGATGCTTGTCAGAAGACTTCTGATGACACTCACAATATAGCGTAGCATAGGAATAATTTGACGATCTGCTGTTGGAACCTCGACAACAGCAGAATTGGCTTTCACTGGGAGCAGAGAGCGGGAAGGCTGCTCGGAAGGCCGTGCGGTCGCAAGCACCGGCCAGCCTTCGGGGGAGACAGTCTTCACCGGTGGAGGTATTCTTGTACTCTCTGGTTTGTACTAGATGTTGATAGTGGTGTAGACTTAAGTGGTGCATGAATATCACCATGACTGGAGCGCTTCCGTCGGTGGCGACTTCGCCGCCGAATTTCCTGTGAAGCTCCTCTATGAGTGGAGTTATCCCTAACCATTTCTTCCAGGATGCCCATTTCTTTCTTGAGTCTTGGGCATTCCTTAGACGTGGCTTCATGCACCTATAAGTTGTTGCACAACAGGTGTCTACCGTGAGCGACTCCGCGCACCGGGGGCATACGGTAGAGTTCGCACAGACGCCCTTGACATGGCCGATCTTTAAACAGTTGTGGCACTGAAGCGGCTTTTGGACAAAATGCCGTACCACATGCCGGAAATATCCCACCTTGACGTGCGTAGGGATTGAGTCGCCCTCAAAGACTATCTTAACGCAGCGGCAGTTCCCGAGGCGGCTTATATGCTTAATGACCACCCCTTCGTACACCTGTTTTATCACAATGGGTAGATCCGTGTTTGCGATTGCCAAGTCAATGTCATAAATGACACCTGCAGTGCAGGTCCCAGTCATCGGTACGAGCGCTCATACTTTGACATCTTCAAACTCTGTCATCATTCGAAGCTTCTCCAGCGTGTCTGCTTGTGCTGTGTCAACAGCTAAAACATTTTTACGTGTGTTTAGCCGGACCTCTTTGATTTCATTCTGTGCTAATCCCTCAAGAACAGTGGAGATAGCTTGCCTGTTCAATTTGCGAAGGCTGACGGAAGGACTCACAGGCATGAAGAGAATGGTAGGCGGCGAACGTTCACTCCTTGCCTTCACGGTTGATGTGCTTGCTGGTGATGGCATCTTGATGAGCCTCCTTTGGGTCTTCCGACTTCTCGCAGACACGAAGCTGCCATCTGATGAGTCGTCGCCGTTGACTGAGTAGATGTCTGTGCCTTCACTGGAGCAGCACCAAAAGCCTCGTTTCCTTGCGGAGCTTACGAATGTTGAGCTGTAGCCAGACGGGCCAGCAATCAGTTCTTCGTCCATGGGCACGAGAGCAAGAGTATCTCTTGAGCCGTCGCTGGTGTTGGACCATGAGCCTTGAGCCACGGAAGAGCTTGAGGGCGCCGACATTTGACCACTTGGGCCTGTAGAAGTCGCCGCTGCCATAGCCACAAGGCGGGACGCAGAGAGCGTCCCAGGTATTGTGGAAGATATAACAAAAAACTGTCACGAAAGACGCGTTCTATCACTAAGTCCCTTCGTCGTCGTCTCCCTACAGTGGCTAGAATAGCCACTGTAATATAGGGGCTTTACCTCGGCCGGGTGCATCGGAAACTAGCACGCCAGCGCAATGACTCCAGCAGGTTGGGCCTTCGCCGCGTCGTCTGCTATAGTGCAGCCACTTCTCTGCGGGGAAGCAAGCTTCACTCTTGTTATGTATGCACGCAAACTGTGAAGTTCCTGTGGTTCTAGAGAAGCGCAGAGGCTGTTGCTTATGTGCGAGTAATCGTCCAAGTAATAAATATCGGACCCAACAAGAGCAAAACTTCCAAACCACGCTGGCACTGCCACAACTAAACAATTTAGTGCAACAGAAACAATATCCCGCAGCTCACATGACTGCTTTGGTTCAGCGCACTGTTGAGCGCCGCGAAATTGGGAATGAATATATCATGTAAGGCCTGACATAACAAGTCGCAATGTATGACAATTTTGATTAGTTGCTAACCTGTAAACAAAAGATAGTGACTAGTCTGTTATTCCTATATAACTGATTAACACGTGTGTGTTAACAATACCGCTGCTTTCATGTGCTACCAAATATAACTCGCCAGTATTCCAGCCTTATTCACTGCTTACCAACAGCCGTGTTTCTTTGCGCCATTCATGCACAGAAATTACGAACCGTTCTAATCAAGTTTTGAGCAGAACTCGTACGGGGCAATCAGTGCCCTAAACAAGCGTCAATGACAAATTTTTACTACGGTGAGAAGTTGCAGAATAAAACTTGATACTTTTTGTCTTTGTTCGAAACAGGGCCCACTTATCGCTTTGTATATTTCTTGGATCGAAACGGTAGCCCACTGCGGCAATGTGTTGTGACTCTTCAAATCGTAGCGCCGTCAAACTTTCCTTTTTTATCACCGCAGGGGAAAGGGGAAGCATATGTTCGGTAGTACGGCATTCTGGTATTGTTTCCTATTTGAAGGACCATGCTGAAATGGCCGGAAGACAAAGCCGCGCATTGTAGATTAATGCCTGCGAAATTACTTTCAACGTGCTATATCTGTGATGAGAAATCCTGCTCTAGCAACTGTCAACGGGATTATTTAAACGTACAGGAATGAAGGACGCAGTGTAGTCTCTCTGCTGCAGCCTCGTCGCCGTGTGATTACGAAAAACGAAGACCTACAAATTGTGGCAGTCATAGCGAAACAGCCGAAAAATACTGAATGAGAAGTACAGGCTGAACACAGACTCAACTATGTTTTGGCTGCAACCGTGAAGCGCCGCCTCTACGAAGCAGGACTTAGAAGCCGAATGGCTCTCAGAAATCCATTCATTTGGGCTAAGAACAAGGTGAAGCGGCTCCAATTTGCTAAAGATCAGGCCCACTGGTCTACATGTCACTGGAATAGCGTGGTATTCACGGACAAGCGCATGTTCAGGACTAGGTGGGATGAGAGAACACGAGTTTGGTGCCCCGTGAACACGCGGTATGTAAAGCAGTTCTTTTAAGCTTTGAAGAAGCAGTCGTATTTCTGTGAATTTCAGCCACTGCTTTTAGCAGCTCTAGTAACCTGTGAGATGACTGTGAAGTTCGTGGTAGTACTTCACTGAATTCAAGTCAGCAGCAAATTATTGCCAAATTTTCTTTCGTTTAGTTATTGTAAGGTGCGAAGAGTATCTAACACGAAGATAATTCATTAAAATTTATTTGACACTGGGAACTGCTCCTGTAACTTTCGTTATTATTTAGAAAAATAGGCAGTGTTTTCTAAAACATTACACTAAATGCCCTTTTTGGTACGCTTGATAAAAAGTATGCATATTAAGAAATCCTATATAAAAACATCTTGAATATTTATTTCAAATGTATTTCTATTTCTACAATCAAATATATCTCATACAAATATTAGCGCGACATAAACAGGGATGGCAAGAAATGACAGATAGATATGTAGGGTTTAACGTTAAAAAACCCACATAAGATTATGAGAGATGCCGTATTGAAGAATTCTAGAAATTTAGACCATCTGGCGTTCTTCATTGTGAACCCGAATCTGAGCACACGGGTCTACAGCGTTTTCACCTCCATAGAAAATGCAGTAGCAGCAGCCGGGATTCGATCCTGCGACCTGCGGGTCCACAACCGAGTACCTTAGCCACTAGACCACCACGGTGGGGCAGGGAAAGGAATGACAAACTGCAGCGCTACTGAAAACAAAACTTTATTTCAAAAACAAGCGGAATAAATTCCCTCTGAAAAAACGAAGCAAGCAGAAGAAAGAACCATCGCTCAAACTCAGAGTGAAAAATTCTTTAAAAGACTACGTGGCTGATTAGGCGTGCAAATAATCTGTAAGATATAAAACTTCTGCTTCTGACACTGTTGGAGAAGACTGGCTAATACATTTATCACCTTCCAGTGTCATATAAAAAGCTTCAATGATTTCTCGGGACCGTTATAGTCTCTGTGGCAATGCGAAATTTTCGTCTTATTAAAATAAGGATCGCAAGCATTTCTACAGTGAATGACCACTAGAGAACCGGTGCCATTTTTTACATTGCCTGGATGCTTCTAGAGTTTTATATTGATGCACCGAATAGTTTCCCTAATGTTTACCTTGTTGCAAGAACAAGTAATCTTGTAAACTGCATTAGTTAGACAATAAACGAGTTTGCTCTTGGAATTTATCTTGCAGTTTTTCTCTGTAAGATAATTTTCTCCATTTATTTTCTTTGCAATGCTGGACATACTTGCGGCAACTTGTTGCCAACGCTGAAAGCAACATCAGCTTTGTATCTGCAACCAACATTTGTAAGCTTGTTCGACAAGCTTTGCACATAAGAAATCATGACTGCATTATTTATAGTTGTGGAGTGATTAACTTCTGTTTGCTTCTACCCAGCCTTGACTTTCTTTGCCACCTTCTCGCAGGCTCTCGTCATGACTCACTCACGTTATCCTCCTTTTTTAAGCCTTGAATACTGCCTTGAGAAGCTCTGTTGCATTCTGTGGTAACATGTTTCGAACACGGAAGACTGAATGAATGCAACACTAATGGCACTTTTTAAGTTTGAAGGATCTAATAAAAAAAGCAATCGCGTTTCTGCCCTAGATTGATACTCCCGACAAAGGTGATCATCCGTTGCATGAAAATATTCTTAAAGATAAAAATGGCAATTCATATTAGATGGGAATATACACGTGAAACTGAGTCCGTAACCACTAGCCTAAACACTCGTAAAATATCAGTTATTTTATTGTTAGTTAACAGCCTTCAGAAGAACTAAAAAGTCATCTACGTAAAGCACAATTTTAACAACGAGGTGCCCGATTCCGTTCCATCTTTTTATCAACATGAGCCAAAAAAATCTTACTCAGTACTTGCGCAACGCTAGATCCTATGCAAACTTCTGACTTCTGTAGAAAGATCTTACCTTCCAAGCCAACATAGGTGTAATCAAAAAACAACACGTTCATAAAACTATCGAAGGAAACAAGGGCATTGTTATAGAACAACTTTTCATCGTTTTCATCAGTAATGCATATTTTTATGCGCCCCCTTTGCATATTATGCGCTACAGAGTAGTACATATCCTGCACATCAATACTCAACGAAGTAGCACGCCCCGGATTACAGTCTTTCGAAAACCCACCAAGTTGCCAAAATTCGGAACAATAAACGGGTCATGAAAGGAGAGTGCCGACAAGTGCAGTTGAAGCCACTGCGACACTGCGTGCTGCCAAGTTTTCGCCTCCTGTACTATTGCTCTAGAGGGAACGCTGAAATAATGTGTTTTCGCCTTGAAAAAAACTACCAGAGTTGCATGCTTGGCCTTCTTGATCTTAGCAACAAAATGTTTAGGGTGAAGATCTCCTAAAAGAGCAACAGCTTGGTCTTTCTCCTTAACTTCAAGAATTGAGAATTTTTCAGAATTTTGCTTCACTGAATCCATAGATCTCGGAAAAAGTTCCTTAAGGCACAAATCACAAAAAACCTCTTTTTCGGCTACATCAGCATTCAAACTTCTGGATACAAGGCAATTCACAACCTAAGCAATATGATTCTAAGCACTTGAACCTTGTCCTGATTTCGCTCACACATTTAGACACTTAGGAGCATTGAACTTTTCATCGTCTTTAACTGTCCTTGCAACAGCTCTTTTCGGGGCTACTTTTTCTACCGGATCCAGTGGTGGTGCAAAACTACGCTTAGGACCTAGGCGCAACACATTTTTGCTGGTTCCGAATATGCACACTGTCCAAGCATAAGTAACATCCCTTGCGCAGCATAAGTCGTTCACATCATTGTCCAAGCATAAGTAACTTCTCTTGTGAAGGTCTGTTGTACAGAATGCAACAGAGCTTCACAAGGCAGGTTTCAAGACTTAAGGAAGCAGGATATCCTGAATGGGCCATTACGAGGGCCTTCGAGAATGTGGCAAAGAAAGTCGAAGCTGGGCAGAAGCAAACAAAAATTAATCACTTCAGAACTCTAAATAATGTAGCCATGGTTTTTTATGTGCATAGCTTGTCACACGAGCTTAAAAAATGCTGGTAGCAGAAACAAAGTTGATGTTCTCTTCAGCATTGGCCACAAGTTGCGGCACGTATGTCCAGCTGTGTGAAGGAAATTGAAAAGAGAAAATTATCACACAGAGAAAAAATGCGCGATAAAACCCAAGAGCAAACTCGTTGAGGCTCAAACTAATGCAGTTTACAAGATTTCATGTTCTTGCAACAAGGTTAAAGTTTGGAAAACTTGTCGGTGCGTCAATGTTAGGAATCAGAAAGCATGAACGTAATGTGAAAAATGGCACAAGTTCTCTTTTGGCCATTGATGGTAAAAGAAGTGGGTGTAGTCCTTATTTTGATAAGACGGAGATTCTGCAATGCCACAGACACCAACGGCCACGAGAAATCATTGAAGCTTTTTATATGTCATTTAAGGTGATAGATTAATTAGCCAGCTTTCTCTAAGAGTATAAAGAACAGAAGTTTCATTTCTTAAAGATAGTTTGTCCGCTTCATCAGCCACGTAGCCTTTTATAGAATTTGTCACTTTGAGCTTGCGCGATGGTTTTTTCTTGTCCTTGCTTCGCTTTTTTAGATGGTATTTATTCCGTTTTTTAAAATAAAATTTGGTTACGAGTAGCGCCGTGAATTGTCAATTGTTTCTCGACCCTGTTTTTGTCACGCTATAATTCGTTTAGAATCGAAGTGCATCATCTTGCCCAGTTGTCCCTTCTGATGAATCTAATATAATTATCTGAGTACAACAGTTGCGCTGAATAAAAAGCATTTGTAACTGTTCCAGCACTTTTTTTACTTGGAATGGGCTTGAAAAGAACTTTTTTTGTCATTTCTTGACCATATGCGACTGAGTCACTGTTATGCACTCTTGCATGAGTTTTTTTTTTTTCACTAACAGTGCATTGCAGCCGGTGCATTGCTACAGCGTTCACACTAAATACCTGGCGTAATTCACCCAGTAATTTTTATTGTGCTTTTTGCGCTACCCACCTTTGGGCTTATCAAAAAAGTCGTGTGAGCTGTGGGAATATTCTGTTCTGTTCTCCCGAATAGCCGCATCACTTAGTCATGGTAGTGGCAGGATGGCTTGAAAGTTTTCTCAATAATAAGGGAGTTTTAATACTTGTACGATCACTTGCAGAAAATGCACAGTCAATTCGCTACTTGAGAACCACGCAGGCTTCTCAATTTGCGTGCGCACATACCAGGATTCATGCTTGCTTCACCGTAAAGCAGGCGCAATTTGGTTGAGTGGCCATGTTCTAGCAGACGACGTAATGAAGGCCCCGCCTTCAACTGTCATTGCGTTTGCGCGTACGTTTTCGAAGCACCCAGCAGAGACGCACCGTGGAGCGCCGGTCACGCAGCGCGGGGTTCAGGGTGGAAATCGACAGCTCTGTACATCTTTGAAGGGTGACAATTCTGCGCAGTACTGAAATAAGCAATGTCACGTTTAACGTGAGGTTTAAAAGGCAAAAGTATTTTTTGTGGTTTCACAAAATGAAACTAGGGCTCATATACAAATGTCATATGGTCGTTTGTAATTCTTATGTTGTTTTACGAAACTTTCGCTACCATGTTTCTTCGCTATGTGCTGTAGCGCTGACAACTATGCCTCAAAGCGAAGAGTCGAGAAGTTATCTGAGATTGACTTTATGAATTTCAATTCTTGTGCTGCGATAAATACCGAATGTGCGTGTCAGGTCACCATGCTTATCATCGTATTAGAGTGAAACGCCAATTCGACGTCTTGTTTCATCGAAAGAAAAGCATTATGTGCAAATTGTCCTTAACAGTAGGGATGACTGCATACGTAAGCGTTAAGTTAACGTCAGTGAAATGTATGCAGCTAAAGTGGCGTTGACTAAAAGCTGTGAGTTTTTTCCTCCTTGCTTCGAAAACTTGCGCTGAGTTGTGCTGTCATGACCCCGTCAGCCGTTGAATATTCAACTTTTTTGAAGCGGCATCTAGTTTTATTGGAACATGGGCCACTACCTTCTATGAAAGTGTATGCGAATATGTATCTGTGCGAAGGCGCTAGGTGATGGAGTTTTCTCTCTCCAGTGAATCACTGAGTTACGTGCCATACTTTGCTTTTAAGGACAAGTTCAATGCATCCTTCACGTTTCTTCTCATGGGACCCTACTGTAAAATCTTATAACCGAACTATTGCTACATACTACTTGCGTGAAATGCAGGCAGATAAATAAACATATTAGACAATAGTAAGAATTTCTTATAAGATATAGTCATGTATAATGAAAAGGCTTAAGAAAAGAAATCTTTTTTTTTTGCTGAGTCACAATTTTAGTAGTGTCGCTTCAGCAACGATCATGACGGATGCCATTGATCGTGATTAATAGCGATCGTGACATTGCATAGCACGCGTCATTTCGTGGTTTGAATAACTTCGCATGCTGTTGTTTCTACAAAGTATTCGTGCATTCAGCGTGAGACAAGCGCTTACACAACGCGCACTTCAACTTGGCATAGCATTTTGAGCTGGCGCAAATCAGTTGCGCTAACATGACGCATCTGAGCCAATGAACACACCTCAACTTATTCACGCACACAGCGGATGACCACAATATGTTTTATAATGCGTAGCCGCTATAAATTCTTATTACCGTTCTTTTTTTTTAATTTTCGTACTGTGTCGTGCTAGCAGGTATGACCGGACGCTTTTTTCTCACACCTTCTCCGCACTCAGATAACTCATATAGAAGCACAGCAGATTGCATTCCACAAGAAATCACCAAGTTCCCCACGTTTCGGCACCCAAGTAACACACTCACTAACCCACATGTGGGGGCGTTGTCATGGCTTGGGCAGGCAGTGAATCACCATGCGCACGTACCATAAAACACAAACGCGCACATTCTGACTCCACCATTATCTTACTGCACGCGAATGAACACGACAACAATAATCGAGAGTGGTCACCATATAGTGAACTAGAATATACTATAGTGGCGCGACCGGCTGAGCTCCGGCGTAAGTTTTCACGCGGATGCCGCAAGGTTGCACCGCTGCTACTTTTGTTCATTGGAGAGCAGCGCTTCCACTGAGACATCGATTAAGTAACCAACCAATGAATGCAACTTTGTTAACAATTGTGTAACCAATCTCCTCACTCGAATGCTAACCACTGAAATGTTGATCATAACCTGAATAACTTAATGTTTAAAATTAACAGAGTGGAATAACCTCCTGATAAAGACTGCTTGAAAGTACTGCGCTGTCTTCAAAGGCACCTACGATCCCACTTATAGATTCGGAAATGCCTTGCCACTGCTGTTTGTGTGCTATAAACATTTCATGGAGTCTATTCTTAAGCCAGCGTTCCATCTGACCCATGTAGCTCCTGCTGCAAGTCAGTGATTGTGTACATCATGCTTTTAACACAGGTTACATACTCTGCCTGTGATGAGTGTGGCAGTGTTTCCTTCCTTTCATCTGATCGATGAATCTGCGTAGGTCAGAAAGTTTCGGGGACCATAAACACTACTTCAACTCCAGCACTTTTTCCCTATTTGCTAGTAGAGTTTGTGAGAAACACTGTACATGCTAAGTGCGACTGCTGTCTTGTTTTCTTGCAGCCCTTCAGATGGCCTGTAGCTCCTTTCTACGCCTAACATACCTCGCAAGCCTAAGCAAATCCTTGACTATAGGCAACTTGTCTTGAGTTGTACCTGCTATATGAAGTTTAGACACTTACGTTTAAATTCCTTCTACCACTTTGTGTTGAAGAGATCTACACAGAGCACTCTGCAAGGTCATGTGCATAGCCGTGATCTTGGCCCTTTTTGTCTGTCCCAAACCCCAATGAGAAAGGCAGCAGTGGCTTCCATGGACGAGACTTACACCACCAGCAGGAGATTGCACAGCACTGAAACCTAGCAATCTTTTATTATTGTTCATTTAAATACTGGTCAAGTGCAGGTCTTGAAGAATTAATACAGTGCTCGATTCAATACTTATACCCTGCCAATTTAGACACATTTAGGACCCAACCAGGAAAGGTAAACTCAAGTAACAGCGTGAGAAACATTTCTAAACACCTGCCAGTGACATTCAACATTTTCCAGGGAGAATACTGCTCAAAGAAATTCGATAGCATCCTTGACGCAGAGCAGTAGATTCTTTGCGCTGGCAGGCTGATTATATTTGGTAATCATTGCATTGATTTTTAATGACTTGTCTATGCCTGTGCTGAAAAAAAATATATTACTAAAAGGTTGATGACTTCTAGTGCTGTAAGATCCTCCTGCTTTGTGGATGATTTTCTAGTGTTTCACGAGGCAGAATCAATAGGCTGGAAGTAGAATGTCTTGCTCACTTTGAAGCTTTCTTAGGATGTGTTCCAACTTCTTGAAATAGCGCACCTGCTTTTTGAATGAGGCATGAATAAATTCTTGAACTTAAGGTGGTTTCTCAGAGAATAACACTCAAATTAGTGGTACGAACCTTGTGCTTAGAAGCCATTGCTGGTTTTGTGTCACGGTATCCAAAAGTGGCTAAAAGGCTTAACATGCACTTGCCTTTGCAGAATAGTCTGCTGCAATCGACTCATCTCAAACAAGGTGGATGATGCATTCTCCGGGTAAACATCCCATTCTAAGATTGCGGGTGTTACTCAAGATGTGTTGTTCTTGGTAGCTGGAGATTGTTTACGTATGTGGTGGATCCTAGACGTGAAGAGGATTGGCTGGCCCCATTGAAGGCCCAAGGAAGGATTGAAGCAACTGCGTACATTGCATGTACAGTGTCTCCCACACCCAGAAGGAGGTAAAGAGAAAGTGTTGAAGTACCGGCTTTCCCATGCTGTAACTAGATGAACAAGTGAACATAAAAATTTTGGTGTTGCAAGGCTTTCATTATTAGAAAAAAGCGCAGCACTGAAATATGCAAAGGTGCATACTATCGATTAACAAAATTGAGGACAGAATCCAAAAGGCGTCACTCGCAACAAACTTTATTCTTGGAAAATCAGCGAAATATATAAGCGTTGAAACCATGCGCGTGCACATTGCGTCACATGCTAGTCAAAAAACATACAATAAGATTGACAAAAAAAGAACGATCACAAAAAGCCACTAAAGGAAAAAAAAGATTCTAGAAAACGAAAATTCCTCACATCTCAGAGCAACAGATTTTACACTAACATGCGTATCTCCTTTTTTTAATGTTCAATGTTTCCATAATTTTACGTGCCAAGGTATCATTATTCTTCTTTTAAGGATGGATACACTGGAAAACCTAGCCTTGCATTTACAGAAACCACAACGTGCTGGCAAATATGCCGAAAATTTATTTTTCACAGGAGGTTCCTCCTCCCTAATTCTGTCCTTCATGCACCGGCACTTTTGCCTGCACATTGTGGTTCCCGCAATGTGAGGCTAGGTTTTCCAGTGTATCTTTCCTAGGAGAGAGTAATGACACCTTAGCACGCAAAATTATGGAAGCATACTACACTAAAAAGAAAAGAGATATGCATATTATTATTACATTTGTTGCTCTGCGTGGTGAGGAGTTTTATGCTTCAGAATCTTTTTTTTTTGTTTAATGGCTTCATTTTGTCATAATTCTCTTGTTGTCAATCTTATCGCGTTTTTTTTACCAGCATGTGAGGCAATGTGCGTGCGCAAGGTTGCTACCATTACATATTTCGCTGATTTTTCGAGAATATTTTAGTTGCCAGTCACACCCTTTCTGTTCTGTCCTCAGTTTTCTTCCCCGATAGTATGCATCTCTTTATATTCAAGTAGGCATGTATCAACTAGCCCAAAAAACGATTTATTGAGGTGGTGGCCTCACTCCGGCAGAACCCGCTCAGCATTTTTTTCCATGTTTGCTGATAATCTACGCTCAGCCTGTTAATGCGAATTGTATTGCATTAGAAAGCCTACATTTTCCACTTTCTAAAGACAGCTGGTATTGTGGCCTAGTCTGAAGCGGTTTTGCATAGCGCTCAAAACCGTGCAAACAAAGACCAGTGCTTTTGCTGTACAAGCCTCCATTGCACTGTAAGTGTGGCAAAACTGTTCAACATAACGAAATGAAATTTTCTGAGCCTCTCCATAAAGCAATATGCAAGGTTTCCATGAAGAAATGTAGCCAGTAATGTAATCAAAAAGTCGTGCAGGCTTCAATAAATATGAGCAGAACAATGTGGATTTATAAGTGAATAACTTTCTTTTCTTTTTTGTGTCGAAAAACACTATTGAATGGGTTTCCAGGCTACGATGTTCCTATTATCTATGAGAAGTTGTTTCGCGTTCTGACGAATAGCTCATGAATAATAACTGCTTGAATTCACAAATTTATGAATTGACTTGTTCAGGCATTACCAAAGAGGTGGAAAAAACTGTCCAAGATAAAAGTCTGAAGTTTTCGATATTGAAGCAGCAAGCCTTTGTATGCAAAAAAAATTGTCATAAGTTAATTAGAAAAAAATTTCAAAAATTTTGGTGTTATACGATGTCAACCAATGATTTTATTAACGACTTGTGTTGACAGCGACAGGCCCTTTTTTGCTTGATAAGGCCTCTAAACTTTCCCGACCTTGTGTACTGTGCTGTTTATTTTGTAGGAGCGCGCGAATATTATTAAATTTTCACATTAATTGAATACTGCCTATGGCGCATCAAATTAATACCCATTTTCTGGATCAGAAATCTGTGTGAATATGATATCATTAGATTCGTTGTTCAATTTTCAGAAGGTGCAATTTGTATCTGTCTTACAAATTAATTGTGGTGGGAGCGGAACTCGTTTTATAGATGAAAAAATTGTCTCTCATATGTTTCGCTGAATCTGAGCACTGCATTTGTGTATGTAAGTGTGAGACTGCCCTCTAAAATATGATTGTTGCGTTGCTTGACCTCATCTTTCCTTCTGTCAGCTCACCACTCTTACACCACATCACGACTGATGTCACCCCGATCCCCATTCATATTCTTGAAGGTTTTAAGTAGCTATGTGAGAAATTTAAAGAAAGTGGCACCCGATACATCTGTTAAGCGATGCATGAGGATATTAATTCCTTCCACCGTTTATGTCCATGAAATCACATTTTTTCGCTCAATGCATGGCAAGAAAAAGGGGCCTTATGTAATGACAGCCAGGAAGTAGTAAATGGTTGTTTTCCGGGTGGCATAGTGACAAAAGTATCAAGCGGTCCATGCGCAACACCCGCAGTATATGTGTAGTGGGGTTCACTGTGAAGGGAATGCTGGAGCACGTGTAATCCGCTCTGGTGTTTTTTACAAACTGATGCATCTAGTGCCCACGTGATCAAGTAGAGGATGTGACATTTAACATCCCCTGAACCGAGTTTGCAAACCTCGCCAGCTATCGCTCGTGTCTCTCAACTCACTACATTCCTCCTGCAGGTTTCCTAGAACGAGTATGAAGAGCACTGGCAGTGAATATTGCTACCCGCTGTAGAGTAAAGCCCCAAAAAGAGGGCAATCTTAGCACTTCTGCTGAAGGAAGACGTCAGGATGTAAAGCAGAGGTAGATAACGGGAAGTTGCAGGACAGGAAGCTTAGATATGCTGCAGGGACGTCTGACATCATGCCCGTCAAGGTGCTGCCTGAAAAAGACTGGTGTGCAGCTGCGGCCTGCTAGCAATGTTTCAAAAATACAGGCAGATTTTCACAAACGTTGAAAGCAAATGGTTTATCGGAACAGAAGCTGCTCTCAAGTAGAATTTTGATGCTTTTGTTATTTCTTCTTGTTTTTGCTCAGTTTGCTCTAAACTCCGACAGAGGCATCATACAGTGATGCATATTAGAGTAACTTGAGTGTCAGAGAGATGGTATGTTTTAAATGAAATGTCGTAAAATGCAGGTATTCTGTTGCCTTGAACGAGGCAAAATGTTGCTAACATAAGTTATATAAGTATAATGAATGCTAGGCATTTTACGTGAGTTAGCCAAGTTTTGTTTTGAACTTGTAGCTTAACAAGATATTCAAGGGAATGCCTGTGTGAAGCCACTGATACAGTGTCCTCATGACGAGGAAGTACATAAATTATTAATCTTATACGACAAAGTGTAGCGCAAAAAACTAACCTTGCCCTATTCTAAAAAAATTGGGTAATTTCGCTTAGGGTAAATGCATGAAATTGGGTCAAGTTTGTTTTGATGGTTTAAATTCCGATGGAGCAATCTGATACAGTGAGCAACCCTCGTTGAGCTAACTGCTAACCAAAAAATTGGTAGTCAACTGTTGCACTTCTTGAATTCGTACGGTGGTGTAGCCGCATCGAAGAGACGCAGATGACAATTTCCCAAAAAAACAGTTCACTGGCAATAGCATATTTATGGGATGGTAGATTATCGGTAGTTAACGCACGGCATAAATGCTGAGTAGCAATGTTTATTTTGCCTCAGGAGGGAATTATGTACACAAAGATAGCAAGCAAGTCTATAAATATTTGTTTTTTGTTTGAATAAACAGTTTTTCTCTGAAAATTTTGGAAGATATGCTAAATTTACATCAAAATAAAACTGTGCTCTTTAGTGATTATAATATGTACTCCGACTTTACTCAACAAAATATAACGAATCCAAACAGACATTTCGCCTCCTAAGTGAGTGGAATCCTCAGTGTGCACTGGCAGCAAATGTGTTGAGGTGACCAAATTTACTGATTGTCTCGCTAAGTCTACTCTTCCGGATAGAGGCCGTGATTGTTGTTGCACGCTGGCTTGTCACGACGGTCTAACTACGACTCGAAAAGCTTTCTCTTCCCTCTAATTTGTTCCCGAGCCAGCGTCATCGAATTACGGAAGTCGAAGGCATGCCCCATTTTCAAGCAGTGTTTGATAAGTTTTGTCTGAGAATGCGTGGTTTTGTGATGTTCCGGTTGTGTTAATTAAAACTCGTTGACCACTTCCTACCAGTTTTGCCAATATAAGTGGTGTCGCAGCCACCGCGCAGGAACTTGTAAACAACTCTGTTTTGGTCATTCGCAGGGTTGCTGTCTTTGGGTTAAGAGAGCACGTTTACCAAAGTACAATGGGGCTTGAAAATTGTTTTGATTACCAGTGGACGAAGTGCCATTATTTTAACAGAGTCTGAAAAACCTTCAACGTAAGGTACATGAACAATGGGTTTTGTGTTTTCTCGCGGCACACTCCTTGTTCCCTTTCGCATGTGTTTTTGGCTTTCGTTGATAAACCTGCTCTGAGAATGGCTTGGTTACAATTCACCAACCACGTTTCCCATCTATATGAATGCAAGCGCTGATCAGTGATGTATGTGTCACCACTTGCATGAGTGAAATGGGCAGGAAGCGACCATAACTCAACGAACATTGCCAACCTGAAAATAACTAGATAGAGTGAATATGTTCGAACTGCCCCGCCATGGTTGTCTAGTGGCAAAGATACTCGGCTGCTGACCCGCAGGTCGTGCGTTAAATCCCGGCTGCAGCGGCTTCATTTCCGATGGAAGCGGAAATGTTGTAGTCCCATGTGCTCAGATTTGGTTGAACGTTAAAGAACCCCAGGCGGTCAAAATTTTCGGAGCCCTCCACTACGGCATCTCTCATATTAATATGGTGGTTTTGGGATGGTAAACCCCACATATCAATCAATAAATCCAAATGTTTGAGCTGAAGAACTGAAATAAGACCGTAAATAAGTTTGAAATGTTGATTGTTTGCCATCATTACTGAGTAAGGAGCCAATCATTTAGCTCCATAAAGCTTCACGAATTTCATCATCGCACTATTTGAGTTTCCTCACTGCAGTGTTTTTTGCTGCTAGATTGTTACATAGTTTTCGGTCAGTCCTAACACAGCTTTCATAGGAAGTTGCAGACAGATTTTGTCAGCCAATTCTATGAATTTTTTAGAGAAATGTTCTGACTTATTAATTTTGTTTGCTTGATAAGCTGCTATTATGGGTCTAATTACTTTCTCTTCATACATCAGGCCCTCATTACCAACCAATGCAAATGACCGCATTTCATCCCGTCATTTTTTTAAATGACAACCTGCTCAAGAGTTTGCCAGAAGGGGCAGAAGAAACTATTGTAGATCAGGGGACCAGTGCTACAAGGTACCAAGCGGCCGAAAGGAAGATGTTGATGAAGTTTACGGTGACACAGCCATGTGCACCTGTCCATCAGGAACTACAAGTGCCTTCTGTAAGCACCAGGTGTTAGTATAACAGAGGTTTGGGGGCATGTTTCCAGGCTGTCCAACATTGTCCACAAATGACCGCCACCCACTCGGATGGCTAGCTCTGGGACAAAAGTGTTCCAGTACTGAATTTTATTTGTCGAATACTACCAACTGAACACGACTGCATGACAACCTTGAGAAGCAGCCATGCTATGTGTCAACACTCACGATGCTTCTTCAGACAACTAGAACCATTTCCATGTGCAGCTGCCCTCTTCATCTGGCTCAGAGCAAGAAAACGCAAAGGTAATTGAACACTAACAAGATTCAGATTATCAACAAAAACAAGATAAATTATCAACTTCCACTTCAACATATCTTTCCGTATCAGCTATAACCAAAACAGTTGCAATTGTGTGCTTGCATATCCAGTGCCTTAAGTCATACAGTTGTGCATGTTGCAACTGAAACAAGCACAGGCTCAATAATCTTCACATACCCTCCCCCCACCCACGAGGTGGTTTTTTAAATCATTTTGGTGGCTTGCTAAGTATCATCTTGCACATCATATTGACTTTTCCTTTTTCATTGCACTGTGTGACAGTCATAGGTCAGCGATCTCACTCACTGCTGACCCGCAGGTCGCGGGTTCAAATCCCGGCTGCAGCGGCTGCATTTCCGATGGAGGCGGAAATGTTGTAGGCCCGTGTGCTCAGATTTGGGTCCACGTTAAAGAACCCCAGGTGGTCGAAATTTCCGGAGCCCTCCACTACGGTGTCTCTCATAATCAAATGGTGGTTTTGGGACGTTAAACACCACATAACAATCAATCAGCGATCTCACTCACGAGCCAACTCACTTGGACTCGCTCAGACCGAGCCGCTAGTACGAGTGAGTCCAGGTGAGTTTGAGTCGCAGTGATTCTAGTGGAAGAATATTCTCGTGAGTATAAGTGTGAGTTAGAATGAGTTTGGCTCACAAAAATTTTGGTGAGTCTGAGTCCGAGTGAGTTCATAGCATACATACTAAATCTTGAGTGAGTCTGAGTGAGTTGTGCACTATCTTTTGCCGACCTAAATATCTTTATAGGTGATCTTTCAGCAGTACAATTAGCCTTAACCAGATTGACGTGTATACTCACGTCTACTCGGAGCTATTCTAAAGCAGTGAGTTTGTAAACCGTTTCAATATATATGCTATTTGAGGCATCACTTATGTAGGGTAATGGTGCTTCAACCTGCCCCCGCTTGTCTTTCAATGAAGCTCTAGATTATATAATATGCTGTCATCTCCTCCAAAAAAATGACCTTGCTGGTTACTGATTTGTAAGCACCCAGAACTCGTTTTGAAGATACTACGTCAAACGGCACTAAGTAGAAAGAAGTATACCAATTTCGGAGATATTAGTGTTAAAGAGCTATAAAACCACGGCTGAATAACCTAATTTTAAGCTGGTAGACTCACTCGGACTCACTCAGACTCAGATCGAGCCACGAGTCTGAGTGAGTTTAAGTCCGGGTGAGTTCGGTTCAAAAAAACTTTTGTGATGGTGAGCCCGAGTGAGTCCGGCTTAGTAAAATTTTCCCCGAGTCTCAGTCCGAGTGAGTTCGAAGCACGAAATATGTTTCATGATTGAGCCTGAGTGAGGTCTATAAGTTTTGCCGGCCCATGGTGACAGTCCAAAATGGGCGTCTAAATGTAAAATGTTACAAATATTGGTGTATATAAATTAATTGAGCCTTTTATTTTCTTCAAGCCACGGTACATAATGAAGTTGCGAATATTTTCGGCAGTGGATAGCAACATGGAAGCCTTCATAGCACAGATAAGGAAACTTTATGCCAAGGAGTGCTGCAACGCTTCGTATAAAAGGCGCTTGGCCAGTGCCACTGCTCGCTTGATGAGATTACAAAAGCAACAACGTGGTGCCAGGGTCCTAATGGCAATATCGATGCGTTTGGTTTGGAACTGAGGTGTGGGCATTTCATAAAGGCGCAGCCCAATGCTATTGCTAGGTGGCGCCCTGGTATGACAAGGGGCTCAAAGCGGGTGGCAGCTGGACAACTTTAAAGTGGTCCTTCGCCCAAGAGGACTAAGAAGCGCTACCATTCATTGAAGCAAATTGTGGATTCGATTGTGCCGCATGCTAACGTGCATGGCTATAAACACTGACTTTCTGAGAGTGTATTTGCCAATATGTTTAGGGTATGAAGTCAAGTGACTGCAACAGTTTCTAAAAAGCGATATGCACCAAACATCATCAGTCTGTAATATGCGTCATTTTAGGCACATGCGGGCTTCATAAAGCAAGTCATAATTTTTTTCAAATTTTCTATAATAAAAAATTCAAATATAAAAGTAGGCTATATGCAAAGACTTCTAACTTAGGTCTGCTCATTAAAAAAATTGATTTCTCAAGGACCTAAATGTCCTTTAACCTGTACAAAAAGCCAAAACAAATGGGATCTGATGAATAATAAAAACAGTAATTAAATAATTAAAAACGCATGCACTAACACTTGGGGCACCTTCGTATAACAGGTACTCATATTAAATCTTAAGGCATGATATCGCCTATTGAGGTTGATCGCATGCCTACTAATGTGATAAGGCAGTTTGCCAGGTTTTAAGGAAAAATGTTTATTAGCAAAACAGTTACGACTGTTCGCATGTGAAAAATTACAAAAAATTATCTCCCGAGAAAATCAACAAAAAGATTTGAAGCAGGCACGGTGCACTCACAAGATTATCAAGACAGACAGACGCACACAGAACTTGATTGAAGACCTGATGAACACTACCTCAAGGAAGTAGAGCAGCGGGCTGCTCCCACGTCAGAACGGGTTGGTCGAGCCTCACCGCCGCGTCGTGGGCCCTCTGGACAGCCCAGAGTTGATGTCACGAGGGCGACAATTCTTAGCATTTGTAGCCAGTTTCACGGTAGACCTCACTTATGTGAGCTTCTCTTCGGGCGACAACTCTAAATGTTTTTCTAGCTTGTTATTTTGAAGTATAGCAGTGCCATGATGCAGTGATTTTTGTGTTGCGGGGCTGATAATTTGTGAGGCACGGCTTTTTCAGTGCAGCGGCCAGGCTCGATCCAAATTCTCCTAAATGTGCTTTGGAACTCTTAGTGAAAGGACACACAGTGTCAACGAGAGCAAATTTGATTGTTTATAGACTCAGATATGTGTCCTTGAGTATTTACCACTTTATGCATTCACCCTATGAGAGTTTTATGACTTCTATGAATTAAAATGACCGGTAGACATAGCCTTAGGAACATTCATACATCTTTTAACTTGATATGATTGCTGAACAAACAACAAACTACTGCATATCATGCTAATGTTATAATGCAGAAAAAACTATCAGTTGAAGTTTTGCTTTCATATGAGATTGGTGGTCTAACAATTTTTTTGTATCTTTTGGAAGAAACTGCGCTGACGGAAGCTTTGTGCAGCAGTATGAAAGGCAAAAAATTGCACATTTAACATCACCTAAACCAAAAAATTGACATGGAGAAATGTTCAGCTTGGCCTCATACCTTAAAACAAAAACATTATTTTTTTGTTAGGCCCACAATTTTATTCCTCCCTTATTTGTCTTCGCCCATAACTTAGCATCTAAGCCCGAATACTATTCCGTAATTCTTGATATTGTTGCTATAAATTTTTCATAATTTTACACTATTCTGGGTGAATTAGAGGTGTCACATGTGAAAGTGACATGCCATGAGGAAGAACTTTCACCGAGAAGCCAAAATTGAGGATGGGAAACCAAGATCGCTTTTCTGGAAATTTCACCACTTTGTTGGGGAGCACAACGTGTGCTTCGAGGTGACGTCAGAAATCACGGCAGCAACATGACCACTATCGGCTACTGTTGGTGATGGCAAGAGCTAGACTTGAAGTGCGGCTTGCAAAGGAAGTTCTTTTTTTCTACATGAAAGAAAGAAACTGCGCGATTTCGCCAAAGAGCACCGCACAGGAAATGAGCGGTTTACTGTGCGGTAGAACTGACTACACATGAATAACATCATTTATTGCTACGACGCTGTTTCAGATCATGCAATCGGTGTCGATGCTTGAGCAGAACGGACGTCGAAGTGACATCATGAAAAACCAGGCAAGAGAGCTGCCACTTCAGCTCTAATTTGCTTGTTCTTGGTGAATTTACACAGTATATTTGATAATCTTGATATCCTAAAACAATTATGCACACGTATTTAACCAACATCCTGGTCAGAACTGAAACTTGGCTTTCCGACGACATCACAGGTAGCGAGCTGGCGTTACATTAAAATTTTGTGCTTTTTCGTCGAGATACGATCGGATCTAGAGAAGGAGATGTCACCCCCCCCCCCATGCAGCAGTAAAACAGCAAGTTCAGCCATTGATCCTAAAAATTGAATCGTCTCTGGAGTTGTACTGTATATCTGTTCATTTCTGCCATGTTCGTTGCATCATTTGTGTTTGTTACCGGCCACCAGATAATCCACCCGACTTCTATGACTTTTTCAGGGATTCTACTGAACAGGTCATTAGATTTCTTTATGTTTTTATTATATGCGGTGGTTTTACCTGTGCAGGTATAGACCGGAAAACATTTTGAATCACTATTCAGAATAATCACGTGGAGAACTTTTTTTCAGTGCCTTCACTACCATCATTCTACCTAAGTAGTGCTTAAGTCCACTCGCGGTAGTAATACATTGGACCTCATCTTGACTAACAATCCGGATTCAGCACGTTCTTACGTGTTGGAAGAGATAAGTAATCACAGAGCCGTACACTGTTCGTTCACTGTTTCACGCATTGACGAAAGAAAAATGAAAAAAGGAATACTTAACTAGGCGAAGGTAGACGCAGAAAAATGAAATGGTAGGTTAAAACAAATTTTGTTGAATTTCCGTAAAGCTTGGCGAGACGTTCTACAAGTGGGAACTCGTGCATATTTCGCAATCATCTTAAAGAAATAGAAACTTTCTTCGTGCCTAGACTCTCGGTAAGCAAACGTGTAAGAGATCTACGTTCACCCTCGATATAAAGATGTGCATTACCAAGAAGATAAGGGTGTATCGAAAAGCAGGTCAGGTATATAAGCCAGATGACTGGGAAAAATATAGAAAAATCTCGAAACAAGCAGAAAGAGCAATGAAAAATAAATATTTCAACTGCACTCTACCAAATTCGTTAAAAAAAGATCTTAATGAGTTTTGGAATATAGTTGATCCTTAACAAGATCAGTTGGTGCCACGTATTCTAGATGCCGACGGCAACGTGCTATCATTAGATGAAGGTGCCAAGCAGTTTAATGAGCACTTTGCTGCAGTCTACACAGAAGAAGAGCCTAGTAATAGTTCCTTGATCCTTTCGCAACAAACTATTTTGTTCAGAATTTCAATCGTCATAACCACCCGCGCTGTTAAACGCGCTAATGACCGCTTGCCTTTGAAGACCAGCTCAGATCCGGATGGAATCCAGCGCCTAACTTTTAAAAATTAACCAGTCACTTCTTAGCAATTGTGTCTTCTTTATTCCAATAGTGATTTGACTCTGGATGTGTACGCGAAGACTGGAAAATAGCTCACGTTCTGCCCATATACCGAAGACTGGTGATAACACTGTCTTGAAAAATTATTTCCCATTATTACTAACCTGCATTAGTTGCAAACTGCTTGAACACATAATCAACACACGCATAATGTCGCATCTCAATCAAAATAATTTACTCATAAACAATCAACACGGCTTCCAACCGAAACTCTCATGGGAAACGCCGCTCTATGTATTGGTAACAGACATTGACACCTTATGGCACTTGTCCCATTCTGTTGACGAAATTTTTATTAGTTTTTTGAGGACCCTTAACCTTCTACCTCACAAACGACTAACACTAAAGATAGGTAATCTTGATGATGATTATGATGATGATGATGATGATGATGTTTGGTGCTTTGTGGCGCAAGTGCCATTTGATGGGCAAAGGGCGCCAGTTCTTGGGACAAGACATGTGGACAAAGAATTTGAGCAGCGGCTGTATAAGGACCTTGAAATTATTCGCCCTAAGGAGCGTAAAAACATAGAAGCAATGAAGTCAAGACCACGCCGTGAAAACTGTGTGTTGTTAACAG
This sequence comes from Rhipicephalus microplus, assembly GCF_043290135.1. Taxonomy (NCBI): domain Eukaryota; kingdom Metazoa; phylum Arthropoda; class Arachnida; order Ixodida; family Ixodidae; genus Rhipicephalus; species Rhipicephalus microplus. The sequence continues at coordinate 148,166,001 of NC_134702.1, read as the reverse complement.
ATGGAAATTGTTTGTGATAATAAAAAACATGGTGGACATGTATGGCATAAGCACTCGTCTTCCTTTGTTCACACCCTTGGGTCCAAGGGCAGTAAGGCAAGTGCTTTGTTGAGTGTAGCCATCCCAGCGGAGACCTCTCTAGAGAGGTTTTCCTAAGGAATGCCCAGCTATTTCATATTAAAAGCACATACTTCTTCTAAGAATCCTAACAATGACTTAAGGGTAAAAAGTGCTTCCCTACTGACGAACTTTGCAGAATGGAGTGGTATTTGTAGTTGGTAGGGTAACGGAAAGTGTTGTCTTCTTAACGTGTCGATTTCTTTACTCTGGGTTAGAATGTGAAGTACGGTGAGTTCTTCTCCACATTTATCATCCAAACGTGGATCACCACCAGACAAAAGAAATGAATGTGTAGTGTATGTATGTCCTGTTCTTACCTTGTAGGTATTACATCGGTGTGGCGTGACCTTGATATTGGTGGCCAATGACCAAGTTGCGGCTTGATGACATGCAATTTATTACCTGCGTGTGTGTGCCAAGTTCTCTGCCAATAACCCCTGAGCTTTCGTTCTAGAAAAGCTTGGAGTTTCATTCAATGATACCTAGAGTGGATCTGACGCTAGTGTCAACGCGAGCTCCTTCAATGGTGCTTGCACCCGCATGGGAATAATCGGAAGTACAGGCTTCGGATCTGCTTCGGATGGATCACGTTCTTGAGATGATGATGATGATGATGATGATCCTTGATAGTCTGGCGCACATACACAAAGGGGGATCGGCCAAGAACCGGGCGGCGGGATCTTAACTAAAAGGCTAATGGTTTTTCAAACAAAACGTAATTTTGGGCTGAAAAAAATATAGAAAGAAAAGCCGAAAATCGAAAAAGGAGTATATCTGAGCAGGGAGCGATGCAGGCTATCAGATGCGATTTGAGACAGAGGTAATGGTGGGTTTAAAATGATATATAAATATATATATATATATATATATATATATATATATTATATATATATATATATATATATATATATATATATATATATATACATATATATATATAGGCAGATTAACATGGCAATCGCTTAGTTTCAATTATGTATTCAAATACCGCAGAGCAGACGTCCCTGTGGCTATAACCGAATTTAATGCTGCCAAACGACAAAATTACTGCCACATTCAATTCTAATCCCAATTTTCAAGTGCAGCTACCAGGTATCTTTTCCGCTGATGAGAATATCGGTGACAGAACAAAAAGAAGTGATCTATCGTTTCCATTTCTTCGCAAGTCTGACATAAAGGTGACGCCTTCACACCAACTTTATGCAAATAATAATTCAGTGGCGGAATTCTGCAACGCAATCTTGTAAAAGTAACTTCCAAGTGCCGTGTTGCACACCACTGTCTATTCCAGCGGCATCTTAGATGTGCGAAATCTCGATAATTATTCAATGAGTGGCAGTCATATTCATGCAGACAGAGGTTTATAAACCTTATTGCTGTCGCGTAAGCCGTATCAGGCAAAATCGGGATAAGGGGACCGCTAAGAGATACTGTGGCTAGTGCATCCGCCATCTCATTGAGATATATGCCACGATGGCCTGGTACCCATAAGAGCTGCAGTTTTTTCAAGTTTGTCGGTACGAGTTGTCGAAACATGTGCATAAGTGTTAAGTTGGCTCCTGAAGACAGAGCAGCACATACTGAAAAAGAATCTGCAATTACAACTGCTTCCGATTCGCCCAAAGGAAGTTTCCGTAGTGCCAGTACAATAGCAAATAATTCTGCTATGAATATTGGTGTGTAATCTGGGAGTCCAACCGAAAAGGACCAGTCAAGGGAACGTGAGAAGATACCTGCCCCAGCCTTTTCATTTGATACGGATGCATCAGTCGCAATTATGTTGTTCATGTTCACATGTGCCAAGTAATCCTGCAGCCGATCATTTAAATATTGAAATGGCATTTTCTTTGCGTTAGAGGGATAAATATTCTCAAATTCTATCTTAAGATCTAAATTAACGTTTCTTCTTGAGAAAATATGTTTGATTTTGACGTTCAGTGGTTCTAGCAGCGCTTGAACGAACAAGATCTGTGGGCAGTGGAATCGTGACCACCAAGTTTCAAAAAATAGGCTTGGTTCTTTAATAAAAGCATAAAACGATGCTCTCTGGGGCACAGTGTATAGTTATAAAATGTTTGGATAGTAATCATTTTGAATCTATTCAACAATGACGGTAGACGCGCTTCCATGTATAGCACATAGTTAGCAACAAACTTTGGCAGTCCAAGGCACAGTCGTAAAGCCTCTTTTTCTAATAGTATTAGTGGTCTCATTTTATATGTCGCACTGCCCGAAAATAGGGCACAGCCGAATTCTATGATAGGACGAATGTACATTTTATAAACCATTACCAATGTATTTCTTCGCAACCCCCTTTTTATGTTGCTGAGCTTGCGTAACCACCCCATGGCTCGTGTTGCTTTGGACGCAATGTGATCGATATGTCTTTTCCAATTTAACGAGCTGTTATATATGATTCCTAAGTATTTGAGTGAATCCACCTGGGGAATCTGCTCTGTGCCATACATCAAGGAGATGTTGACAGAATCCCTGTACGAGAACGCTAGAAGCGCGCTTTTGTTTGCGTTTAGAGACATTCCAATTTTTTCAAGCCATTCCTCTATCATGTTTAGGTAATTCTGTAATGTCTGATAAAGTAATTGCAGATCACTGTTTGTCGCAAAGAAAGCAATGTCATCAGCATACACATATAAATGAATATCGCTATGTGTTGGAATCGAACTGAGGAAGATGTTAGACAACACCGGTGAGAGCACTGCCCCCTGTGGTACGCCACGAAATTGTCGATATCTGTAAGAAAAACAACCCCTTTGAAAGCAATACAACTCTATCTCCCTTAAAAACTCTGCTACCCATGCTGTCATGTAGTTTGGTAAGTGATACATTTCCATCTGCTCTATTAGTATTTTATGCTCCACTTTGTCATACGCCATGGCCAAATCCAGAGTACTAATGCACAATACTCTCTTCTACGCCTAGCCAACTGTATACGACTCTCCAAATCCGCATGTGCACACCATATGGAGCATCCCGATATAAAGGCAATTTGACTGGGGTTCAGTATTGATTTCTCCTCAATGTATTTTATTACACGTGCATTCAAAACTCTTTCAGTTAGTTTAACCAAATTAGATGTAAGAGAAATTGGCCTCACATTGTCAAGTGTATACCCAAGTCCCTGTTTTTTAAGTATCGGAATTATTTTGGAAAGTTTCCAATCCGCCGGTGTCCAAAAATTTTTCAAAGAGTAATTACCATATTACAGAGTTCATGTGGGGAAATGTCATATAGTACTTTTATCATTGCTGAGGTTACTCCATCTGGCCCAGGTGCTGTAGGAGGTAAGTGCCTCACTACACCCGCTAGTTCCGCTAATGTCACGTCATTGAACTCCTCCCCTGCAATCGGCTTTACTATGTGTCTTGGCATTGTTGATCTGAATCTTTCTTCTAATCCTTTAGCAACATTTTCTAATATTTCAGTGAGTTCGCTAGGCGATAGAATTGAAGAATCAATATTGTCTGATGGTGGTATCATTTTTCTGGAACGCAAAAATCTAAAAAGCGCTTTTAGGTTGTATGGTTTTGAAAGATAGCTAAATTTGTTAGTGTCATAGTCATCTTTTGCTTTGCGTACTGTACGTTTAAAATCTGCTCCCACGTACTTATAGTCACACCAGTTTTTTGGGCACTGGTTGTGGATAAGTTGCTTCCACGCCGCTTTTCGTTTTCTATAGCCCCTCATACAATCACCGTTCCACCATGGGATAAACGACCCGCCTGTGCCTCAATTTATTGAAAAAGTTGACTTTTTTATTGCTCTTCTCAATACCGCACACAGGCTCATAGCCCGAATGTCTTCCTGCATGTCCTTGCGAAGAACCAAAGTAGACTTTAGGTCTTTTTGTAAACGCTCATAATTTACAAACTAGCCAATTTTACCAGTTAAAAATATCCCGGGAAAGTTAATATCGAAGCTAATAGGAATGTGGTCACGGTTTGTTGCGCAATATAATGTTTTCCACGACGAAATGTTTAGTGAGAAGCGGGAAAAGGTCAGATCTACCGCCGACTTTGATTGTCTCCTAATAAACGTAGCAGTGGGGAAATTTACACAAGATAAGTTATTATCAACAGTTAATTCCCACAAGCGCCTTCCATTTACATCAGTCTTGAAACCCCAAGACACGTGGTGTGAATTAAAGTCACCATTTAATATTATATCCTTCCTGCAGGAAGCTAACATTGCATCTAAGCATCTTGTGTCCTGTACTCCTACCGGAAAGTATGCGTTAACAAAAGAAAAAGGGGAACAGCCTGGCAAAGTGATGTCTAATACCACAATTTCATAGTTAGAATCCCTGCACAGGTAGTTAGTCTTCGCTCTATGACTAAATTTAGTTGATATAAAAATAGCCAGTCCACCACCTCTGCTAGGTCTGTCTAAACGAAATAAGCGATAATTTTTAGGTAAAATTTTTGTCCATTTGTAAGCCAAGTTTCTTGTAAATTAATAATTTCTGGGGAAATTTGCGAAGAAATACACGATAAATCTGTGGTAGCCTACCCTATTGATCGACATTTCCACTGTAATACTTTTAATGAACCTATTTTGACTCAATAAACCCGCCGCAGAGACTGCTTGATCCAAAAGATCTTTCTTCAAAAAGTCTTTTTTGGGGAGGTTCTGCAAAAAGTCTTTCTTTGACAGGAACTTTTTAGATTTTGATTTCTGTGAAGACTTTTTCGATTATTGCAAGATTCACGACGCTTATTTTCCGAGTGTAAAACGAAGTTTAATAAACAAGGTATATTACACAAACCAACTATATTAAACAAACAAGGTATAATAAATTGAGATTTGCTTCATTTTTTTGTACGCAAATTTTATTGCAAACGGTTTTTGTGACCAGGCGGTAAAAATGAATTCTGGACAAATTTAATCACCAGGGTATATGCATTGCTCTGCCATTGCGTTCCAGATTTGGCATTCAGGTGTAATGAAGTATTCTTTACAACATTTTAAAACAAACACTCTTAGTTTGCCCTCGAAAGTACGCAATATCTTGTTTTGGAAATAACAACACAGTAATGAGCGAGAAACGCTGATCTTTTTGCCCGCTGTGATGCCAGGTGCGTCTGTTCAAGTGGTCTGCCACTGACGCGCCTCTCGTTTTGCTGTGTAGTCGAGTCAGGAGAGCGTGGCGGTGCGTCTACTTCACGTCACCATGGTTTTGCGGTTGATTTCAACGAGTTTTGTCAAGACGCACTGGCAACGTGAACTTGATGTATTATCTTGCACTGGCGTGGGACACTACATCTATGCGCAGCGGTGAGTGAACGACGCTTCGCTTAAAATGTCAAACACAACTTATACAGCTCCAGCGTTGCAGTAAATTAAGAAGCCTAGCAGTTTTTAGCTTCTTTGAACAACAAAGGCGCAGCTTCAGTGCTTTACATTCACCCATTGCCCATTCTATGGGAAGAAAGAAACTGAAACTGCAAGAAAAAATTTGTAGACAGTTCACTGGCTGACGCTATCTTATCCGAAGCCTGTACTTCCTATAGTTCACATGAGGGTACACGATCGCAGCGCCAGATTCCTCTCTAGGTATTACTGTATGAAACTCAAAGGAGAAAAGGTTTCATGTCGAGTGCAGGAACTTGAACCGATGTATTGGAAGCAGTTTTTTCGTGAATCTAGCTAGCAGGTTACCAGAACGTTGCCTTGAAGTTTGCGGTGTCCTAGCGCCCAGCAGACTCCAACATGTTGCTTAGATAAGTAGACTGTGCATAGGACCGAATAAAGCGAGACAAGAACAGGGTTTTTGTGCTTTTTGAGAGTTTTTAGTGCTTTTACTATGCTTAGAGAATCTGTATATACTATTGCCTTCTGTAGTTTTATTTGTTTACTGTGTTTAACAGCCGCCTGTAGCGCATAAGCTATGCCGGTAAAAATGCTCAAATCAGAGTGCAGAACGCCGGCTTGCGAAAAGGATGGGCCGATGGCTGCGTACGAGACAGAAGTTCGGGCTTTTCAAGCACCCGTAAAGAACTCAAGACATGTGTATTTTGTTGTAGATCTAGAAAATATGTCTGGATAAGTGCAATTTTTGCATGCCTCGTAACCTCCAAGAAATACACGTCGCAATCTATCGCCTGCCGTTGCCACGTAGCAGGCATACTGCGTGAGCCATGAAACGGTGTTCAAGTGGCATACCGGTTTCTTTCGCTAGGCCCCTCAAACGAAGTGAGTAGGGCTGTCTCGTAAAAGGCTGTTTCTCAAACACAGCAAGGCTTGACATGTCAATAATTGTGGAATGTTATGGCTGATCCTTCTCTGCATTTACATTATCATAATATTAGAAGACATATAACATCTCTGTCGGTGGAGCTACCATTTCTTCAATTCCACGTACAGGCTTTCCCCTGGGCTAGTGAAAAAAGCACCCATAGACAGACGGACGCCTAGATGATGAACAGCGTCAAGCATTTTAAGGAAAGTACGTGTCCCAGAATGATATGCTATTGCCCTATAGTCTAGGCGGGTACGTATGAGGCTTTTCTACAAATTCAGTAAACACTTTTAGTCATTTCCCCACGTAGCACGTGACGACAGTTTTAGGTGGTTTATAGCTTGTATGCACTTTTTTAAATATTTGATGTGTGGTATGATGGTTAGCTTGGTGTCCAAAATTAGGCCTAAGAATGTGCGTTCGGTATTAACGGGAAAACGTTGCCCATACAGTTAAATATCGGTGTCGGAATGAATGCCTCTTTTCCTGGAGAAAAAGACACACGTGCTTTTCTGTGCATTCAGTCGGAACCCGTTTTCTTCTGCCCAATTTAATGCTTTCCTCAAACCATGCGGAACCTGCCATTCACGCATGGCCAGACTACAAGATATAAAATCAAGCTGGACGTCGTCGACATATGTACAATAAAACATATTGCGAAGAATGTACAAGCGCAAAGAATTCAATTTGATAATAAAAAGTGTGCAACTAAGTACACCACTCTTCGGCACGCCCGTTTCTTGGGAAAATGTTTGAGAAAGAAAGCTGCCCTTCTGAGCGCGGAATGACCAGTTTGACACGTTTCTTTCGATTATGGTAAGCATTCTGCCACACACGCCAAGTTGGGACGAGTCTCTCAGTATTCTAAAGCGCCATGTTGTATCATATGCCTTTTCGATACACAGGAACATAGAAAGGAACTACTGCTTGTGGACGAAAGCGTCTCTGGTTTGTGCATCGACACAAACAAGGCGATCGGTGGTGGATCGACCCTCTTGAAACCCGCACTCTAATCGGTCACGCGAATTGTTTGTTTCAAGGAAATGTACAAGTCAGCAATTTATCAATTTTTTTAATTTACACAGGCAGCTTGTAAGTGCAATGGGTCTGCAACTCGTAACTGAATAAGAATGCTTTCCATGTTTCAAAATGAGAATAACAATAGCCTCGTTCCAGAAAGTAGGGATAGCGCCAGAGAATCAGATAGCATTGTACAAAGTAAGGATATTGAATGCGAAGCCTTACTTAGTGAACTTCGGAGACTTTGATTCTATCTATCTATCTATCTATCTATCTATCTATCTATCTATCTATCTATCTATCTGTCTATCTATCTATCTATACGCCTAAGATTTTTAGCTCTCCTGACCGTTTCAATAACGGTATCAATACCAAACTTGGTATGGCATAAAATGACTGTATAAAAACATAATTGGCTAGTCATAACATAAAAATCATGACATGCATGTGATAAATGTCATAAAATTACATTTCATGGTCCTGCAGCTCTTACGCTGGTTTCTTTAACATGACATGTTGCAAAACTGGTATGGTATGACATGAGTGCATGTCAAACACAAGCGACAGACCCTAACGCATTCGCGTTAAATTCGGTTATAGCCACAGGGACGTCTGCTCTGCGGTATTTGAATACATAATTGAAACAAAGCGATTGCCATGTTAATCTGCCTATATATATATATATATTGTAATGATGACAAAGCGGCGATCGTGCTCGGCGCATACGTGGCGGGACGGAGAAGACGAGGAGGAGAAAGCAGAATAAGAACAGCCGGCCTGCAGCAAAGGCGTTGTCTCTTATTTCTCGTCTCTACAATGGCGCAGTCGCGAACTACTGACCCCGATATCCCTGCGTCCACTACACTTCGAAGTGGACGAGTGCTCTCGAACTCCCCACCGATCACGGACGGCGTCCAAGCCTCCACGGCGGCACCGCATCATGACTGCAGCGAGGCCATTTCTCGAGGCTTCTCTCTGTTCGCCCAAGAGCTCAAGACATCCGGCTTTGGCTGCGCCTCTTTTGGATCGTTCAACGAGAACGAAATTCCATATTTTCAAGGATTCAAGGATGACCCTACCAACTGGGTAAGCGTGATAAACTCGGTTGCCCTTAAATACTCGTGGAGCGACACGATTAAGAAGTCGGTCGCTGAAGGACGTTTGCGAGGATCTGCCCAAGCGTGGCATCGTTTCCAAGGCAGTACATACGCTACATGGCAAACATGGAGCGCGGCCCTGATGTCCGCGTTTGCGCCGCTTCCGAGCGCTTACGACGACCGTTTCATGACCATGCGGTCACGCCGGCAAGGTGCAACCGAGGACGTCGCGACTTACATCTACGACAAGCTGGACCTTTTACAAGCTTGCGATATACAGTGGACCTCCTCCGCAGCCAGGCAGTACATCATCGACGGGATCCATGACTCGACGCATGCAGCCGTCTTGTCCGCCTACAACCACCCAGTCCACATCTCCACTTTCGTACGCCAGGCAATGGAGTTACAGGACACGTCTCATCGCCGGGCGGCTGCAGTTGGCCCAAGGGAGCCAGCTTCACCGAGACGCGGATGCTATACGTGTGGCCGCATCGGGCATGGGTATAAAAGCTGCCCACAGAGCCAACCTCAAGCGATGCAATATCAATCACGCCCACTTCCAACCCTCAAGGTCCGCGTCGACGGCATCGGAGAACTGACAGCTCTCGTTGATACCGGAGCTCAACGTACGGCGTTGCTTCGCCGCCACGCCTCCGAACCTCTCCAGCCTTGGACTGAGCCACCACTGCGGGGTCTCGGTGGCGACGTACTACCGGTCGGTGCCCTAAACCTGCAACTCAACACCGAGGCCGGCAGCAAGTTTTTGTCCTCGGTGCCCGTCTTCGACGACCTGCCCACAGACATGGTTTTAGGGGCCGACTACCTGCTCTCCGGGGAAGTGCGCCTCACGGTGGAAGGAAATACCGTCAACCTCCATCCTGTGGCTCCAAGTGTGCCTCCGGCGCAATCCCAAGGTGAGCTGACGACGCCACTTACACTTCCCGCAATACTCGACAGGCACGCATCGCTCTTCGCTGATACTACTAATCAGCTTCCCGGAACTAGCGTGCTAGTGCACCATATTACTACCGACAATCATCCGCCGGTGTCCATACCGTTACGTAGATATGCCGAACGAGAGCGGATATTAATTGACCAGCAGGTGCAAGAAATGCTTGCCGCAAGCATAATCAGGCCATCTTCTAGCCCGTGGGCAGCACCTGTTGTCCTAGTCCGTAAAAAGGACGGCAATCTCCGATTCTGTGTTGACTACCGAGAGCTGAACAAGCACACCATACCAGACTCGTACCCGCTGCCACGCATTGACGACGCTATTGACGCCGTACGAAAAGCGAGGTTCTTTTCGTCGCTAGATTTAAAAGCAGGGTATTGGCAGATCAACGTGGCTGAAGAAGATAAGTTTAAGACGGCCTTCCGAACACCATCTGGCTTGTACGAGTTTAATCGGATGCCGTTCGGTCTGCGAACTGCTCCAAGCACCTTTCAGCGTGCTATGAACACAGTGTTAGGCACACTGATAGACCGTGCCTGCGTCGTGTACCTCGATGACGTTCTAGTCATCGGGGAAACAGAAAAACAACATCTACAAAATCTCGACACGGTTCTGCAGAGGCTACACAACACCGGCTTTCGACTTAACCGCGAGAAGTGCCAGTTTGGGTTGACGACAATATCTTATCTTGGTTATCAGATATCTCATAATGGCGTACGACCCTTGCCTGAACGCATAGACGCCGTTGCCAAATACCCTGCACCAACATCTATAAAACAGCTCCAGGTATTCCTAGGAATGGCGTCATACTTGCGCAAGTTTGTACCGAGCTTTGCGTCAACTGCTGCTCCACTCACGGACTTACTGAAGAAAAACGCCCAATTTCAGTGGGGTCCTTTGCAGGATAACGCCTTCCAAACCCTCAAACACCAGCTTACACATAGCCCGGTGCTCTGCCACTTTAATGAAGATTGGATGACAGAAGTCCATACTGATGCGAGTCAGATTGGCCTAGGGGCGGTTTTACTTCAACGTGACTCGAGTGGGCGTGGGCACGTCATCTGCTACGCCAGTCGTAAACTATCGGACGCAGAACGGCATTATCATTCGAATGAACTGGAGTGTTTGGCTGTAGTATGGAGTGTGGATGAAAGGTTCCGCCACTACTTGTTTGGCCGACACTTCACGGTAGTAACAGACAACTCTGCGATTGCGTGGATGTTCCAGAAGCAGCACCTCAAGCACAAGTTTGCCCGATGGATTGTTCGGCTCCAAGACTATACGTACGACATCCGTCACCGTGCTGGAGCACAAAATCAGCTTGCAGACGCTTTATCGCGAAATCCGATCGAGGAATTCTCCACACAAAATCGAGAAACCTGGATCCTGTTTTCTCAACAGGACGTGACCAAGGCTCAGCAAGCCGATGAAAGACTCGCATCCGTTATAGACTCCATTGGCGATGCGGGACGCAATGCCAAGTTTGTCTTACGTAATGGAACGCTGTATCGGCGTCACTGGGCCGATAAAAGCACCGAGTGTCATCTCCTGGTCATTCCTGACACCTTAAGATCGAGCGTACTACGCGCCATCCATGACACCCCCGAGGGAGGCCATGTTGGCTACAGAGCCACCTTACGCAAGGCACAAGAACGTTTTTGGTGGCCGAAAATGGATAAAAGCGTGCGTTCATACGTTGCCAGTTGCGAGATTTGTCAGCAACACAAACGACGTCCTGGAGCTCGACATGGACTTCTTACGCCGATCAAGCCTCCAGAGACAGTTTTCCACACGTTGGGCATAGATCACATCGGGCCTCTTCCAATGACGACAGCGGGCAATCGTTACATTATACTCGCTGTGGACTACTTGTCCAAGTTCGTAGAGGTCGCGGCCGTGCCTTCGCTTGCTGCTAGCCATGTCATCCGATTCCTGAAAGATCGCTTCGAATGGCGACACGGTCTTCCTAACAAGTTGATCTCCGACCGGTCGACCACCTTTCGCAGTCGCGAGCTCCGCACTTACCTACAACAAGCTGGAGTGGACCATCACTTCGCGTCGGCATACCATCCACAGGCGAACGGACTGACCGAAAGGTCGAACCAGACTATCCAGGCTAGACTCGCACCGTACTGTAAGACTCACAAACGAGGTGAGGCCGACTGGGATGATCATCTCCAAGCAGCTGCGTACGCAGTGAACACGGCGGCACACAGCTCCACAGGAATTTGCCCCTACGAGATTGTCTATGGTCAGCTCCCGCAACTGAATGCTACGTTCGGTTTGGACACTCCCGTTAAAGTAGGGCGTTCCGCTGCACGCCAGACACTTTGTCGCGATATCCGTGTGGAGGCGCGTAGGAGGATTGTGCATGCTCAACAGGCACAAAAGCGATACTACGACCGACGCCACCGTCCCGCGCCGAAATACAGTGTAGGTGATGAGGTGTGGCTACAGCGAGGTGCGCCATCGTCTTCAAACAAACTGCACCCAAAGTACGACGGCCCTTACATTATTTCTGAGCGCTTGGGAGATAACACTTGGCGAGTACGTTCCACAGCTTCTGATACGCGCAGAGACAAGAGAAAACGGAATAACTTTGCGGTGCATGTGTCGCGGATGAAGAACTGCATACGTCGGCAAACGTGACATTGGTTTGTGTTTTTCTTACAGGAGTAGACCAGCTGCAGCGTGGCCGAGTGTAATGATGACAAAGCGGCGATCGTGCTCGGCGCATACGTGGCGGGACGGAGAAGACGAGGAGGAGAAAGCAGAATAAGAACAGCCGGCCTGCAGCAAAGGCGTTGTCTCTTATTTCTCGTCTCTACAATATATATATATATATAAATATATATATATATATATATTTATGTATTATTTTAGACCTATCTATCTATCTATCTATCTCTACGCCTAAGATTTTTAGCTCTCCTGACCGTTTCAATAACGGTATCAATACCAAACTTGGTGTGACATAACATGACTGTATAAAAACATAATTGGCTAGTCATAACGTAAAAATCATGATATGCATGTCATAAATGTCATAAAATTACATTTCATGGTCCTGCAGCTCTTACGCTGGTTTCTTTAACATGACATGTTGCAAAACTGGTATGGTATGGTATGACATGTTGCAAAACATGACTGCATGTCAAACACAAGCGACAGACCCTAACGCATTCGCGTTAAATTCAATTATAGCCACAGGGACGTCTGCTCTGTGGTATTTCAATACGTAATTGAAACAAAGCGATTGCCATGTTAATCTGTCTATACATATATAATCATTTTAGACCTACCATTACCTCTGTCTCAAATCGCATCTGATAGCCTGCATCGCTCCCTGCTCAGATATACTCCTTTTTTGATTTTCGGCTTTTCTTTCTATATTTTTTTCAGCCCAAAATTATGTTTTGTTTGAAAAACCACTAGCCTTTTAGTTAAGATCCTGCCGCCCGGTTCTTGGCCGATCCCCCTTTGTGGGTGTGCGCCAGAGTGTCAAGGATCATCATCATCATCATCAGCGCGTCCAGCATCCATTCGTCACGAAAAGAGGGAGACGCAGAATTGTCTTGGTAACGCATCGGTGCAAAATGCAGCATGTCCCATTTCGCATCGGTTGCCGCTGGGCTGCGCCGACGGACGCTGATCGCGCCAGTCGCGCCTTGCGTCAGACTATATTTAATATAGTGCTCGCGTTTCGCTAACGTAGTGTCGCTGTGCCCAGCGCACGCACGCGTAAATGCTACATTGCAGTATATTGGGCCATTTATGATGTGCTCTCGGCTGTTGTGCTAGCTCCAGACATACCAAACTTGGTTTTTACGTAACTTGAGTGGATGACGAAATATATGACTGATGCAGATATGATAATGCTGACACGCTGGTCAGGGAAGAACACGACAACATACCGTGCTCTAGGCGTGCTCACGGTCGTTTCACTAGCTCCACATATACTAAACTTGGTATCATGTGGCATGAATAGATGCCGAAAGTAAACAACACATTCAAACACATTAATCATGACACGAAAGTCATGTACGGCATCATATATCTCCCCCTCGAAACGTTGTGCTGATTTTAAAGCGGCATATCAACCATTCTCATTTGTGCTTCGTATATTATAGATTTTCATTGTTGATTTTCACTGGGGGCGGAATTGCTGCAGGAGTCTAGTAATGTTTGGAGCTCAGCTGAGCTGAAAGCTTGGTAATATGCCTCATAATTAGTACATTTGTCTTCGATCTTCTGCTTTTCTATTCTTGGTCTGTATTTTTGGAAAGCATCAGAATAGTATGACGAGCTGGACACCCATTCGAATTGTGCACCGAGGAGATTTGCCTGATCATCCAAGGTGTTACCATGTGTGTTTTCGAGTGGATGGGAGTGTACTTGTCTTCCTGCTACCCTACCGACCATGTTCCAGACTTCAGCCAGCTTGATTCCCGACAAAAACTTCTGTCAGCTTTCTCTTCAGGCCTGCCTACGCGTTCTTCTGCCTTGAGACTTTATTTTCTTAAAGCTGTCGAAAATTTTGGCTGTTGGTGAGTTCCGAAGCAACCTCTATGCTTTGTTTTGCTATTTGCACCCGTTTCGGCATTCAGAGTTTCACCACGGCACACATCGTTTTTCAGGGTGTACCTTCGTTTATGGGATGCACTTTGTTGCAGCATCATCAAAAACGCCGTGAAGTAGTTGAGAGCAGCATCCATGCTCAAGTACTTATATCATTCTAACCTAAACAAGCGATGGTATAAAACTGTTTCCAGTCGGCTCTGTTTATGAGCCATTTGAGAACCCGTGGTGGACACTCGCTTGCTATAGTTGTGCTCCAAACTTCGGAAAAGTGGTCACTTCCTTAGGGATTACTGATGGCTTTCCACTGGAGTAGAGGCACAAGGAATGGAGATACTATGCTTAGGTGTAAGGAGGAGTAGGTATTATTAGCTAGATTATAATACGTTGGTTCTTTCCGGTTCGGAATACACGTGCTCGACGGGGAAAGGAACTGGTAAATCAATCGACTTCACGCGTCGCAACGAAAATCACCCCATTGCCCGCTATGCGCAATCAAGTCTCCAAGGAGAACATAAGATTCCTGAGGTTGGTCTATTAAGGACTGCAAGTAATGTTTTTGTAGGTGATAGCTCAGAGGTACGTAAATAGTACAAATTGTGATCAGTTTATTGAAAATCACAGCTCGAACAGCCACTGCCACGAGAGATGACTGGGGTTAAAATGTGCATGAATGGAATCCCATGGTTCACTATAATGGCAACACATCCAGATGATGTCATGGCATCATCACGGTCTTTTCGGAAAATTGCTTATTTACGCAGGAAGTTGGTGTGCGCATGATTTGAGTGTGTTTCTTGTACACACAGCAGTTTTGGTGAGTGTTCTTGTAAAAGTTCTTGGACATCGTCCAGGTTCCTGAGAAGGCCCCTGACATTGTATTGTATAATTTGAGGGTTCATGGTGAAAGTTAAGTATGGCTGTGTGTATGAAAAGCGAGTGGCTGTTTATGCAGGAAGTTTGAATTCAAGTAACAGGGCCATCACTATGCCCCATTATATGCTATTTTGTTTTCTTGGCGCGCTCTAAGGAGCCATTCCACTCTTTCGGCACCAAGGGTACCGACGTATTTATTGCCTCCTCGGAGGCACTGCATGCCCGCACATGCGAGCTGGTAGTTCGAATTATGGGCCTCGCCTGGTGAGGTGAGGCCTTGAGACCTGATGACTCTGGGGTCTCTGATCTCCGTTCGTGAGTAGGCGGAGTAGGCTGAACTACTGCCGCCATGGGGGCATAAGCCAGAGCCGATGGCTTGCTATGCGCGGGCTGACGGAGTGGCGGGGGGTGGTATGACGCTGCCTTCTTACGCACCAATTCAGCGTAGGCTTGGGCCATATTATGGCAAAACTTTTCTTCTTGGTCCTTTAAACGAGATATTCTCCCTCACCTTCAAAGTGACAATCTCTTTTTTTCCAGAATAAACAGAACCGTGAGTAGGCAGCATGATTTCCTTCACAGTTCACACAATGCGCTGTTTCTTTGCAGGCTCCAGACTTGCGGCCAGAAACTCCACATTGGGCACAGGTTTGCCGACCACGACAGCTTTGCGAGCCGTGACCATATTTCTCACCTTGGAAGCAACAGCGAGGGTTAGGAATATATGGGCGAACACGAAGCTTTGTGTACCCACTTACAAGCGTCTCTGGAACGTAATGATGATGCGTTTAGTTGGGGCATCTTTAACATCTCGCCTCATAATTATTCTCTTGACCTTGACTAAATTCTCATCTTTCTATCCGTCAAAAAGTTCTACATCTGTGAAGTCAGGTAAAACACCCTCCGATACAACTCCTCGGACAGTGTTCGTTGAACGGTGTGCCGATACTGTGGTGGGGGCATCACCACAAATTTATAGGTTGGATAGTCTTTAATATTGATCTTTTTCCCGGATTTCAATAGGGAGATCTCCACTACCCATTTTCGTAGCTCTGCAACCTGTTCCAAGTGTGTTTATATAGCACCTTGAATTTAAGAACGGGGAGATTTTTCTGACTGGTTTTGTGAGTGTGTCACTGTGAATAACATGGTAGCGTGGAAATTTGTCCTTGTTGAGTTGAAAAGGTTGAAAGTCGGCTTCGGTGCGCATCCTCTTCAAGGAGCGACCAATGGAGACCTGAAAGTTTTTTTTTCCATACAATAAGGATTGTGTTCGGTAGCAGTGGCAGCCACCCACTACCGAGCCCAACGGGGGGACGCCACAAGACACGAAAAAATGGCTTGCATATGCCAGCTGTACACCGCCACTATAAACTGATGCGATGCATCCCAAGGCGGGGTGAACACACGAGGTTAACCGCTGCCGCCAGGAAGAATCGGAAGTAAACAGAAAAGAGAAGTAGACAGGAAAAATGAAAAGGGAGAGATAAAGACGAAGGTGTAGGGGGAGAAAGATAGGAAAAGGCGACTGCCGCTTTCCCCTGGGTGTGTCAACCGTAGGGGTGCCGTCTACGTGAAGCCGGGAACAAAGGGGTGTGTTGCCTTTGCTGGGGGGCCTTAAATGTTCAAGCACCCGGCATCGCCTCAACCCCCAGGATCTGCTTTTTTCTGGACACAGCTCAGTCCCACAAGGCTGGGCGTGGGCGGGAGTCAAAACTCCCCCGTATGCTCGGGTCCGTGGTGATGCTACGCGCCAAACGCCTGCTCTCAGAGACGCCCCTGCGCGGTAGATAATCTTGAACTTGACTGCGAAACAACACGATCGCTTGAGGAATTTCTAAAGGATCGTTCCCAGTTAAAATAAATTATACCATATCCAGTTGAACACTTCTCAAGCCTGGTGTTCCTAAAAGTACACAATAGGTCCGCTTGTTTATTATTTACAATAATGACATAGCTATAAATATTATTTCAACAGTTCGCCTTTTCACAGACGATTTCGTTATATACAGACAAATAGCTGGTACTAACGACGTCAAAGCCCTGCAATCTGACCTTCATATTGTAACACAATGGTGCAACATATGGCAGATGCAAGTTAGTCAAGAAAAGACCAAGCATTTGACGTAAATTCTGTAGTTAAATCACAATCTAATACTTATGCACTAAATGGAAAAACTAGTAGACTCAGCTACAACGGTTAAATACTTTGGCCTCTTTATCAATTCGAATCTAACATGGACTGACCACACTGGATATATTATATGTAAAGCGCAGCAGAAAATTGCCTTTCTCAAGCGACGCTTACATCTGGCCGACAGGGAGACCAGGCCCCAAGCATACTATTTTCTTGTGTGCCTTCATTAGAATATTCATCCATCATTGGGCATTCCCACCAAGCCAGCCTAACTAACCTAGTGGAAGCCGATCAGAATAAAGCAGTACGATTCATCCCCCCTTATCATCATACTCGTGATTTCAAAGCGTTTCATCTTTAAAAGCAAAGCTGAACATGCCGCCACTTGCTGTGCGCAGGCGAATTTTGAGATTACGTTTTTTTCACACCCTGTATCATTCTAACACGTCATTACCCCAGACGCACATTTTACCGCCATCTTGTACTTCCCCCCTAGTCCCACCAATCACACTTTCAAAGTCAGCTCTACCTTTACCCGTGCAGAAAAGTACGAAAATTCGTCATTAACATTATCAATAGAAGAATGGAATGCATTACCCTCCAAGATTGCCAGTATAACTAAACCTTCTTTGATTTATTCAGAATTGCTCACGTATTTAGAACCACGCAACTTCCACTCAAAATTATGCTTTGTCCCATGTTGAATTGCTTGTTGTGTTGCTAGCATTGATGTTTATGAATTTTTATAGTGTAGAATTCTATGAACCTAAATTCTTTCTCTGCAAAAATTCGTATTTTTGTTTCTCCCTTATGCAATGCTCCTAGTGGCCCTCAGGGTACTTGAATAAATAAAAATGAAAATAAAGTTGAAGAAACTCAATGAATCATAGAAAAGGTGAACTGGTAAAAACAGTATCTCAGAACGAAGAAAGTTCAGCCAGATAAGAAGAGAGCATCATGAATGATCAGAAAGTTGATTTTTACGATGAAGTCATGAGGGCAGATTCCTAGTACAACGATCAGAAATTGTGATTTGCGCAGCGCACATATAAAAATGGCAGTGGCTTAGCTCAGCTATGCCACGATATACGTAGCGTTAGGAAAGGTTCAGCTGATTATTCTTAGCTTTCCAGATATCATGTTTACAGCTGTTCTAAGATACACACACTGTATACGTATTATGTGGCACATTTATATTTATTTTGCCGGGCAACTACTTCGGGATCCGATGAGTTAAGCTTCTCCGCTCTACTGCACCGTTGAGCAGCGTTTGCACTGTCCTTCTCCATGGCTATGCGACAGTGGCAAACGCCAGTCAGAGGCACTATCGAGCGGCTCCAGCACAGTGTCAGATGGCGACTGCACAGGGAAGGCGTGCGCGTCGACGTCCATATGTCTACCAAGGGAATGACGGCACTCCTGGAAAGCACACACCGGCGGCGGTGAGTCGCGTGCGGCCGCGGTCGAGTGCGAGGGAGGTGCCGGCTTTGGTGCGTGACACCACTGATCGTCTGCACAGCGCATCGAATTGCCCGCACACCGGCGTTGAGCCACGCGCGGCTGCGGCGGAGTATCATTGCGCATGCGCAGACCAGTGCCACGCGAAATTGGCTCAGCGGGGCCAGTGTAGCTAACGCTACAAAACACGGGAAGAGCAATGAGCCACTTGATCGCTACCTAACACCGACTCAACCAAGTGTACGCTACCATCGATGGGTCTTTACGCAGTGCGGCTGCCTCAGTTCTGGTCTGAGCATCCAGATATTTGGTTTAGATGCTCAGGCCAGTGCAGGTTAAACAACATGATGCCTTGTAAGCTATATTACAACTCGCGCCGAATACATATGAGAAATAAACGACAAGATGTCAAGGACATAGTTATACCTGATTTATTCGACAGGTCGGTCACGTGCGCATTATGTACCTTTCATTATTTTATTGCCGAAACAAACGCAGTTTCTGAGCATGCTCAAGTGCTGCTGCTAGTTCAGACTACGTATGTCATGTCAGAAACGGTTTGTGCAGTTTTGTAAATAAACGGTCATTTGGAAGTAAGTGCTTGTAATTTCGTCGCCTCCTCTTATCCCATGCCTTAGCACAGTAAGGTGTTCTGCTACGATAATTTTTATTCCTTAGGGTTACTGCAGCAACAGACTGCTCCTTGCACCTCCCCTTCCAAAAAAGTCGTTGTTCTTACTGGCGTTCGTATTCCCTTATTTCATGCCTACCTTTTCGTGGGCGTTCAACGCATCCAAGTAGAAAACTTGTAGAAATTGGGACACCTTTGTCCATTATACTTTTAATGAAATTACCGGCGAATAGTGTGTTTATGTTAACTACAGCAGAGGCAAAATGACGAGTGCGCCTGGCACTTTCACTTTTATGACCTAAGTACAGCCTTGAAAAAGAAGGTTGTAGTGCTGCTAGTATAGCTAAAGCTTATTGACGGCTGCAAGAACAATCCTAATGTCATAACCACCTCCCTTAGCAGGCGCAATAAGGAATGCATAGGTAGAATATTTCAATTCTTTTCTTGCTTCATTCCTTACTACAGTTATGTTCCAACTTGACAAAACGACTGACATTTCTTCTAAAGAATTCAGAAGCGCCCGGCTGCTCTAACGCAAAGTCAATTTCGCTTAAAGACATTTCAATGCTTCAATGACAGGTTAGGCAACAGTTTTGAAGATTCAATAGAGTACTGCCGGGACACGTTGGCCAGGCTGAAAAGCAGCCATTGTGTAGAACGCGTAAAACAGAATTCTGAGGCCTTTCAGTAAAAACTCCCAGCTGTACTCCATTTTCTCAAAAAGGTGGCTCACTGTAAGACACAGTGCACCTTATCGATTTACAGCAGCAATTTAATTGTCTGGTTCTTTTCTGTTGCTTGTGCCAGCATGCCTCACCTTCGTGTGTGCCGAATCCCAGTCAACTTGCTCAATTTTCTTGGGGGATCTGCATGCAGTTATATATAAAAACAAGCGCAATGAACGTATATGTGTGGGCACTTTGGTGGGAGAGAGCATGTAATCTGCTGTATCCCTGTGATCACTTCATCATCAAAAAACAAACAAACAAAAAAGCCGAGATGGCAGTGGTGTCCAATTGAACTCTATTCAAATAAACGAGTAGTAGATAGCTCATTATGTTATTCTCAAGAAGGCAGTGTGTGCTGCATAAAAAAAGTTTGGGGGGAAAGGAGGGCTTGAGAGTAGTAATAGTCAGTTGAATTTCACGTGCCGCAGTGTTTTAGAAAAAGTATGAAGCAGCTATTACGCATAACACTAATTCATGATACAAAGAACTACGCTGCTAAATGGTCACACAAAAATTTTCTATGGTGCACTAGCTGCACAGCTTCCAGTGCAGAATAGTATATTTTTAGGGTACCACACGGGCATAATATGGCTCACTACTGCACATGACAGTATTGCAAGCAAATATATGCTTCATAACAGTTTTTTCCAGCCACAGACACTCCTTGCGCACAGACTTCAGAAAGCAGTCAAAAATCTGTGTTGCCTTCCGCGATTTTTTTCTTCGCTAGTCGGAACTACGTAAAAGTTTTGTAAATGCATACCACTGCTCTCACCCTTGATGCTAAATAAATCTGTTGTCTCGACACACAACAGACTGTTCTTTGAACGGCTGCACCACGTAATTACGCTTTTTTGACAGGAAAGGCAAGGTGCTGTGCCAAACGCACCAAGCCACGAAGATCTAGTAGTCCAATACAGCGCACACATTTGTTGCAACGTAAAGAGCGACGAGTCGCTCCATCATTCTGTACATTAACATAACAAGATAACAGAAGCAAAATCGGCCATGAAATTAGGGAGGGGCGCGCGCACGTAGAGATAACACAAAACACTAAAAGAAAATATAGCGCCTGCGCAATCGCGTTGCTAGGCAGTAAACACTGTTTGTCGCTTAGTTGCAGCAAGCTTTTACATACCTTGGCAATGACACCGCGCATCGTAACAGTGGAATGAGTCCATACGGCGATGGTTCACATGCTTTCGCAGCCTAGTCTGGCGCAGACTTCCTCCCTACCGTGGCCACGATAAAATCATCGCGTGCGTCCGAATCGCATGTGTCCGAATCGCTGGCAGTTATAGCACCAAAGTGCTGGACTAAGATATTCTTCCACTGGGTGACTGGTGAATCCTAAGTAGATTCTTCCTTGAATCGGGCAGTCATCTCGAAAAGTCAGAATCACTCAGTGAAGTGGTCGCGACGTTATTCCTCCATGTTCCTGGCGGTAGTATTTTATTTGCCGTCGCGCCGATATAACCCCTGCATCTCTCAAGTACTCTAGGAGTTGTTCATCTGAATGCTGCACAGGAACATGTTTTACTTTCCCAACGTTCCGAGTGTATGACTCTGGGATGAAAGGCTTAACTTCCAGGCCACCTACATTCGAAAGCATCAGAAGACGCTTGGCTGAAGCTAACGAATCAACGCTGACACTCAAGCTTTCATCTCTGGTTGTTCTGAATGACTGCACTTTTTCTTTAGCAGCTGAAACTACTACAGCTGACACTCGATTGGGGTTCACTTTTCAGAAGCTAGCACCTTCAGGTGTTGGACGAAAGTCGACTGGGATGCCCTGTGCTCGTTTCTTCTTATAAGTAACCAACGTAAATGGTTCATCTTCACCCATGTCTTCTTCATCAGTTAGGTAGTAGGTTGACGTTTTATCGTCGAAAGGATTCTCTTTTAAGCGAAGCTTCTTGCTCTCAGCTTCATCGTTTTCCATTGCTGCTGTGCTCGCTGGAGCCATTTCGCGGTTGTGAATGAACAAACGGGCTGGCTTTATGATGATTGGGTGCACCTGTAAGCCCCCAGGCTTTTCATTGTGTCTTGCAGTATCACTCATGTGGTTTAACGCACATGGACGAGCATGAGGCTCGTGGCGATGGCTACCAACCACCGTAGTGGTCGCGTACTAGCCAAGTCTTCGACAAAGGAACCTCGTACCTGTAGGGCTCCGAGCCCTCGAAGTCTTCACCCGACGTCTTGTTGGCACACCGCGACAAAATGGATGTCAGCGTAATAGTCCAAGAAAAGAGCAGAAACTGAACGGTGCACGAAAACAGCGACCGAACAGATCGACTTCTTCTTCTTCTACTTCTCAACATGGCCTCATTGGCACCGGTGTTACTAAATGTGACTCTAAGAATCCAAATGCTGTCTCGCTCTCGAATCAGTGTGTCATGTACCTAAACGTAAACCATCGCCTCGTCTCCCCTTCTGGAACACTAAAAGTTCAGGTTTTTCTTGTGCGCATCGGAGATCACATGCATCTGCCTGGTGTTATACCTAATCAGCTGCCATTTGGAAAGCTTCCTCTATTAGTCCTACGTTTTCATGTGTAGTCCAGATTTTAACGTCATCCGCGTATAGCCCATGTCAATTATAGGATATGGTATTTAACTTCCCGGGGAGCTGCAGGAGTGCCATGTTGAAAACGCGTGCAAAAGAAAACGTTGGTCAGGATGGTGAAGGAGATGGTGGACGGTCGAGGGAGCCTGGGTCCTGCCCCAGCACTGCAGCACTCGCACAGCTGGCCGAATCACCACCTCGGCGAGCTGCTGTCTTCATTCTCCGGTCGTCCAGCTGGCTGGCGCTGCAGCGAGAAATTGGTACAGGTCATCGTCACGCCACCAAAATTGAGCCAGCTCTGGCTTGCCGACTCCAGCCTACCACACATACGACAAGCAGGCCAAATGACCATAGGACATGCCTGGAGTACATGCCACCACCAACTCGACAACCGGAAGGGGATTTGAGCCGGTGGTTTACGAGCGGCAAGGACGAGTGGAGACTAGAGATACACGTAGGACTTGGCCGTGCTAGGACTTGTTAATCACTTTGTTTGGAGGACCTAGCCCTTTGGGGACCTAGATTTTATTTATTTTAAGTCTTCTGTATACACTATTTATATTTTTAGGCTGTATGAAATAAAATTTGTTTTCGTGCCACACCATGTCACCTTCATGAGCCGATTACGTTGAGTCAGACAAACTGCGCTTGGCGCTAAGAACATCGTTACGGTCGCCTATTTTTGCCGGTATAGACTTGAATGTTGGATGCAATAAGGTTCAGTTGACGCATAGCATTGTGCTGTATTTCTTCTCGTTACTGCGTTTTATTTCGCTGGTAGCGTGTTATATTACTATTGATACAAAGAAGCCCTACTTTTCACCTTATATGATGCTGTAAGGCATGGTGGCTTTATAAACAATGATGCCTACAAAATGCTCATCTGATTTTATGTAGGCATGCGTAGCACAAGACGGTTCTTTTACTTTGAAAGTTTCTCAATCACAAAAGGCTTGCTCACAATAAGGAAAGTAATACGAACGAGCATGCAGAGACATGAATTTTATTCGTGTTTTATGGGGACATGTAGTCTGCCACAATAGGCCAGGGCAATGTTTACTATGCAAGGAACTTTGACGCCTCTACTGTTTAAATATAGGGTAGCTTGGAAATGTATTTGATACTTTTCCGGATGCAGGTGTCAGGCCTTCCAAGTCATCAATTATAATCGGTATCGAGATTATAATATTCGTCTTTAATCAGGGCGCAGACACTTCTATTTTGTGTATAATGCATGCAGGTGCAGTTGGGCGGACATTGCCAGTCGTTAGTACACTGCAAAAAAAAGAGATTTCCAAATTAATTAGTAAAAAATGTGAATGTTAAGTATCACTAATTGGAATGAAATTTCTTCAAACGACTGCAGCATTTAGAGCCGATGCGTTACCCAGACAACACTGCGTCTCCCTCTTTTCGTGAACGAGCGACGCGGGACGCGCTGAAACTCGCATGCTTCAAAGCAATGCTGCGCGGCGCGTGCCAGCGAATATATGGCAGGACCAGCGCCAGACGTGGCAACACCGGCGTGACCCGATGAAATGACCGCTGGTGAGCAGGCGCACCACGTGACGTCTAAATAGGTTGGCGCCTTGAGTGCGGCATGTAGTCATGTTCTCACATGACACGCATCTCATGATTACCATATTTGCACCCGTCACATACCCTCGTCCCCCATGGACTTCATGAAATACAGAATTTGGCATATGTGAAGCTAGCGAAACAGCCGCGAGTTTATCATGAGTGTGGCATGTAGTCATGTTGTTACATGGGACGCATGTCGTGATTATAAAGTTTGGATGTGTCATTTACCTTTGTCGTCTATTCGCGTCCCATAATACCGAGTTTGGTACATGTGAAGCTAGCGAAACAGCCGTGAGTGCATTTTTAGCATAGCATGTAGTCTTGTTGTTACATTACACGCATCTCATATTTGTCATGTTTGCACGAGTATCTCACCTTCGTCATTTATTCACGTCCCGTAATACCAAATTTGGTATATGTGACCCTAGCGAAACGACCGCGAGTGCATCATGAGTGTGGCTTGTAGTCACGTTGTTACATGACACGAACGTCGTCATTGTTTTGTTTTGAAGTGTAGTACCTGTGTCATCCGTTCGCGTCGCGTAATACCGAGTTTGGTACAAGTGAAGCTAGCGAAACGGCTGCGAGTGCATCATGAGCGTAGCATGTAGTCATGTTGTTACATAATAAACAACTCATGTGCATTAAGTTTGCACCAGTAGCATACCTTCATCATCAATTCGCGTCCCGTATTACTAAATTTGGTATAAGTGAAGTTAGCGAAACGGTCGCAAGCGCATCATGAGCGTGGCATGTAGTCATGTTGTTACATGGCACGCATCTTACGATTATAACTTTTGCACCAGTCACATGCCTTCGTCATCCATTCACGTACCGTAATACAACATTTAGTATATGTGACGCTAGCGCAATGGCCGAGAGCGCATCATGACCGTGGCATGTAGTTGTGTTGTTACATGACACGCATGTCATGATTTTCCAGTTAGGGTCTGTCGCTTGTGTTCTCCATTCACTCATGTTATACCACACCTGTTTTGCAACATATCATGTGAACAAAACCGCCCAAAGAGCTGCAGGACTATGAAATATTAAACATGGCTTTGATGACACACATGTCACGATTTTCATGTTCATCATCATCAGCCTCACTACGTCCACTGCAGGACAAAGGCCTTTCCAATTTTCCACCAGTCGACTCTGTCCTGTGCTTGCTGCTGCCAATTTACACCCGCAAACTTCATCATCTCTTCTGTCCACCTCACCTTCTGTCTCTACCTAACCCGCTTGCTTTCTCAAAGAATCCAGTATGTTCCCCTAATGACCAGCGGTTATTCTGTCTACGTGCTACATGCCCGGCCCATGTTTATTTCCTCTTCTTGATTTCAATTATGATATCCTTAACACCAGTTTGTTCTGTAATCCACTCTGCTCCCTTATTGTCCCATGAGGTTACACCTATTATTTTCCCTTCCATTGCTCGCTGCGTCGTCCTCAATTTAAGCTGAATTCTTTTCCTAAGTCTCCGGGTTTCTGCTCCGTAGCTAAGTACCGGTAAGATGCAGCTGGTATATACCTTCCTTTTGAGGGATAGTGGCAATCTACCTGTCATAATTTAAGATTGCTTGCCAAATGTGCTCCACCCCATCCTTATTTTTCTGGTTACTTCAGTCGCGTGGTTCGGCTCCGAGGTTATTACCTGTCCTAAGCAGACATAGCCTTTTACAACTTCAATTGCACAATTACCTATCTCGAAGCGATCTTCTCTTCCTTGGTTTTTTGTACATTGCTTTCGTTTTTTGGAGAATAATTTTAAGATCGACTTCTCTGCTCTCCGTGTATAACTCCGTAAACATGAGTTGCAATTCGTCCGCTGAGTTACTCAGCAATGCAATGTCATCGGCGAAGCGCAGGTTACTAAGGTACTCTCTATCAACTCTTATGCCTAACCGTTCTAATTCTAGACCTCTGAAAACCTCCTGTAAACACGCGGTAAATAGCATTGGGGAGATCGTATCCCCCTGCCTTACACCCTTCTTGGTCGGTGTTGTGTTGCTTTCTTTATGAAACACTATGGTAGCAGTTGATCTCCTGTATATTTCTTCCATGATGTTTATATATGCTTCGTCGACACCCTGGTTCCGCCGTGTCTGCATGACTGCTGATATTCCTACTGAATCAAACGCCTTCTCGGAATCTATAAAGTCAATTTATAGTGGTTGGAATCTGAAAAGGCTATGTGTGGTGGTTAGCTATATTCTGAGCATTTCTCTATTACCTGATTGATAGTATGAATGTGGTCGATTGTTGAGTAGCCTGTTCGAAAACTTTCTTGTTCCTTTGGTTAATTGAATTGTAATGTTTTCCCAATTTCTTGAGCAATTACTAATGTAACTAGTTTGTATACTACGCAGAGCAAGCTGATTGGTCTGTGATTCTTCAAGTTCCTGTCATCTCCTTTCTTATGTATTAGGATTGATGTTAGCAATCTTCCAAGACTCTTGTACTCTTCCCGTCAGGAGACACCTCGATAACAGGGTCGCTAGTTTTTCTAACCAAATCTGTCCTCCATCTTTCAGCACATCTGGTGTTACCTGGTCCTAACCAGCAGCTTTGCCTTTTTGCATGCTCTCCAAGGCACTGCTGACCTCTTCTATCAGTACTGGTGGGTTGTCATCTGGGTTACTGCTAGTTGTTATATTAAGGTCGAGGTTGTGCTGGCTATTGTACAGATCTCTGTAAAAATCCTCTGCTAATTTTTCGATTCTATCTGCAATAATAGTTACTTTGCCTTCCTGGTACCTTAGTGCTTACATCTGGTATTTGCATATCCCAAGTTTTCCCTTCACTGCTTTGAAGCTTTCTTCGTTCTTCAGAGCGTGTTCTATTCTTCTTATGTTATACCTTCTTACATCGGATATCTTACGCTTAATAATCAACTTGGGCTGCTCTACGAACTCTATTTTGCTGTTGTGCTTGAGGCTTTCATGGCTTGACGCTTCTTCATGTTGACTAGTCAAATATTTTCTTCATACAGTCATGTAACGTCATACCAAGTTTGGTATTGATACTTTTATCGAAATGGCCAGGAGAGCTAAAAGCCGCTGGCGGCTTGATAAATAGATAGATAAATAGATAGATAAATTGATAGATAGATGAATAGATAGGAAAATAGATAGATAGATAGATAGATGGATAGATAGATAGATAGATAGATATCTTGAACTCGAAGAATACCACTGAGAAATGCTTTGCCTTTGAAAACTCTTTTTTTGCAGATTAACTAAAAATATACGGGAAGATATTGCATACGGGTTTATTGTTTTTCGTTTTCACATGCAAATGTCTGCTTTGTTGGACAAAATCAAGTCATACGAGCACTACAAAAAGTAAAGTTGGCGAAGTAGTGGTGGGGCGCCAAAATTCTTTTCGGCCGCACATGGGTATGCGCAGGAAAATTCTTACCCATCTCGCCGTTCTATTCAGGATGTCTCGCTGTGACAGAAGTAGTCCATGACCAATGTCGACCGGGCTCGTATGTATAAAAATTTGGTCGATTGTGTGTGACGGGAACCTGCCATGCTGTAAGAAAAACTGTGAACGCACCAGTAGTGCTTGTGGGGTGGTATGAAATGCTTAGGGGACGAGGGGCACTATTTCGTAGTAATTTGTGCAGTTGACAGTGATTTACTATGAAAGAATGTGACCAGGCGTACCAGTAAAGCATTCAGTGATACCAGTTTTCTTCAAGTAGTAAACAATATCTTTTAGGGGACAAGAACTTTACCATTTGAGAATGACTGTGGCGGCTTCCAACAAGAATACACGGCCAGAAACGCTGTGCAGTTCTTAATGTCGTCCTTAACGCAGCATGAATCAGTGAAGCAGGAAGGAGGCAGCATCGCACGCTGTACGTACTGGGATAGGGGTACACTCGGCGTATACCGTGAATTAGTCAGTAGTGACAATGACTCTTTGTTTACTAATTGACGTTAGAGGAAGTGACCAATACAAACCGATATCAACGCTCTAAAGTAGACTGTTAGGGAACAATAAACATAGCAGACCAGCTGACGACAGGCGCGTTGAAGCTTTTCGCCACTGACAATCAAAATAAACAGCAAGCTTCTCCACGTGGTGGTACATACCTCGACAAAGGTAGCGATCTGGAATGCGGTGCACTGTTTTGAATAATGCAAAGTTCGCAAAAAGGAGATCAGAGTTGAACGACTCGCTTATCTCACAACAAAAAGGGGGGTAATATATTATTTATAGGCCCTGGCTGTCAGCAGCGTCGTAAATGTGTCAATGAAATACTCCTTCAGAAATGGCAAGATGGTGCGCTTGACGCCGCATCGTGCGAGAGTTTAGTGTTGCCGATGCATCAATGAGGAAGTGTATATTCCAGGTGATTCATTCATCATTCCGCTGGGCGGTAGTGCCGGCATGACTGTGGGCGGAAGAAACAGGAAGATAGCAATCTTGCAGAAGTGTTCAGTGGATGAGATGGCCTGAGCGATCCTTCAATGACGACAAAGAGCTTGGCGCATAATTGTAAAGAAAATTGCAACAGCGCAGAAAAAAACACGTACGAATAAAAAAAAGAGCTGAAGCAGACAAGCGCTGTCTTCAAACTTACCTTATGTTTTGAAAAAAATACACATATATGCAGTGAAAAACAGTCCATCTCAAAAGAAAGTTTGTCCGATAGCACGACTTACTGCTAGAAAGTTACAAAATTAAGAAGATTGATAAAAAACAATGAACATCAGCTTACAGAGCTTTTGTGAGAAAAGATCGTCTACATTTCTTTTCATTTCTTTCCAAGACATGCTCATGTGTGCCTTCCTGAAACAATGTGGGCTACCTTCACTAGTGAGCACGCTTTTCAAGTATTTCTCT
Source organism: Rhipicephalus microplus (assembly GCF_043290135.1). Taxonomy (NCBI): domain Eukaryota; kingdom Metazoa; phylum Arthropoda; class Arachnida; order Ixodida; family Ixodidae; genus Rhipicephalus; species Rhipicephalus microplus. The sequence goes on along the minus strand of NC_134702.1, from coordinate 148,137,139 downwards.
ATCAAGTGCGCACTCACATCCTGACATGTCCGGAGTTGCCATTCCGTCGATGTTCACGTATATATATATATATATATATATATATATATATATATATATATATATATATATATATATATATATATATATACGTTGTTTTTATTATGCCATAAAAGGGGAGCACCGTAGTGCTGATCTATCGCCTCGCATATATAGACATCTTCCTATTTGGCCGATGTATTTCTTTCCGCATGACCCTGGGATACAGTACACAGTATAGTCGACAAGCGGTACGAATGAGCCACAGTGCTTGATCTGGTAGCTGTCTTCAGAGGTCATCAGTTTCCAAGGTTTCTCCAGTTTTCGTTGCGCATAAAGATAAAACTTTAAGCCAGGGCCCTGCCCCATATTAAGGCCGTCCGAGACTTGGTGCAAGTAAAGGACCACTGCCACCTTATCAGTCTGCTCATCTTTGTAGCGGTGGTCTCTATGCTGAGAGCGTTTAGTTATAGTAGGTTAAACCTCCCTAAAAAGTTTAATTTGAGATTTCGAAACCCGCAACCCAGTGTAGTCTGACAAACAAACTTGTGGGTGCCCGACGTCCAGCGGCCACTCCAAGTGGTTTAAATGGTGCGCGAAAGTGTGCCACCTGCCTTCTAGCGTAACCTGTATGCGCCCGTAAAATTTTTCTCATTATGCGTTTTTCAAATATTTTTGAAATTCAAGGTACATTTTCTCAAAACGTATTGAGTCCATTTTGATCAAGCATTGTATGCGTGAGCTACAACAAGTAAAATACAATATCAAACTAAAAAAATTTGCTGATTGCATAAGGAAGTGAAGCTACCGAAAAGTTACACAACAATACGCACTCCCTGTGAATTTGTGGATGCAGTTATTTAAAATTTTTAGGAAAACTTCATAAAAATGTTTATATTTTAGGTCAGATGTTACCTATGAATATCTACCAAAATACGGCTGAATATTATTACAGTACTTTGTGAGTTTGCAGAGAAAACATACATAGAAAAATTGATCCCACTTTGAAATTTAGGAGTGAACCATAGGTTGAATAGGCAATATAGGAATAAAAAAAGATGTCACTTGATACCCAGTCCCAATTCTTGTGAGCATGTATATTTTGACGGGTAACTTGCAGCCGTTTCTAACATATTACGCTAAAACTGACATATACTATTTACTTTACCATACCCCCTAAATCAGAAGCTAGCAAGCGACAGCAACAAGATGACATTGCGCATAACAAGACTTTTCGACGATGTTACCTGACCTGTGAAACTGACGCCTGCCTGTGAAATCATTACCTCAAGAGCATTCGAGGCTGGGTTTCGCAATGCCGCGCTTAGCCGTCTTGGAGTAAGCTGAAGAGAACCGAAAGGGACTTTCTGGCTCTGGGCTCATATTTCCACCATTCCTAATCAGCCACAAAATAAAGTATAATATAAAAAAACTTGAAGCTCTCGGCATCCGAAACCTCGTGAAGGAATATTTGCGATTCTTGGAACAACAAGAAAACATCTATGGTGTATGATACTGCTGAGAAAAAAGGTGGGATGGAATAAAGAAGTACAATTCGCAAAATTATTCTGATAGGTAACAACCGGAGCAAGTTTCTTCCTTCTAAGAAGTGTGCCAACGTACAACCAATAGCTGCCAGAAACAAGCCACTCGAGACATGGGCAAAACAGGAAATTATGAAAACATCCTGCTGCTTAATAAATGTACACAAGACTCGCGATTTTTCAAACTGTGCTAATTCGTACTTTCGGTCAAGTCAAACAAAATTTGATACTTTAGCTAGTCCGCTATTTTTTATTGTGTCTAGAAGCCGCTTGAGGAAGCTTTATTAGTCGGTTATTTTGTACTGCTTGCCTGTCCACATTTGAAAATATTTACTGCTTGCTGGCAACTATTTGAAGTTTTGCGTTCTTCTCTGGCTAAAGAATAAGTGTCTGAAGCGCAAAATGGCCCTATGGCCACGAAATTGACACATGCGGCGCTCGGTTGTCTCTGCTGTTTCAGCAGACAGACCGAGGCCGAAGCATGTGACCGCCACTTCGTGCACCAGAGTGCCGGATCTGCGCCGCATCGTTTTCGATGAACAAGAAGTCGGCTCTGCAATCAAGAATGAAGTGGCAGTAGGGTGGGTTAACGCTACAATAATTCTTCGGATCCAGCGTGTCACAATTGTTTTACCCTCTTTGGGGTACATTTCAAATAGCCAGAGCGTCTTTCCTCACTGTGATATTAAAAGTAGGAGTATGCTTAAGCTTAACGTTGATAGCAGAATGTGATAAGGTAATTGGTCCCATTAGCCTCGCTAGCACTTAATATAATGGCTCCACCGCGTCGGTCGAGTGGTTATTGCACTTGACTGGTAACCCGAAGGTCTTGGAATCGAATCCAGGCTTGTGCAGCTGCAATTTTGTTGGAGGCAGAAATATTTGAGACATGTGTGCTTATATTTATGTACCCGGTAAAAGATTCCATGTGGTCGAAATTTCTGGAGCCCTTCACAATACGGCATCTCTCATAATCATACTAGGATTTTGGGACGTCAAATGCCAGATAATATTACTTTGTGAAATGAAGCGCAATAAACTGGACAACTAGGGAAATTACCGACAAGAAGTAGTTGTTAAATTTCAATCGCTCTTTCTTGTCTGTCCTTGATTTCGTTGTCCCGTTTATCATTCAAGATTTATTCATCATCACATGACCGACACTTTTACTCATTCCTAGTGAATATGCCAACCGCACCGCAAAGATAAAAACGTCTGCGCCAGATATATATTTAATTTAAAAATATTCTGGAAAATTTTTGGTTTATGAAAATATAATTTCATTTATCAACTGACGAACTGGTTGATTGATATTGATTGATTGATTGATGCCCACAGGCCAGAGAGAGTGAGTGAGAAAGGAAAGGCCGGGAGGTTAACCAGATATTGGCATCGGGTTTGCTACCCAGCGCTGGGGGCGGGGAAGTAGGGGCAAGAAAGAGGGGTTAGATAGAGGGAAAAAAAAACGCACGTGCACTCATAAAAAAAACGAAAACACACACAGCTCAGCCCAGACAGAAGATCATAAACTGCGACTACCACTTTCTAGGACGGATGCTGCACGAGAGCTCCGCAGACTTGCTCGCCGGCAAACCACATCGCAATGGAATCAGCCGCACTTCAAGCATGCCCGACTGTACTCGCTTGACCCTACGCTAAGTCTTCAAGTCCCGTCGAGGCTTCGCCGAGAAGACCAGACCCTGTTATGTAGGCTGTGGTTGGGCGTTGCATTTACCAACGCCTACGCTTTCCGCATTGGGATGGCCGACACCGCAGCCTGTGGCCACTGTGGCAAGGAGGAAACCATTCAACATGTTCTTTGTGAGTGCCTAGCGTATAGTAGGCGGCGACTATGCCTTCGCAGGGAACTCAACAAATTAGATGATCAGCCTTTGTCGGAGCAGAAAATTCTGCAGTATCATCAGGATGCGACTTCACAGAAGAGGGCCCTGAAAGCGCTGCTGCACTTTTTGCGATTGACCGGCCTTGCTGAACGGTTGTAGATGGGACGCCCCACAGGCCAGAATTTTATTTTTGGGAATAGGCGAGGTGTCAGTTTGCATCCGTAAGCCAGCACTCGTAACTATGCAGCTTTTGAGTTTTTTTATGGCTACTATTCAATTTGTTTGTAGGCTAGTTAATGGGTAGACGTGTACTCAATTATGTTTAAGTCTTACTCGTTGCCTGACGGTGGGCGCGCTGTTATGCTTATACCATGCAACATTTCTTTATGTAAGAAACCTCCTTGCATTGCCTGCTGCTTGTGTAGAGTGTTTCCAGAAATATCTGTAGAGTGTTTCCGGAAATTTGTATAAGTCATGAGACATGCAACGAAACGTGTTCAAAAAGCTATTGCCGCAAGCATCACCGCCTGCCGTACGACTGAATAGCAACTAGGTTAGAGGGGACGAAATACGAAAACCAAGAAATCATTGGAGTTCTTTTTTTTCTAGAATACTCTTATTTTTGCATACGCTAAAGTAAACTAGAAATTTAGCCTCGCCACGGTGGTCTAGTGGCTAAGGTACTCGGCTACTGACCCCTCAGATCATGGTCTTGAATCCCGGCTACGGCAGCTGCATTTCCGATGGAGGCGGAAATGTTGTAGGCCCGTGTGCTCAGATTTGGGTGCACGTTAAAGAACCCCAGGTGGTCGAAATTTCCGGAGCCCTCCACTACGGCGTCTTTCATAATCATACGGTGGTTTTGGGACGTTAAACCCCACATATCAATCAATCAAACCCCACATATCTATCTAAACGTGAACACAGATTTCTTCGTCCCACTTTTGTCACTTCTACCTACGTAGTTCGATTGAAAAATTCTGTTGATACAACATCGTCAGCAATATATATATATATATATATATATATATATATGCGCTATGCTATGCACTATGCCATACACTATGCTCCAGTACAATATATATATATATATATATATATATATATATATATATATATATATATATATATACATTGTACTGGAGCACAGTGGCGCCAGCTCTGTGCCAGCGTGAAAGAAGCCGTTGACGTTCGTGTTCGGCTCGCGCTTGCCGGGTTCCTGCCTGTACCAGCTTGTTGCGGCTAACGCTTCTCGAATAATAACCTGTCTCTTTACGTAACCTCCCTCGTTGTATTTGGTGGAAACGTGCTGGGTAATGTCCTGGAGCTCCGCAGTCGTAAGCTACCATATGAGTCCACGATGATCGAGCGCGTCGATCCCCCACAAGCCTCTTTCATGCTGCCGCCTGTCCTGTGCACTGGTGTACTTCGTCTGCGTGAACCACCAGTATACAAGGGCACTGAAGGTCATGATGTCGAGGACTGGCTGGCACATTACGAGCGTGCCAGTGCGATTAACAAGTGGGATGACCCTGCGAAGCTGACTCACGTCGTCTTCTACCTGACGGATTTGGCCAACCTATGGTTCACCAACCACCAAGCCAACATCCCTACCTGGTCGGTTTTCAAAGCGGCCGTGACCTCGTTTTTCGGTCGTCCAGCCATGTGCAAGCTTCGCGCTGAACTGGGCCTGCGGGGATAATTTCAGTGAAATGGTGAGAGCTACGTTGAGGATGTGATCAGCCTCTGTAGGCGAATTGATGCAAGGATGTTGGAGGCTGACAGGATAAAGAATATATTGAAAGGCATTGATGACGACGCTTTTCATATGCTTGGGGCCAAAGAGCCACAGACTGCCACGGCCGTAATTCAGCTATGTGAAAGTTTCGATGAGCTGCGCAAGCAGTAAATTTCTACACGTCGCGCTAAAACGCAAACAGCGGATATTTCGGCTTTGGAGTGCAAAGTCAGTGGCCCCGACTACAGCGTGTTAATGTCTCAAATTCAACAATACATCCCGGAGGAAGTTGATCGACAGCTCTCTCTTGTCGCCACCACCAACGAGACCCCCACAGCACAGGACCTTTCACTTCGCCGTGCTATTCACACGGAAGTTGCCGAGGCTTTCCCTACGCCCACGTCCCCAATATCAGTTGCTGCACCGCTTCCTTATGCAGAAGCCGTCCGCCGACCTCCTTCCCAACATCCGCTGCCTTCATACAGTCCAGCCACCAACTACTACAGGTCACCAGTTTCGGTTTATCCGGTCAATCGGCCCTTTCCACCACCTCGAGCCCCTGTAAACTCTTGGCGTACTCCGGATAACCGGCCCGTCCGCTACAACTGCGGTATTCCAGGACATAATGTGCGCTACTGTCGTCAACGTGGACTCTATTTTAATGATATTCAGCATTCCGGCAACATACCTCGCCAATCAGAATTGCATGTGACACCTGTTGCAGATGACCCCCGCTCACGTCGATCAGACTTCAGCCAACGTCGATCTCCTTCATCCCGGCTTCGGTGTCCTTCCCCCATGCTTCGCCGTTCCAACCACGCCCACGAGAAAAACTAACAGTCACAATTCCTGGGACAAGAGCTGCGTAACCGACGAAATTTCCAAGGCATCATCTTTCGTCCCCTAACGAGATTGCCGTGTTTGAGGACGGCTTCGCTACAACTGTTTTTGTCGGCACGGGTGCCGCAATTTGTGTAATCAGTGACCTGTTATGCCGCAAACTGAAGAAAGTGACGATTCCGGTTGAAATTTCTTTACATAGAGCGAGGTTCGCAACGCGTCCAACCTTCTGCCACATGCACTGCTCGTGTTGGGATTCAAGGAGTGCTTTACATCATTGAATTCATCGTCCTTCCGCATGCGTCTAATGAAATCATCCTGGGAGGGAACTTTCTTTCTGCTAGTCATGCGGTTGTCGACTGCGCTCGTGCTCACCTCGTTTTGTTTCCATTCAGCTCAACATTCATAGATCTCCCTCACTCACACAAAAAGATGATCGTCGCCGCTGACGTCATCATCTCTGCTTTTTCGTTCTAAGCAACGTGACTTTCGCGCCGCGCGGATGTCACAGGTATTTTGATTGCTGGGCTTCTTATGCACAGGATTTTAGTCAGTACGCAGGAGCGCGCCGCCTATGTGCCATTCGTTTCCGGCACCTGAATTAGAGTGTACCCAAGCAGAAAGTACCGGAAAGTAATAAATTTGATGCGTTTCTCACAAAATATCGCGCCTAGCGGCAGCGCCGTCACCTAGATGATGTGAGGTTTGGTGACATGAGACTAACCGGAAACTGCCAAGCCCACCATGCCAGCCATTGCCCGCGTCTCTCGACTCACTCATCTTCCACTTTCATTCCCGGAACTGGTATGAACAGCAACACCAGCGAAAAAAATCTTCCGGTTAGGGCAAAGCGCCAGCGCTTTTGTGAAAGGCAAAGAGTAAAGTAAAAGGACCGCTGGAAAAAGGGAAAAGGATGACGAGAACACGTGCATCCTGCATGCGCCTTGGTGAGTTTGACGGCACTGCTCGCGCACGGAATAAGCTGTTGCGCGCTCTCAATTCATCAAAAATACAAGGAAATATTCAAAAATACCGTAAATAACCACGTTTATCGGAACAGTCGCATCTTCCGAGTGAAACTCAGAAGTTTCGTCAGTTTTTTTTCAATTTTAATTCAGTATTCCGTTAATGCAGGGTACGTGCTTTGCAAAAATGAGATCGGACATTTTTCTTCATGTGCAGTTTGACGGGAAGCTCCTCACATTAATCCAGCTTCTTTTAAAACAGCAGCGAAAATTCCTCAACCAAGTCTTTCAACAGTGCATCGTCTTGAGCGAAGTTTAGAAGTGCGCCAATTTTGGTATGTAAAACAGACACGCTGACCTTGTAAAATTTTTTACGGGAATGCTCGCCACAGGGCAGCTGTACTTGGCAGTCGACTTCACATGCATAAATACCTTGCCGATGACGTTAAGGGCTCCGCAAAAGCATGCTCACCGCAGAGCAATTTATTTTTTATTACAGCACGCCACTACCTTCTGTGCTTCTTATATACACTCTTGAGTATCCCATAAACCACTGAGCGGGTGCTTATGATCATGCTCAGCTTTCGCCCTCACCACGACAATAATTTCTCGATAGGCCACTACCAAAGCACTCATAAATTCTCCGCTCCCACTTTCTTGTACCGTGCACAAACCGGAATTCCGGTTACACCTCCCGTGGCATGCTCTGGCCAGGTGTGCTTTTCTCGCACCTGACGTCATTCGGCGTTTAAATATCAGCACACGTTGGAACCATGTGGCCCGTTGAAATCTTCACACAGTTGGCAAGTACTTTCCATGACGCTGCTTGGTGCCCGTTGCTCCCGTCATCACTGTCAATGCAAGGCTCTCGGGGTAACTCCCACGACAGTCGCCTGCATATCACGGACATCTTCCAATGCCTTCTGGGAAGTTCTGGATGTATTTGGATTCTTTCAAGGCCAGCTAGTACAGGGACAACAGAAAACGCCATGAATCGTCGTCCTTTGCACCGCAAGCAATGCAATCACGGATTTGAAGTAGCAGCTTTCAGTTAACCTTCTCTATTCAGCGTTGAAATATCTGACGCTCTCCCTTTCTTTTGCTTACGCATGAAAAACACCTAACTGGAAGCAATTTCATTACCTTGCGGTTCGTACTGATCCCCCAGGCATCCCGCAACCTCGTCACCACTCTAGCAGCTGACGAAAGGGTAGGAATACGTTCTTGTAATAGGTGTTCAACGCTGTCACTCAACCAAGTTATCAGCAAGGCCTGGCAGTTTGCGGGATTCTATACTTCATGTTCCTCGAACAAGCCTTCTAGGCGTACGGGGCGTGTACACCAGCTTACTTTAGTTTCACCGATAGCTGGTGGGCCAGATGTGTGTTTTAATTGTGTGTCGTACTTTTAATAACGTGTTCTACTACCGAACGTTACCATGATTACTCGAAAATCCTTGGACAATCCTCATCAATTGCAGTTTAGTGATTCGCTCGGACAATATTTTTGTTGGCAAATGCTTCAACTGGAGTCTAACCTATTTCTCTTCCTTTTCAATTGAAAGCGTAGTCATTTTTGTTGAGAACAGCAAGCTGTTTCGGCGTTATCTTCTTTCTAAGGGGACCGTACCGTTTAGAAAACGAGCTTTAATTCTTGCTACAATACAGCATGAAGTACCGTGACTGGTGTTATGGAAGGCTCTAAAAGCCTTCTTTCTCACGACTTTATACTTTTCTTCTTTTATATTGATTCACAGTGTACAAGAACAACGTGCTCATTTGTTTATATGACGCTTCGGTTGCCACGCCACCCACGAACAGCTCACCTATGAATGTAAAAGCTGAAACATCACATAAAATAAAATCGAACTTAACACTGCCTACCACAGCTATTTAATCACCAAGCCTGTTTACTGCAGGCGTTTTTTTCGTACAGTAAGTTATAGTTGTTGTGCGTATGTGAAACCCTTACACTCTGAATCTTTATAAGAGGTTGGTGAGAGGTTAAGGTAAGCATTTTTAATCATCTTGTAATAAATCTTGCTGGAAGCCGAAAATCACCTTTATTGCATAACTGAGAGAAGCCTTTCGTGACTTTCAACAAGGGTACTGTAAGCACTGCCCTTTACGAGGCCGCCTGCAGAGAGCTTCATTAGAGCGATGCAGCTCTAGCTCTGCTTCGGACTATAAATTTAGTTTAAATCACTTGCACACACACACACACACACAGACACACGCACACACAAACAGAAACATTCAGCAGGACTAGCATAACAGCTTAAACTTTGCCTAATTAATGCTTGATATCTTGACCTCTAGATAAAGATGAGAACAGTCAAAACAATGACACCATGTGCAATCTTAGGTTAGCGTTAATTTTTGAATCAATAGAACATCACTGATATTTTTAAAAAGACAATACAGTGGTGAGAAATATTTCAAAATATCTCATTCTTAATACCATACATATTTAAACTTTATGGTTATAATTCTACAAAACTACGACAGGACAAGGCGCTAAAAAATGTTCACGTGGCATCACTACTGTTACAGTTGATATGTTAGTCACCATGCCATGGGAGCAGGCAGTTGAATCTTATATTGCTGTTGAAAATTGAGAGCGTCAAATTTAAAGTTTGCATCACCATTTATATTCCATAGAAAGTGTGACAGGCATTTGGATGAGAATTGTCTGTTTCAACGCTTAATGACCACATTTCGAAAATACCCTTCAGGAGCTTTGGCAGTTGCCGGACATCATCATGAAATAAAATTAAATTTGCCTGCAAAGCTGACTTGTAGATAGGGCTCCATGTTTTCGGCGTATATTTTGAAAATTACTAGTGTTTTTCGCAAATATGTTCGTGGCAGAAACTTGGCGTTTATCAAAATTTATTTTCCGTAACTCCCTCATTCTCCGAAATTCGTAGTTCTGCATTAATCTCAAGGCCCGAAAATTCTAAATTAATTCCTATCGTAGTACTAAAATATCACAACATACGAAGCACATTTTATTTTTCCTAGAACGTTTGAATAGACAAAAACGTGTACGCATAAGCTTACTACCAAACGCCGAACACCTTTATTTTGCCTATACCAACCTTAGCCCAAGGTAATTATAAAACACGCAAGCATTCTTTTGGTGATTTCTGTCAGTGATGGAAGTTCCTTCTTTTTTATTTACAACCCTCAGCTCTGAAGCGCCCTTTGAACCTTAGCTCTAGACTCAGAAAGCGCCAAAAGGCGCAGCGCACAGCGAGAAAGCACTGACCACTCGACATAAGGAAGTCTCCAAAACGACAGGAATTCAACAACGTTATACATTCCCAGCACTAATAGCTCACAAAATCACTGAGGAGCTGGCTCAAGTCCTCTGTTTCAAAAATCACTAACTGAAGAAATAGGCGCAATGCTTTCGAACACGGCATGAAGATTATGCCTCAAGTGTGTGTTCAAAATTTGAACGCAGTATCAAAACAATTCTTTGGTTTGCTGAAGCGGAATGCTCGGGTCCTTCTCAGATGACTGTGTCTCCTCTTTTCGGTGAGAGCAGCGTATACGTTAAAGCCTGCGCCAGTCGTGAAGCATTCATTCTCGTCAAGGAGGTCTAACAAACTTATGACACCTAATGCGAAGACCTCGGTTGTATACTGCATTGACTAATAAGTGCGTAAAAACAAAGCTCCAGTATGGGAAAAGCTTGGTGTACCATGGTACTCTATGGCTCGAGATCACGCCATCCGAATTGGTCTTCAGAAACTTCATTTCAACAAGCATGTCGTGCACAGTTACAGACGATAAATGAAGACGCCAGAGCTTTTCACACTTTGACCCTTTCGTAGCGTCGCTTCTTAAGACAAAATGACACGCCATTAGTCCAAACTATCGTCGAGAGCTTCATAAAAAAAACCTCCTCGACGGACTTGCAGTTTTCAGTGACTTTATGGTTATACTCATGGCCAAACACACAAGACCAAACTTACGGCGCAGCTCCCGCAAGGATTTCAACATGGCAGAAAAGTGCACAACAAAATCATTTACTACAGTGAACGAGGTCATTCTGACTCCACCTTGCCGAAGAATGTTCAATATATAGGTGGGAAGGATCTCCAAAGTGAAGCGCTTTTATTTCGGGGTTGGAGAGTTGCAATTCCTTAAAAAGCTTCTGTTTGTAAGAAGCTGAGTCAGAGCACAATACAGCTACGTCGCGTAAGCACTTCTCAACCTTTTAACGGGCAGTTCATATCGACATGCCAATTGAGGCTTCGTAAAACGACCCTCTCGTGGAATACTTCGTGTCAAATATTTAGCTTAATCTCTCAGTAAGCTGGGCGCCACTGTTGCTTATATTACCCATTGAGACGCTGTCATACATTGAGGTTTCACTGTGACGTAAATTCTTATTGTCTTGTAGTATACCTTCAAAGTGCACGGGAACCTTTATTCAGGTGTCCTGTGTTACGAGAGACTTCGAAATACAAGGCGGTTGCAAACGACAACAAAACAGCCGGGTTGTTTCCTGGACCAATAAAACGTGATCTTGAAAGGTGCTCATTACCTAACGTTGCATTATTAAGAATATAGTGCAAGGCTTTGCAGTGATGTTGTCTGTATTGTTGTTTACGAAACAGGATGTGAAAAATATTCTCACCGTAGGGCGGACACACCGCGTCTTTTTGAATATGAGTGCAATCAGTGAACAAGTCGTCGGTCCAAAAAAAATTTGTGTTGTCACGAGAACATTTCGCAGTAGTCACTGCTACAACAGAAGGAATCTTCGCAATGTACTTGATCTTACTACAGAACTGAAAATTGAAACAACAAAAGTTTGTAGCACCCCAGAAAAATACATTGCCGCACCAGGCACCCGATTGTATGCAGATAAATGTTCCTGTTTTTTGCTAAAAATTTGTTGTGATACGCAAACCTTTTGATGCATTAGAAGGCTAGAAGCAGTCGCTATGGTCAGCAGGATACCAGCAAAGTGATGATTGTGGTGCGTGCCTGGGTATGATGACTGTCGCGGAGGAAGAGCATGGTCTGCGACGAAAAAGAAAATTTCTAGCGAACCGGTAAAACCTAAGTAATTTTTCGAAATTGTTCCCATAAGGATAATTCGACTGTCTGAAATAAAAGGTCATAAGCCTAATACATGTTTAAATTCAGTGTATTACGTATTATTGCCAATTCATTTCTTGATATTTTTATCCCCTACGTTAACTAAAACAACATTGGAAAATCACAACGTTGCATTATCGGCCTATCCCTCGAAGTGGGTACGTGCCTTTTATTGAAGGAAACCCTACAACGAAGCGAACCGTAGAACGAGTGGAACGAGAGTGGGCGGACGACGACTGGTTCGTGCGGCTCCAGTGTTTGGATGACGGTTTACGCGTTCAGCTAGGCGAGAACGGAGCCCGAGATTCAGCTCATGGTTCCTCGCTGCACCAGCAGTATGCTGTTCTAGCGGCCTTGCACTAGTGTTTCAGATGTAACGGGGCTGATGTTTTCAAGGTGGCACAGCAGTAAGCGGCTAGGTAAGTGCTATTCGAACACTGCCGCAACCTTGGAGTCAATTTGCTGCAACAATTCTCTACTGACTCCGCCGCAGCCTTTATCGTCGGATGGTGCAGCGACACCACAACGACGACATCTGCCACGATGAACACGGCGACAGCCGTTTAGCCGCTCAGAGCAGGTGATTGCATGAGGACAAGGCATGTCGCAAAGTGTATGGACGGTTGACAAATTATATTCAACCTATGTAAATATGTTGTGTGACCTCTAGCATTCTAGATAAGTATTTCTTTGTTCTTTGTTGAAGGCCCCAGCTGATGCGTCTTTTGATGAAGGCATCTCTTGATGAATCAATCCTGGGCCTAAACTAAAGAAGCGTTTTCCATCGCAAACAGTATGTCATTTCGAAAAAACGTACTCCAATAGAGAAGCTCCTGGCGTCATAATTCGTTGTATTTTGAACCAGGTAAAATGCTCCATTGGTATAGTCCATAAGCTACACCGAGAAAAACTTTAAAAATTATTTTTGAAATTATGACAACAGAATTTTTCGAATTGCCTGTTCTTTGGACACACATCATAAAAATTTTTTCAGCCAACTTCTTGTGTATTGCCTAGACTAGTCGAACGTTACTTTTAATTGAGAATAGCATCGCTCACAGGGGAATTTATAGATTAGGCAATAAGTTTAAGACAATAGAGCACTTACGTTTATGAATACATATTTTTCTTGGAGTCTCTTCCACTTATCGGTATTATTCGATGACCACACTGGGTAACCACTTGGTCGTCTTGTGCTTGTTTTCGGCACTGGTGGTTTCGTTCGTTTGCTGCCTCCATAGCCTTTTCCTGCCTAAACGAGAAATAAAAGCTGATATTGAGGAGACTAAGCAGAAAGACGTTATTGAAATAGAAGTAAAAAACCTTGTTTACAGTCCTCTGCTGAGAAAGCTCATTATGATAAATAGCGCGAGTAGAAGTTGACCTATGACAACAACTTGTGACAGGTAAAAGTGCATGCCACAAACCGTTATTTATTTTTACAAAGTGGTCATTGGCATATTTCTGGGCAACGAATCTCTGGCATCTCTTACACCTCTCCATATATGTGCAGACAAAGTACTCCTGATCCAATTACCTTTGTATTGTTTAGCCTCTGTGACTGCAATTATTTATTCCGTGAACCCACCACCTGGCTTTCTCTATGGTTCAGCTTCTGTGGCCACCCATGCGACTCAAAAACTCATTTTTGTGTTTTGGTATTTATTTCCAAAAACGAGATTACCTTTGTGTATCCAAGATCAGCGGCCAAATCAAAAGTTATTAACTGACGTTTGAAAGTTATAAACTCTGGCCAGTGGCTACCTGTACTAAGCCTTACCAAATATATCCTACTCTAATAATTCCTGCAGAAGTCGATTACAGTATCAGATGATGTAGTTTCTGTCTTATCCGTATTAATATCTTCTGTCTCAATGAGTATATGGACAAATGTTGGAAAGCAGCCACCTAGTATTATGAAATAATCGAGGCTTGAAGTCAAAACATAAATAAAAGACGGGGCAACACAGTTGCCCGTAGTGTCGGTTAAACGAGTGGACTATGGCAATATTTGCTGTGGTGGAAAATTGGAACGGTAAAGATTTCATGTGAACGCTAAGGAAAGGTAATGTCACCCGTCAATGACAGTGTTATATTTTGGCATTTTCTTTCTGTAGGAATAGAAAATGACAGCTATAACTTTGTAGCACGAAGCGACAAAAATTTTGTTCAGGTTCCCAGAGATCACATTTCCATTGTTCTAACCTTTCCGCCACCTTGCTATATTCTGCAGAAGCGATTTGCAAATACATAATTTTTTCTATTACAAGTTCACCGAAAGCTCACTTAAGTATGCCATTCTTCATTTTTTGGATCTGTGAAATGGCAGTCTCAAAAGATTTAGTTAATAACAATAATAATAATAATAATAATAATAATATTGTAACATACTAGAAAGAGGTAGAGAAGAGAAGCACAGGAAGACGAAGAGTCTTGGCACGACCGCAGTGTGCTGCCGCAAACGACCATCGTTCATCTCCTGTAAATAAAACCATCTTATCACAGCTCGCTGTTACAGTTGTGGTGGAGGAGCTGGGTAATCGAGACCCGAAGACGGAAGGTGAACCGCAAGTTCTTCGACGGAGCTGTCGCATTGCTGGACTTCCACCGAATCCATCTGGTCTGGACATGTCCCACAACGCAAATGAACACCGATTTCTCTCGACTTCTGCGCCGACCAGTTCGGCTCCACAACTGAGAGATGCTCGTCCATTTGCCGGCAGACCAGATGGAGACGTCGAGGCTTGGCGCATCCTTTACAAACGGGTGAGCGCCGCTAACAATTGGGATACCGCTTCTCAGCTTTTGTACGTCGTGTTCTTTCTGTCGGATACTGCATTAATGTGGTACGAGAATCGGGAGGAAACGCTAACGACGTGGGACAGATTTGTTTCTGAAATCAAAGAGCGCTTCGGCGACCCAACAACGATAAAGAAAAGAGCAGAACAGACGCTAATGCAACGTGCTCAAGTGCCAGGAGGAACTTGCACGACCTACATTGAGGAAGTCATAAAGCTATGTAGGACCATTGACTTCGGAATGTCTGAGGAAGAAAAAGTCGGGCACATTCTAAAAGGAATCGCCGAGGATGTTTACAGTTTCCTCATCGCGAAAGACACCTTGACATCTGTCACCGATGTCATTCGTCATTGCCGCCCTTTTTAACAACTAAAGACGAGACGCATCACGCCGAAGTTCGGCAGGCTACCCAATGTGACGACCATCGCGAGCATAGACAGCAACCAGGCGCTTGATCTTGCAACAACAATCTGGCAGATAGTACGTGAAGAACTCGGCCTGTACGCGCAAGTGGCAAACCGCCCAAGCACTCATCCCCCCTATCAGCCACCAGAGTTCGAGCGAAACGTTGCTTCACTCTCCTCGCACCGAGTGGCGGAGGGCTTTGAGGATTCTGATGCCACACCTCAGTATCAGCCACGTCTATACGATAGAGGCCCTGCCTATGACGCACGATCACGACGAGCACAGCCACATTCTTATACTCAGGGCTCTCAGCCAGACTACGTCCCGCTGCGGCAAGGACAGTACCAACCCTACTACCAAGATGTAACTTACGACGAATACAATGAATTCTAGAGAGTGGCAGAAACCCGTTCTTCGCGTGATAACGAACTTCCTCGCCGACAGCAGCGGCCCAGGATTCGTTCCATTGAATATAGTATGAACCGTGATCCTCCCGTGTGCTACAACTGTGGTTTCACTGGGCATATCGCTCGGTATTGCCGCCAACAACGCCGCCATTCACGAAGGACACCAGCCATGTATTCGCCACCAAGACCCAGTGCTTCATATGACCGGCGGACAACCGACTTATTTCCAAGGAACCGTTTTTCGCGCGAGACCAGACGCAGTGATTCGCCAGCATCCGAGCGGAGTTTGACACCACCATCCAACCGTTCTCGTCGCTCGCCGTCTCCTGTGCGTCGTTCTTCTCCGCCGCCTGGAAACTAGCATCCGCGGCCAATGGAGGTGAGGTCGCCGGACGGTCTTTTCAAGATATACCTCCGCCTATTGTTATGATCAAATACAAAGTGAATGTGTTGATTGATGGAATACCGACGATGGCGTTAGTTGACACTGGGGCGACTGTGTCTGTGATGAGCCTCGCCTTCAGAAACCGCTTAGGTCGCAAAGTTATGTTTTTATGGGACGATACAATCACCTTTCGTGGTGTAGGAGGCGAGTGGCTTAATCCGCTTGGTATATGTGTTGTCAACGTTTCATTGGCTGGAAAAGTATTTGTATCGAAATTTCTGGTTCTATCTCGTTGTTCGCGCGATGTCATTCTTGAGATCAATTTCCTGGAGCAATGCGGTGCTTCCTTTGACTGTGGTAGTGGGGAAATATCACTAAACAATTTGTTTATACCGTCGCTTTCCGAAGAAGACTACCGTGGCGAAGACAGGAACACACTTAGTGTGATTGATGAAGTGATAGCACCATCTTGGTGCCTGACACCCGTTCGAGTCTCTTCTACAGCGGTTGATGATGCTTGTGCTGACCTCGTAGTGGGGCCTCTACGCAAGAACTGTTTTAAGAAGGACATACTTGTGCCTTGTTCTGTTGCGTGCATGACAAAAGGAGTAGCAACATTGTGGGCGCTGAACTGTTCTGCCACGCCGGTTGTGCTTCCTCGCGGAATTAAGATAGCTCTATTTGATGGAGCCTCATGCAACTCGATAGCAGCAACAGCTACGGACCTCCCCACCTCTTCCTCTGCTTGTGATATTCGCCATAATGAAGATCTAATGCTCGCTATGATCAGCAAGACTCTCAGTACAACGGAACGGCAAGCGCTGGTGCAGGTCCTTTCCCGGCATGTTGCTGCTTTCGACTTCAAACATAGAGATGCACCCCTTCAGTTACCCTCGTCCCGCGCTCGTCACAGAATAGACACTGGCTCTGCACACCCCATCCGCCAAAAGCCCTACCGAGTGTCATCCTCTGAGCGCAAAGTTATCGCCAAACAAGTAAAGGACATGCTGAACAAAGGGGTCGTGCAAGAGTCGTCCAGCCCGTGGGCAGCCCCGGTCATTCTTCTCAGGAAAAAGGATGGTTCCTGGAGATTCTGCGTAGATTACAGGCGTCTAAACACTGTGACGAAGAAAGATGTATATCCCTTACTGCGGATTGATGACGTCATAGATTGCTTGCATGCCGCTTCCTATTTTTCAACGCTTGATTTGCGCTCAGGTTATTGGCAAATACCTTTAGAACCCGGTGACAAAGAAAAGACTGCTTTCGTAACTCCGGACTGCTTATTTGAATTTAATGTCATGCCTTTTGGCCTTTGTAATGCTCTAGCCACCTTTGAAAGATTTATGGACACAGTATTACGTGGTTTAAAATGGGAGATATGCATGTGCTACGTTGACGATGTTGTGATCTTTGGTCGTACGTTTGAGGAACATAACAACCGTCTCAGTCTTGTTCTCGACTGCATTGAAAAAGCTGGGCTGGTTCTGAATTCTAAAAAATGTCGCTTTGGCGAACGTCAAACTCTCGTGCTGGGGCACTTGGTCGACAAAGATGGCGTCAGACCCGATCCTCACAAGATAGAAGCAGTGAGCTCTTTTAAATCACCGCAGTCCACACGAAAACTTCGCTCATTTGTCGGCCTATGCTCATATTTTCGTCGTTTTGTTCCACGATTTGCGGAGATTGCGTATCCGCTGACAAACGTCTTGCGACAGGATGCAACCTTCAACTGGACACCAGAGTGTGACGCCGCATTCTCATAACTTAAGTTTGTACTAACGTCAGCACCACTGTTGCGTCACTTCGATCCATCTTGCCCGACTGAGATCCACACGGACGCTAGTGGTATCGGTGTAGGTGCGGTGCTTGTACAACGTCACAATGGCGCAGAGCATGTCGTGGCATAAGCCAGCCGTTGCCTGAGCAAATCAGAACGCAATTACACCGTTACGGAACAGAAATGTCTGGCAGCTGTTTTCGCCGTACAGAAGTTTCGTTGTTATCTTTACGGGAGGCAATTTAAGATAACTACCGATCACCATTCGTTATGCTGGCTGGTCGGTTTGCGTGACCCCTCTGGCCGCCTCGCACGTTGGGCGCTGCGACTTCAGGAATGCGACTTTACGGTGTCGTACAAGAGTGGCCGTCGTCACGCTGACGCAGACTGCCTCTCCCGGATTCCTCTTGCGACTACTGACTGCGATGCTGAGAATTTTGACGACTGCCTTGCTGCTGTTACAAGCACGTTCCCCAACGCGGCTGATTTCCAGAGAGAACAACGCAGTGATCTCAACTGGGATCCTCTTTTTACCGCCGCACGTGCCTCCCAACACAGCGGTCGCTTTACTATTCGAAACAAGTTGCTCTAGGAAACTAACTACTCCAGACCTGGAGCACGTTTTCTTCTAGTTGTCCCCGAGAGCCTTCGCTCCGATGTTCTACGTGCCATGCATGACGATGCGACGTCCGGTCATTTCGGCTTCATACTCACGCTAAACCGCACGCAGGAACGCTTTTACTGGCCCAAGATGTACGAAACGACGAAGCGTTACGTCGCTAGCTGCGAGACGTGCCAACGTCACAAGCGCCCGGCCACCGCTACACCAGGTCCCCTTCAGCCGTTAACACCACCCAGCACACCTTTTGAACAAGTAGGAATTGACATTATGGGTTGTCACGGACGGCTATTTTTGGCGACACCGCGTCACGGCAATTAACTGGCGCCGTACTCCCCGACTGACCGGGAGAAACGGCGGCACATGAAAGGGAGCCAAGAAGAGCAGAATGGGGTGCTCTTCTTAGAACGTCGCCGCCGACGGTGAATCCTTTTGTAACTGTGGCGGCGTCTGCAAGGTCGTAGAAGGCCACGGTATACCCCGAAAAAGGATTAGACTACGAGACGCCACGGCTGAGAGCTAAGTGGTTGACCGTTCCCACGGAAAAAAGCGTGGGAAACGCTCTGGTGGCCAAGCCGTATGGCAACAGCCCGACAGGTTGTCACTCTCGCTAGTTGCAGGCCCTCTCCCAATTAAAGAGGGGTGGGGTCAAAATATTTTTGGGGCGGAGTTTCCCATCAATTAAACGTGCATGATTGGACCCAGGTAGAGGTCTCTTGTCCCCAAGGAAGAGAGCGAGGAGACACGAGGGGGATTTAAGCGCAGGATTTTGCCCTGCTAGGCAGACTAGTCGCTGACCAACATGGTGTAGAAACAGATCATCAAGCATCTCTTCTAGAAGTTTTTAGTGTGGCTCTGTATCGGCTGGCCACCTAAACTTAGCCGTTCGTCTAGTTGTGACGCGATATTAACGTCGGCAACGTAGACATCGGGACTTCGCCTCGAGTTAGCTCAACCTGCTCGAAGTCACCTGCAAGCACTAGCCTCCCGGAGCCACCAGCGTTGCAACACCACCGACATCGCAGTCGTGCCAGAACTCTCTTCGACTTCTCGCATCCGATCGTCGGGGACACAACGCTGCCGGTCATCACACGTATGCCTTCACCTGTTTATATCTTCGAACTTTCGCCTCTGTAGTTCTGTTGTGTTAGTTTGTGTAGTTTGTAATAGTTCTCTCTCGTAAGCTGATTTATTGTTTCTGTTATATATTTCTGTAGTTGTATCAAGTGTCAATGTATTTTGTTAGTTGTATTGAAGTGTTATATTAGATCCCGTGTGCTGCACTATCACTAGAGTAAAGTTTGTTTTGTTTTCCCACGTCTCTGATCTCTTCACTGTCTCTGCTTGCGTACGGAACGAACCAACCTGCTGTCATTCCCGTCGCCGACTTCGCGCTGGCGACGCTAGAGTGGCAGCTTGTAACAAAACTGGCGTCCGCGAGACAGGACGTTCCGTACAAAGAGTAAGACAGTGAGGGGTGAACGAGAACCGTGCGGGCAGCGTGGTGATAGAGCCGCACAGTTGAAGCGGTTGTATCCTGCATAAGATTACGCTGGTTTTATAGTGGTATTATAGTGACAGTTTGCAGTATGGAGTGTATAGATTTCGATAAGTGGATCGCGTACGGTAAACAGTTAGGCCTCGAGGGCGCCGAACTGAGACAATGGGTTAAGGAACAGCAGGAACAGGTGCAAGCCAGAGAAAAGCGGGCACGGGCCCGAGAGGAAAGGGAAAAAGAAAGGGAGAGAGAACGCGAAGAAAAGGAGAGAGAGCGCCAAGAAAAGGAGAGAGAGCGCCAAGAAAAGGAGAGAGAACGCGTTGAAAGGGAGAAAGAACGAGAAGCGGCAAGGGAAGCGGCTAGGGAAGCCGGAGAACGGGAAGTGCAGTTACTGCAATTAAAGATTCGCCTCAATGAGAGTAGCAGTGTGAGCAGATCCAGCAGTGAGCACGGCGATGCCGGGGAGGAGCCGAGTTTGAGAATACACGCAGGTAGACTGCTCGTCACCTTTGACGAAGGAAGGGACGACTTAGATGCGTTTATACGCCGTTTTGAGAGCATCGCCAGAGGGCAAAAGTGGCCTGAAAGCCAATGGGTGACGGCGCTTTCGACATGTCTTACAGGAGAGGCGCTAAGTGTTTATGGCAGGCTACCGCCTGCAGATGCAGTGGACTACACCAAGGTTAAAACCGCCCTCTTGAAGCGCTTTCGCTTCACGGCGGATGGGTTCCGAGACAAGTTTAATAAGGAGAGGCCAGTAGGGGGTGAAACAGCAACACAGTACGCGGCCCGCTTAAGACATTACTTCGATAGATGGGTTGAGCTGTCCAAAACTGAGACAGAATTCGAGTCCCTCCGAGCATTGTTGATTAGAGAGAGGTTTTTGCATGGATGTGGTTCGAACCTGGCATTATATTTGAAAGAAAGGAGGGCGGAATCCCTGGAAGACATGCTTGAGCTGGCAGACCAGTTTTTGGAAGCTCAGGGTGGAGCAAGCCTAGCGAAAACAAAGAAAGATGGCCCCATAACGGACGAAAAGGGGAAATACGAAAAAGGAGGCAACAGCCACTCACCACTACCAAGGTGCTATATTTGCAATCGTGGGAATCACCCACCGCACTTGTGTCGCAACAGACCTGCCGCTAATGTAGCCATCGTCTGCTTCAAGTGTGGGAAAAAAGGACATAGGGCAAACGACTGCCGGTCAGGAGCAAATAACTCCCTCCAGGCATCCTGCCTCTACGCACCAAGGGAAACGCGTGAGGATCCCATATGCGACGGGTATGTCGAACTTAGGAATGGCGAAAAAGTCCCCGTCGTCAACGCCGTAAGGGCGACACCACCGAAAAATCTGGCCGAGAACCTACCAGTGGCCACAGGGACCCTCCGAGGCACAGACATATCAGTGTTGCGGGATACGGGGTGCAACACAGTAATCGTGCGGAGGAAGTTGGTGAAGGAAGACGAGCTGACAGGTACAAGCAGACTCGTCTACTTGGTTGACGGAACAGCGAGGATGCTGCCCGAAGCACGGATTGAGGTGGACACCCCCTACTTTACTGGCAATCTGACAGCACTATGTCTGCAAGATCCACTGTATGACCTCATTCTGGGCAATATCGAGGGCGTAAGACCTCCTAATGATCCCAGAAAACAGACTGAAAAACCAGTCGCGACAAAGGAGTTAAGAGAAGAGCCTGTGGCAGCAGCTATAACCCGTTCCCAAGCGCATGCACAGCCGGGAAAATTTGCCAAGCTTCGTACGCCTGGGACCACGGCGGGATTGCCGGGAGATAACTATGGCTGCGAGCAGAGGGGAGATGCGACACTCAAACAGTGTTTTGAGAAGATCGGCAGGAAGCAAACATGCCGAAATGAAAAGGGAATCATCGAGTACAAACAAGAACAGGGACTGCTGTACCGACAGTACACAGAGGCCAACGGACGGCTTGTACGTCAATTAGTCGTCCCGCGCTGCCACCGAGAAGCTGTGCTTAAAACGGCACACGATGGTATAATGGCAGGACACTTGGGCACGCAGAAAACCAAGGACCGGATCTCGGAGGAGTTCTTTTGGCCAGGCATCACAGCTGACGTGAAAGGGTTCGTCGCCTCATGTGACATTTGTCAGCGCACCGTACCAAAGGGCCGTGTACCATATGTTCCACTGGGGAGGGCACCCATAATTGACACCCCGTTCAAGCGAGTGGCGATCGATATAGTGGGACCGATCCATCCGCCCTCAAAGCATGGGAACCGATACATTTTGGCTTTGATGGATTATGCCACCCGGTATCCAGACGCGGTGGCGCTCCCGAGTATCGAAACTGAGCGAGTGGCCGAAGCCCTGGTGGAGATGTTCTCCCGATTTGGCGTCCCCCGCGAGGTACTGAGCGACCGTGGCACGAACTTCACATCGGACCTAATGAAGGAAGTAGCGCGGCTCCTTTCCGTGCGCCAGCTCCACACCACCCCATATCACCCCATGGCGAATGGCTTGGTGGAAAAATTCAACGGCACCTTAAAATTAATGTTGAAGCGCATGTGCGCCGAAAAACCGAGAGATTGGGACCGCTACCTGGCACCGCTTCTCTTTGCCTATAGGGAGGTTCCGCAGGCCAGTATGGGGTTTTCGCCCTTCGAGCTTCTCTACGGCCGCCATGTGAGGGGACCCTTGGCGATACTGAAGGAGTTGTGGACGAACGCCGACTTGACTGAAGAAGCTAAGACGACGTACCAGCATGTCTTTGACCTTCGGAACCGTTTGGAGGAAACGTGCCGCCTGGCACACGAGGAGCTGGAAAAAGCCGGAGCACGGTACACGAAGCTGTACAATCGAAAGGCGAAGGAGCGGAGTTTCAACCCCGGAGACAAGGTGCTGATTTTACTTCCAACCGACACGAACAAGCTGCTGCTGCAATGGAAGGGCCCGTTTGAAGTCCGGGAAAAGAAAGGTGAAGCTGACTACGCCATAGACACGGCTGGCGGCAGAAAAATCTTCCACGCCAACTTACTAAAAAGATACGAGGAGAGGGACAGCCCCTCCACCAAGGTGTGCAACGTGACATTTGGTGTTGTGGAATCAAGCGAGGACGAGCATATTCCAACCCCTGACTGGCTGAAAGTAGAAGGGGAAGAAGACGTGAAGCTCTCCGACAAACTGGACGCTCAGCAGATCGGACAGCTGCAAAGAATTGTCAGGGAACACGCTCGTATTTTCTCGGATGTCCCGGGCAAAACTGACTGGGTCCACTGCAACCTCGAACTCACCACGAGTAACCCCGTCCACGTGAAACAATACCCTCTTCCCTT
Organism: Rhipicephalus microplus; assembly: GCF_043290135.1. NCBI lineage: Eukaryota > Metazoa > Arthropoda > Arachnida > Ixodida > Ixodidae > Rhipicephalus > Rhipicephalus microplus. The sequence goes on along the minus strand of NC_134702.1, from coordinate 148,113,868 downwards.
TGCAACGCGGGAAAGTGTAGAGAAAGAGGTGCGGGCGATGGAGAAGCTCGGCATCATTGAGAAATCAGAGTCACCTTATAATTCGCCAGTCATTTTGGTAAAGAAACCCGACGGGACAAATCGACTGTGTATCGATTTTCGACGCCTGAACAACGTTCTGGTGGCCGACTCCGAACCTATGACAAGAACTGACGCGGTGTTTGCTACAGTTGGAAAGAAGAAGTATTTCTCGAAGCTCGACTTCGTGAAGGGCTATTGGCAGATCCCGCTGACTGAAGAGTCCAAAGCGAAGACGGCCTTCTCGACGACATCGGGACTATATCAGTTCCGCTTCATGCCATTCGGCATCAAGACAGCGCCTGCTGTATTTGCTAAGTTGATGCGGAAGGTTGCAGAAGGTATACCCGGTGTGGACCACTACTACGATGATGTACTGGTGGCCACCGAGACATGGGAAGAGCACCTGAGGTCTCTGGGACTGCTTTTTGAGCGCATACAGAGGGCCGGGCTTACAGTGCGCCCCAGTAAATGCGAACTTGGGGTAGAAGAAATCGACTTCTTGGGACACCGAGTTGGCAGGGGCAGATTGCAACCACTGGGGAAAACACTCGACAAGATCGAAGCTGCACCACGTCCTTCAACCAAGCGACAAGTGCGCGCCTTCCTCGGTCTGACCGGGTACTATCGGGAATTTATCCCGAATTACGCAGAAGTCAGCGCTCCCCTTACAGATTTAACTCGGAAGGGCGAAGCTAACTCGGTGAAATGGACAGCAGCCCACGAGGAGGCTTTTCAAAGTCTCAAACAACATGTCTCGACGGAGCCGATACTACGGCTACCAGATTTGCACCAACCATTCGTACTTCGAACGGACGCATCGGACACAAGTCTCGGAGCTGTGCTCATGCAGGCCCACGAAGGCAAGCTTCACCCCACAGCTTATGCCAGCCGAAAGCTGCTTCCACGGGAGGCTTCCTATAGTACCATCGAACGCGAATGTCTCGGGTTGGTATGGGGAATTCAGAAATTCTCCATGTACTTATATGGTGTACATTTTTGTGTCCAGACAGACCACCAGCCTCTGAGTTATATCCAACGGGCAAAACAGCTGAACGCTCGAGTACTTCGATGGAGTTTACTACTCCAAGAGTACCAGTTCACCATTACGCATATTAAGGGTAGCGAAAACGTGGGCGCCGATTACTTGAGCCGGATATAGTTCTTGAGGTCTATGAGCATGTTGTTTTTTTTTCCTTCCGTCGGTTGTTTTCTGTTTGTATGTACGTATTTCATTGTATAAGAAGTGTATTTTGAGTTATTTTCTTGTTGCTTGGTGCATTGGCTGTTTTTACTTGTTGTAATGCACATTGAAAGATTGCCCTACAGTAAAGGAGCGCACCTGTTTTGTTTGGTTTCGTAGTATACAGTCGTGCAGTGTATTCTGTATTGGTGGCTGCCGTACACGGCTATTTCCTCTTCTTGTTTGTATGGCGCATTGATATTGTTGCGTGTAAATGAAGCTGGTACTCTAACCATTGTTCGTTTTTCCTTTTGTTGTTACTTTGATGCACTCTGCCTATGTATGTCGTGTATGAGAGGGACAGTCCGCATGCCTCCTTTCTTGGTGGTGTTTTGTTCCTTGTTGTCGAAAAAATTCCCCTCCGTGTGTACAAATGTTATGAATAACATTCTGAAAGTGGGGGGCAATGTCACGGACGGCTATTTTTGGCGACACCGCGTCACGGCAATTAACTGGCGCCGTACTCCCCGACTGACCGGGAGAAACGGCGGCACATGAAAGGGAGCCAAGAAGAGCAGAATGGGGTGCTCTTCTTAGAACGTCGCCGCCGACGGTGAATCCTTTTGTAACTGTGGCGGCGTCTGCAAGGTCGTAGAAGGCCACGGTATACCCCGAAAAAGGATTAGACTACGAGACGCCACGGCTGAGAGCTAAGTGGTTGACCGTTCCCACGGAAAAAAGCGTGGGAAACGCTCTGGTGGCCAAGCCGTATGGCAACAGCCCGACAGGTTGTCACTCTCGCTAGTTGCAGGCCCTCTCCCAATTAAAGAGGGGTGGGGTCAAAATATTTTTGGGGCGGAGTTTCCCATCAATTAAACGTGCATGATTGGACCCAGGTAGAGGTCTCTTGTCCCCAAGGAAGAGAGCGAGGAGACACGAGGGGGATTTAAGCGCAGGATTTTGCCCTGCTAGGCAGACTAGTCGCTGACCAACATGGTGTAGAAACAGATCATCAAGCATCTCTTCTAGAAGTTTTTAGTGTGGCTCTGTATCGGCTGGCCACCTAAACTTAGCCGTTCGTCTAGTTGTGACGCGATATTAACGTCGGCAACGTAGACATCGGGACTTCGCCTCGAGTTAGCTCAACCTGCTCGAAGTCACCTGCAAGCACTAGCCTCCCGGAGCCACCAGCGTTGCAACACCACCGACATCGCAGTCGTGCCAGAACTCTCTTCGACTTCTCGCATCCGATCGTCGGGGACACAACGCTGCCGGTCATCACACGTATGCCTTCACCTGTTTATATCTTCGAACTTTCGCCTCTGTAGTTCTGTTGTGTTAGTTTGTGTAGTTTGTAATAGTTCTCTCTCGTAAGCTGATTTATTGTTTCTGTTATATATTTCTGTAGTTGTATCAAGTGTCAATGTATTTTGTTAGTTGTATTGAAGTGTTATATTAGATCCCGTGTGCTGCACTATCACTAGAGTAAAGTTTGTTTTGTTTTCCCACGTCTCTGATCTCTTCACTGTCTCTGCTTGCGTACGGAACGAACCAACCTGCTGTCATTCCCGTCGCCGACTTCGCGCTGGCGACGCTAGAGTGGCAGCTTGTAACAAAACTGGCGTCCGCGAGACAGGACGTTCCGTACAAAGAGTAAGACAGTGAGGGGTGAACGAGAACCGTGCGGGCAGCGTGGTGATAGAGCCGCACAGTTGAAGCGGTTGTATCCTGCATAAGATTACGCTGGTTTTATAGTGGTATTATAGTGACAGTTTGCAGTATGGAGTGTATAGATTTCGATAAGTGGATCGCGTACGGTAAACAGTTAGGCCTCGAGGGCGCCGAACTGAGACAATGGGTTAAGGAACAGCAGGAACAGGTGCAAGCCAGAGAAAAGCGGGCACGGGCCCGAGAGGAAAGGGAAAAAGAAAGGGAGAGAGAACGCGAAGAAAAGGAGAGAGAGCGCCAAGAAAAGGAGAGAGAGCGCCAAGAAAAGGAGAGAGAACGCGTTGAAAGGGAGAAAGAACGAGAAGCGGCAAGGGAAGCGGCTAGGGAAGCCGGAGAACGGGAAGTGCAGTTACTGCAATTAAAGATTCGCCTCAATGAGAGTAGCAGTGTGAGCAGATCCAGCAGTGAGCACGGCGATGCCGGGGAGGAGCCGAGTTTGAGAATACACGCAGGTAGACTGCTCGTCACCTTTGACGAAGGAAGGGACGACTTAGATGCGTTTATACGCCGTTTTGAGAGCATCGCCAGAGGGCAAAAGTGGCCTGAAAGCCAATGGGTGACGGCGCTTTCGACATGTCTTACAGGAGAGGCGCTAAGTGTTTATGGCAGGCTACCGCCTGCAGATGCAGTGGACTACACCAAGGTTAAAACCGCCCTCTTGAAGCGCTTTCGCTTCACGGCGGATGGGTTCCGAGACAAGTTTAATAAGGAGAGGCCAGTAGGGGGTGAAACAGCAACACAGTACGCGGCCCGCTTAAGACATTACTTCGATAGATGGGTTGAGCTGTCCAAAACTGAGACAGAATTCGAGTCCCTCCGAGCATTGTTGATTAGAGAGAGGTTTTTGCATGGATGTGGTTCGAACCTGGCATTATATTTGAAAGAAAGGAGGGCGGAATCCCTGGAAGACATGCTTGAGCTGGCAGACCAGTTTTTGGAAGCTCAGGGTGGAGCAAGCCTAGCGAAAACAAAGAAAGATGGCCCCATAACGGACGAAAAGGGGAAATACGAAAAAGGAGGCAACAGCCACTCACCACTACCAAGGTGCTATATTTGCAATCGTGGGAATCACCCACCGCACTTGTGTCGCAACAGACCTGCCGCTAATGTAGCCATCGTCTGCTTCAAGTGTGGGAAAAAAGGACATAGGGCAAACGACTGCCGGTCAGGAGCAAATAACTCCCTCCAGGCATCCTGCCTCTACGCACCAAGGGAAACGCGTGAGGATCCCATATGCGACGGGTATGTCGAACTTAGGAATGGCGAAAAAGTCCCCGTCGTCAACGCCGTAAGGGCGACACCACCGAAAAATCTGGCCGAGAACCTACCAGTGGCCACAGGGACCCTCCGAGGCACAGACATATCAGTGTTGCGGGATACGGGGTGCAACACAGTAATCGTGCGGAGGAAGTTGGTGAAGGAAGACGAGCTGACAGGTACAAGCAGACTCGTCTACTTGGTTGACGGAACAGCGAGGATGCTGCCCGAAGCACGGATTGAGGTGGACACCCCCTACTTTACTGGCAATCTGACAGCACTATGTCTGCAAGATCCACTGTATGACCTCATTCTGGGCAATATCGAGGGCGTAAGACCTCCTAATGATCCCAGAAAACAGACTGAAAAACCAGTCGCGACAAAGGAGTTAAGAGAAGAGCCTGTGGCAGCAGCTATAACCCGTTCCCAAGCGCATGCACAGCCGGGAAAATTTGCCAAGCTTCGTACGCCTGGGACCACGGCGGGATTGCCGGGAGATAACTATGGCTGCGAGCAGAGGGGAGATGCGACACTCAAACAGTGTTTTGAGAAGATCGGCAGGAAGCAAACATGCCGAAATGAAAAGGGAATCATCGAGTACAAACAAGAACAGGGACTGCTGTACCGACAGTACACAGAGGCCAACGGACGGCTTGTACGTCAATTAGTCGTCCCGCGCTGCCACCGAGAAGCTGTGCTTAAAACGGCACACGATGGTATAATGGCAGGACACTTGGGCACGCAGAAAACCAAGGACCGGATCTCGAAGGAGTTCTTTTGGCCAGGCATCACAGCTGACGTGAAAGGGTTCGTCGCCTCATGTGACATTTGTCAGCGCACCGTACCAAAGGGCCGTGTACCATATGTTCCACTGGGGAGGGCACCCATAATTGACACCCCGTTCAAGCGAGTGGCGATCGATATAGTGGGACCGATCCATCCGCCCTCAAAGCATGGGAACCGATACATTTTGGGTTTGATGGATTATGCCACCCGGTATCCAGACGCGGTGGCGCTCCCGAGTATCGAAACTGAGCGAGTGGCCGAAGCCCTGGTGGAGATGTTCTCCCGATTTGGCGTCCCCCGCGAGGTACTGAGCGACCGTGGCACGAACTTCACATCGGACCTAATGAAGGAAGTAGCGCGGCTCCTTTCCGTGCGCCAGCTCCACACCACCCCATATCACCCCATGGCGAATGGCTTGGTGGAAAAATTCAACGGCACCTTAAAATTAATGTTGAAGCGCATGTGCGCCGAAAAACCGAGAGATTGGGACCGCTACCTGGCACCGCTCCTCTTTGCCTATAGGGAGGTTCCGCAGGCCAGTATGGGGTTTTCGCCCTTCGAGCTTCTCTACGGCCGCCATGTGAGGGGACCCTTGGCGATACTGAAGGAGTTGTGGACGAACGCCGACTTGACTGAAGAAGCTAAGACGACGTACCAGCATGTCTTTGACCTTCGGAACCGTTTGGAGGAAACGTGCCGCCTGGCACACGAGGAGCTGGAAAAAGCCGGAGCACGGTACACGAAGCTGTACAATCGAAAGGCGAAGGAGCGGAGTTTCAACCCCGGAGACAAGGTGCTGATTTTACTTCCAACCGACACGAACAAGCTGCTGCTGCAATGGAAGGGCCCGTTTGAAGTCCGGGAAAAGAAAGGTGAAGCTGACTACGCCATAGACACGGCTGGCGGCAGAAAAATCTTCCACGCCAACTTACTAAAAAGATACGAGGAGAGGGACAGCCCCTCCACCAAGGTGTGCAACGTGACATTTGGTGTTGTGGAATCAAGCGAGGACGAGCATATTCCAACCCCTGACTGGCTGAAAGTAGAAGGGGAAGAAGACGTGAAGCTCTCCGACAAACTGGACGCTCAGCAGATCGGACAGCTGCAAAGAATTGTCAGGGAACACGCTCGTATTTTCTCGGATGTCCCGAGCAAAACTGACTGGGTCCACTGCAACCTCGAACTCACCACGAGTAACCCCGTCCACGTGAAACAATACCCTCTTCCCTTTGCAACGCGGGAAAGTGTAGAGAAAGAGGTGCGGGCGATGGAGAAGCTCGGCATCATTGAGAAATCAGAGTCACCTTATAATTCGCCAGTCATTTTGGTAAAGAAACCCGACGGGACAAATCGACTGTGTATCGATTTTCGACGCCTGAACAACGTTCTGGTGGCCGACTCCGAACCTATGACAAGAACTGACGCGGTGTTTGCTACAGTTGGAAAGAAGAAGTATTTCTCGAAGCTCGACTTCGTGAAGGGCTATTGGCAGATCCCGCTGACTGAAGAGTCCAAAGCGAAGACGGCCTTCTCGACGACATCGGGACTATATCAGTTCCGCTTCATGCCATTCGGCATCAAGACAGCGCCTGCTGTATTTGCTAAGTTGATGCGGAAGGTTGCAGAAGGTATACCCGGTGTGGACCACTACTACGATGATGTACTGGTGGCCACCGAGACATGGGAAGAGCACCTGAGGTCTCTGGGACTGCTTTTTGAGCGCATACAGAGGGCCGGGCTTACAGTGCGCCCCAGTAAATGCGAACTTGGGGTAGAAGAAATCGACTTCTTGGGACACCGAGTTGGCAGGGGCAGATTGCAACCACTGGGGAAAACACTCGACAAGATCGAAGCTGCACCACGTCCTTCAACCAAGCGACAAGTGCGCGCCTTCCTCGGTCTGACCGGGTACTATCGGGAATTTATCCCGAATTACGCAGAAGTCAGCGCTCCCCTTACAGATTTAACTCGGAAGGGCGAAGCTAACTCGGTGAAATGGACAGCAGCCCACGAGGAGGCTTTTCAAAGTCTCAAACAACATGTCTCGACGGAGCCGATACTACGGCTACCAGATTTGCACCAACCATTCGTACTTCGAACGGACGCATCGGACACAAGTCTCGGAGCTGTGCTCATGCAGGCCCACGAAGGCAAGCTTCACCCCACAGCTTATGCCAGCCGAAAGCTGCTTCCACGGGAGGCTTCCTATAGTACCATCGAACGCGAATGTCTCGGGTTGGTATGGGGAATTCAGAAATTCTCCATGTACTTATATGGTGTACATTTTTGTGTCCAGACAGACCACCAGCCTCTGAGTTATATCCAACGGGCAAAACAGCTGAACGCTCGAGTACTTCGATGGAGTTTACTACTCCAAGAGTACCAGTTCACCATTACGCATATTAAGGGTAGCGAAAACGTGGGCGCCGATTACTTGAGCCGGATATAGTTCTTGAGGTCTATGAGCATGTTGTTTTTTTTTTCCTTCCGTCGGTTGTTTTCTGTTTGTATGTACGTATTTCATTGTATAAGAAGTGTATTTTGAGTTATTTTCTTGTTGCTTGGTGCATTGGCTGTTTTTACTTGTTGTAATGCACATTGAAAGATTGCCCTACAGTAAAGGAGCGCACCTGTTTTGTTTGGTTTCGTAGTATACAGTCGTGCAGTGTATTCTGTATTGGTGGCTGCCGTACACGGCTATTTCCTCTTCTTGTTTGTATGGCGCATTGATATTGTTGCGTGTAAATGAAGCTGGTACTCTAACCATTGTTCGTTTTTCCTTTTGTTGTTACTTTGATGCACTCTGCCTATGTATGTCGTGTATGAGAGGGACAGTCCGCATGCCTCCTTTCTTGGTGGTGTTTTGTTCCTTGTTGTCGAAAAAATTCCCCTCCGTGTGTACAAATGTTATGAATAACATTCTGAAAGTGGGGGGCAATGTCACGGACGGCTATTTTTGGCGACACCGCGTCACGGCAATTAACTGGCGCCGTACTCCCCGACTGACCGGGAGAAACGGCGGCACATGAAAGGGAGCCAAGAAGAGCAGAATGGGGTGCTCTTCTTAGAACGTCGCCGCCGACGGTGAATCCTTTTGTAACTGTGGCGGCGTCTGCAAGGTCGTAGAAGGCCACGGTATACCCCGAAAAAGGATTAGACTACGAGACGCCACGGCTGAGAGCTAAGTGGTTGACCGTTCCCACGGAAAAAAGCGTGGGAAACGCTCTGGTGGCCAAGCCGTATGGCAACAGCCCGACAGGTTGTCACTCTCGCTAGTTGCAGGCCCTCTCCCAATTAAAGAGGGGTGGGGTCAAAATATTTTTGGGGCGGAGTTTCCCATCAATTAAACGTGCATGATTGGACCCAGGTAGAGGTCTCTTGTCCCCAAGGAAGAGAGCGAGGAGACACGAGGGGGATTTAAGCGCAGGATTTTGCCCTGCTAGGCAGACTAGTCGCTGACCAACATGGTGTAGAAACAGATCATCAAGCATCTCTTCTAGAAGTTTTTAGTGTGGCTCTGTATCGGCTGGCCACCTAAACTTAGCCGTTCGTCTAGTTGTGACGCGATATTAACGTCGGCAACGTAGACATCGGGACTTCGCCTCGAGTTAGCTCAACCTGCTCGAAGTCACCTGCAAGCACTAGCCTCCCGGAGCCACCAGCGTTGCAACACCACCGACATCGCAGTCGTGCCAGAACTCTCTTCGACTTCTCGCATCCGATCGTCGGGGACACAACGCTGCCGGTCATCACACGTATGCCTTCACCTGTTTATATCTTCGAACTTTCGCCTCTGTAGTTCTGTTGTGTTAGTTTGTGTAGTTTGTAATAGTTCTCTCTCGTAAGCTGATTTATTGTTTCTGTTATATATCTCTGTAGTTGTATCAAGTGTCAATGTATTTTGTTAGTTGTATTGAAGTGTTATATTAGATCCCGTGTGCTGCACTATCACTAGAGTAAAGTTTGTTTTGTTTTCCCACGTCTCTGATCTCTTCACTGTCTCTGCTTGCGTACGGAACGAACCAACCTGCTGTCATTCCCGTCGCCGACTTCGCGCTGGCGACGCTAGAGTGGCAGCTTGTAACATGGGTCCATTTCCGTTATCTAACAATAAGAAGCGTTGGATAATCGTCTGCGTAGATCATCTTACGCGGTATGCCGAAACCGCAGCTATTCCCTCTTCTACCGCTGCATCCGTGGCGGACTTCTTGCTTCACTCCATGGTCCTTAGCCATGGCCCACCGCGTGTTATTATCAGCGACCGCGGCCGCCAGTTCACTGCCGATGCCATTGAAGAATTACTACGGATGTGCACAACACAGTTCCATCATTCCACACCGTATCATCCGCAGACGAATGGCCTCGTTGAACGGACAAGCAGAACGCTGATCAACATGCTTGCCATGTACGTTTCTTCCAATCACAAGAACTGGGACGAAGTGCTGCCTTTTATCACGTACGCGTACAACACGGCAAAACATGAAACATCGAACTTCAGCCCATTTTATCTGTTGTACGCCAGGTTGCCACTAAGCCCTCTAGACACTTTCTTACCCTTCATTCTACACAATGACGACTCTGTATCAAACACCCTGTGCCTCGCGGACGAAGCCCGTCGAATCGCTCGTCTTCGTACTCTGGCCTCTCAACGTTGTTCGAAGGAGCAATACGACGACCGTCACGAACCGGTTTCATTCGAAAAAGGTGACTTGGTGTTACTTTGGACACCGCAACGCAAGCGTGGATTGTGTCAAAAGCTTCTGTCACGATATTCAGGCCCATTTGTAGTTTTGGGGCGTCTAAGCTAGCTCACTTACGTAATAGCTCGTCTTTTGACCAATGGTCGACGATCGAGCAGAACGCAGCTCACTCACGTTGCTCACCTGAAACCTTTCTACCCTCCTTGTGCATTATAACTCGCCCGACGGGCTTCGTCTGCTTGCGGGGGAATGTAACATACTAGAAAAATGTAGAGAAGAGAAGCAGAGGCAGACGAAGAGTCTTGGCACGACCGCAGTGTGCTGCCGCAAACGATCATCGTTCACCTCCTGTAAATAAAACCATCTTATCACAGCTCGTGTCACAATAATAATAATAATAATAATAATAATAATAATAATAATAATAATAATAATAATAATAATAATAATAATAATAATAATAATAATAATAGTGACTATAACAATAACAATAATAATACATCATTATTATTATTATTATTATTATTATTATTATTATTATTATTATTATTATTATTATTATTATTATTATTATTATTATTCACAACTATCACTTCATTTATATTTTATTAAAACTATTACAATTTAACATTTCAAATTCAGCACACTAACAAGTGGGGGACCGTGGTCGACGGCTCTGGCAGTTCGGACCATGTGGTTTTGGCTTACATGAAGATATTTCTATACAAGTACGTCGAGCTAGAGCACTTCCCTCCCAATCAAATGCGGCAACCACGGCTGGGATTCGATACCCTGACCACAGGCCACCGTCGGAGAGAAGACTTTTATGCTGACTAAGCGTTTCAATAACAAGGTGGCCTGTCTGCATTATGTAGAATGTACTGCAGCTGAGAAGTAGCAATATGGCACATTCCTAAGGCCATCAATGCCGTTAATGATGGAATTTACGAAACAGGTGCTTTTCTGCCTACTCCCTTGCACCTTCCTAATCTTTCTTTTTTTGGTGGTGCACATTTTTTATAGCCCTTCCTGCCGAACAGTCACCGCAATGCCGATTTTACCAAAAGGCAACCATATGGCTCTAATCACTGGGAAACACATGCCCAAACTTGAGGTCACCAGGACAGATGCCATCAAAAATGGATTCTAATGCTTCTAATGCACAAGGAAACCCGATCCCGAAGCGGTAGACCAACGTAAACTTAGTTTGTGTAATAACGTATGGGTGTATGCACCTACTCCGTCTATTTTTTTATTCCTATTGTTTTCTTAAAACGGGTTTGGCCATTAAATATTCAGTTTGTTGAAGCGTTCGAAGTAATTAGGTAATGCAATCGGAGAAGTATCAACTCCTCATAAATGCAAAATCGTGACCTCGACGTAATATTCGATGGCCACCTCGTCACTGCTCTCGACGATACTGGAGCCGACTATTTCGTCGTCACTGAGCTTATCACGACGAAGTTGAAAAAAGTGAGAACTGCATTGCAAGGCCCCGAAATTCGGACCGCTGAAGGTCACCTAATAACGCGGGCTATAGTATACACAGCAAGTGTCGCCATCAATAACCAGACTTAACCTGCGATCTTTCATTATTACGAAATTGCCCTAGGGATGTGATACTTTGGATGAACTATCTGAGTCAACACAGCGCTGTCATCAACCTGAGGTCTGAGTCAGTCACACTAACCTCAAAAACACGTTGCCGATCCCTACAACGCCTCTGAATCGCGCATTGTATGTGCTGAAATAGCAGGTCACCGTGTCATCTTTCTCCAGCGTCGTCATTTCTGTCGGAACCAAAAAAACCAAAAACTTTGAATTCATCGTCGAGAACTATCAGCACCTTCTTCTAAACCATCAGATTTGCGTTGCAAGAGGCGTAACTGAGCTGCGTGACGGTGAAGCAGAGGTGGTGCTGACAAACTTCAGTCACGAATACAGGCACCTCGAACCTGGTACGATGGTCGCCTACATCGACGAATTCATGGAGGCCAGCAATTCGTTCGCCCTCTTCGATGCTGCCGACGCTGCATCGACGAATTGAGGTCCCGAAGCGAATTTCGACGTCAGCCTGAGTCATTTGAACTGAAAGCAAAAACAGCTTGAGTCCCTGCTCTTGCAGTTAAATAACTCTTTGTCGTCATCATTGAGAACTCGACAAACACCAGTCGCGAAACATCGCATCATAACGGCTGAAAGTGCCCGACCAGTTTGACAAAGCCCGTACCAAGTCTTAAAGCGCGAACGCCACGCCGTAAAGAAACAAGTCGACGAAGTGCTACGCGACGACATCATTCACTCGTCCAAGAGTCCGTAGGCGTCACCCGTGGTATTAGTGATGAAGAATGACTGGACCGTACATTTTTTTGCGTCGATTACCGCCACCAGAACAAAATTACAAAGAAGGACGTGTGCGCTTCTACGTAAAGACGACGCTCTAAACCGACTACACAGCGCAAAATACGTCTCTTCAATGGACCTCACAAAGGGCTATTGGCAAATTGAAATTGAAAAGGAAGATCGAGAAAAGACGGTCTTTATTACACCAGACGGCCAGAGTTCAAGGTCATGCCTGTGCCTGCGACGTTCCAGTACGTTATAGATACTGCGTTGGCTGGATTTAAATGACAGGCTTGCCTCGTGTACTTGGATGACGTTGTCCTGTTTTTCTTGAGCTTCCACGAGCATCTCCGGCGCCTTTAAGCGGTACTTCAAGCTATTGACACCTCTGAACTAAACTGAAGCCAGAAAAGTGGCGCTTTGCGCACCAGGAGCTGTTGTTTCTGGGACACGTGATTATCCACTCTGGAGCCTGTCTGGACCCACGAAAAAGCGCCGCCATCACTGATTTGCAACAGCCAACTGACAAGAAGGCTGTACGCTGATTTTTTGGATTGTGCACTCATTACAGGCGTTACAGACGCAAGCAACGTAGGTCTTGGCGCTCTCCTCGTGCAGAGGACTGACGGCGTGGAAATGGCTATCAGTTATGCTAGCCACTCGCTATTTAAGGCCGAAGCCACTATTCTACAACAGAAAAGGAGTGCCTTGCCATCGTCTGGGCACGTCAAAATTTTGGTCCTAACTCTACGGCTGGTCTTTCAATGTTGTGAGCGACCACCACGCCTCGTGTTGGCCAGCTAACTTGAAAGATCCTTCGGGTTGCCTCGCGCGGTGGAGCCTCAGACTTTAAGAATTCAACGTGACCGACGTTAACAAGCCTAAAGGAAAACACTCCGACGCCGACTGCTTGTCTTGTGCCCCCATTGAACCACCGCCACCCGGCGGCCTTGTTGAGGAATTCTTAGGAACAATAACTGCCGACAACTTCGCCAAGCAACAGTGAGCTGACCAGGAACTAAGAATTCATGTGGAATACGATGAGCGTAACAGCACGACTTTTTCCAATGTTTTCAAAGAAGGACTGGAGTCAATATTCTTGCGAAACGGAGTTCTCTATGAGATAAGCTTCTCGCCCCTTCGAGCCGACCACCTCCTCGTGGTTCCTTTAGCAGTGAGACCAGAATTAATTGAGGCCCGACGCGACGACCTGACGTCGTGACCCCTAGGAATTTCCAGCTCGTTCACGAGGATAAAACAAAGGCACTACTGGCCACGCCTTGTCACCGACGTCGCTCGTAACGTTATGACAGGCCGAGTATGTCAGCGACGCAAGACACCACCGACAAGGCCAGCAAGCTTTCTTCAGCCGATCGAACCATTTCGCTGACCATTCCAACAAATCAGGTCTATTTCGAAAAACAAATTAATCGTCATAGCTACCGACTATCTTACCCGCTACGCCGAGACAAAAGCCCTGCCCACAGGTAGTGCATCTGAGGTAGACAAAATTTTCGTTGAAAAGATCGCCCTGCGTCCCGGTGCTCTGCAGGTCCTCATCACCGACAAACATACGCCATTTACTGCTGAGCTAACTCAAGCGATTTGGGCATACAGTGAGACGAGCCACCGCCGTACGACAGCGTACCACCCACAGACCAATGGCCTCAACGAGCGCCTAAACAAGACCATCGCCGACCTGCTGGCCATGTACGTCGACGTCGAACACAAAACGTGAGTTGCCATCCATTATTAGGTGACGTTCGTATACAACACTGCCCTACGAAAAACGACGCAGATGACGCCGTACAAGTAGGTCTACGGAAGGACCCCGGCAACAAAGCTCGACGCCATGTAACCAACGTTTCCGGCGAAGAAAACCTCGATTTGAGCGAGTACCTTCAGAGCGCTGAAGAAGCCCGACAACTCGCACGCCTCCGTATCAAGAACCATTGAACGACGGATTGCCGCCGTTACAATCTTCGACGACGCTTCGTGGAATACCAGTCTGGTGAACGCGTTTGGGTATGGACACCGATACGCCGACGAGCACTGAGTGAAAAACTTCTGCAACGGTATTTTGGACCAAACAGGGTAATTCAACGTCTCGGCCCACTCAATTACGAGATTGTCTCCGACGGCATCCCAAATTCTCAACGACGCCGATCGCGACATGAAGTCGTCAATGTCGCGCGCCTCAAACCGTTTCATGCGTGTTAATGAACTTAAACAGAGTATTTCGTTGGTGTTGTTGGTATTGTTGTTCTTTGGTAATTTATTGCTTAATATTTCTTGCAATATTTTTGTACTTTCATATTCTGTTAAAGCATCGCGATGATGCCTTTTACAAAGAGAGGGGGGGCGATTCCTCAAGTTCCTTTATCACCTCGTTACACTATGTTCAGCGCAAACCGCACCTACGGTGTTAGAGAAGTTCAAGCCTGTAGTAGTAGATTATTTTTTTAAGGTTAGTCTCACTTCATGAGCCTCTCAGAATATTATGGAACCTAGGTCGCCACTAGCGATAACGCTAGAATGTGCGATTAGAAGCATATAAATGCCGACACGCTTCGCCGCTTGTCAGTTGATCGACGGCCGACGCTCCGTTCGCCGCTTACCTGGCGCCGGGATTCCCGCGACCAGGCACGCTGCCAGTCGTCGACCCCATCTTATCGAGCATCAAGCGAACCCCTGGACAACCCCCCGGCTCTGTCCAGGCCTTCATCGTGAGCCAACGAACGGGCACCACAGCGCAAGCCGTGGGAGCCAGGGCCAGGACGAAAGTGTGTTGGCTTTCGCAGCGCCACCGCCGAAAGCTCATTGCCTTAACTTCAGCGCTCCAGAGGGGAGCACCATCGACGACATCATACATGCCCTCGAAGCAGTAACCGGCCCAGCCGGTATCAAGTCCCTCCAGCACATGGGAGGTGCAAAGTTCGGCACCGCAGCCGCAAACGTCCATGCAGCCACCAAGCTGAAGAGCCGGGGCACCATTCTCTTGAACGGCGAATCAGTTCCACTAGACAGCGTAGGTCCTCAAATAGTCCACGTCACAGTCTACCGGGTACCGCTGTGGGTAAGCGACGCAGCCCTAGCGACTGCTCTCTCCGCCTACGGCAACGTGCAACATATCCACGAGCCAGTGTTCAAGGGCCGTCCTGGGGTTGGCACAGGTGTCCGTGTGGCGCGTGTGGAAATGAAAAGCCAAATACCGAACTTTCTGACAGTCCAAGGCTACAATGTCATGTGTGACTACCGGGGTGTCAAGAAAGTGCAGGAATGCTGGCCACATCGCCAAAGATTGTGCCACGCCCCGTTGCACGCGCTGCAACGTGTTTGGACATGCCACAGAGGGATGCACAGAACCGTGCCGCAAGTGCTCGGGCAGCCATGCAACAGCTGACAGCGTACGTCAGAAGTCCTTCGCAGCGGCTGCAGCAGCGGCAACCGAAGAACAAGCGTGCACTGACCTCACGCCCGCATTGCAAGATGATTATCCGGCGCTCGAGCCTGCGAGGGACACTGCCACAAGCGGCGCTGACGCCCATGATGAGCCACAAGACGCAAGAGACCGGCCTCCCCTGTCTGAGAAAGCCTCGTCAACCCTTCACACCCCGTCCGAGACCAGCGACTTCTCGCCGGACGCCTATGAAAAACACAGCTCATCCAAAGCCGAAGCCCGAGTGCCCGTACTTAGCAGTGACCACGAGAGCTACAGCTCTGACACAGTTGGCACCACCAGTAGCTTTGAGGCGCCGAGAGCTTCAATGGAACGCGGCACCCGAACAACGGGACGTGCAGACACTCCGATAATCGGCCCAGACAAGACCACAACAGTGATTATGCCACCGACAACGACGAGCGCCCGCGCCAGCAAGTACTCGGCTCAGACCCGCAAACTGAGCCTGTCAAACGCCATTTACCAGATTCCAGGTGCGGCCGCCGATGCGAGTGTCGGTGCCAGCGCCATGGAAATACACCGTTCAGCCACCAAACAAGCCGACCCACCGACCACGGACACTGAGGGCTCTACGGACGTAGTAAGCCCCAAGAACTCACTAATGCTGTGACAACGTCAGAGCATTTCTCTTTTTAGTTTTGTTCACTCGTTGAGCGCTCGCCCCACCCCCTGCAAGGGGTTTCTCTGAAGTTTGCATGCACTCTCCCTACTTTCAATATGGCTACGGTGCATTTTCTCTCCTTAAACGTCAGGGGTTTCAGACGCCGAGATAAACAGAGAGAAGTCGTGCACTTCGCAAGGTCACATCATGTCGATATCCTTTTCTTACAGGAATGTAATTTTAGAAGTCATTTTGATGTGCAATCCTTTTGTTCAAATTTTGGAGTCGAGGCTTTTTTTTCGCTGACTGATTCAAAGATGTGCTGAGTCGGAGTTGTTTTCTGACACCAGTGTGTTACGTCGAATTGCACACTGTGTTTATGGTTTTGACGGCCGCACACTAGCAGTAGACTTTGACCTTCACGGCAGACGAATAAGAGCGCTCGTAATATATGCCCCAGCTAAACGTGGGGGCACGGCCGACTTTTTCAATTCACTCTACTCATTTATGTTTGACAGTTACCCCACCTTCTTAGTTGGAGATTTCAACTGTGTTGAGGACACCGAGAGAGATGCGTGCGGACGCAGACAAGGCAGACAATATAGCGGAGTTAGCGCATTGCGACAACTCATCCGCAATTTCAAGCTCAGGGATGCGTGGGTCGACACTCACGGGAATGACTTCGTTGCAACCTTGCAACGGGGTCCCAACATGACCCGGCTAGACCGCTACTATTTTCCAGAAGTGCTAGCCACTCATGTCTTTAGTTGCAAGGTCCTACATTTCCCACCGGACGTTCCATGCATTACAGACCACTTTCCAGTGTCTGTAAAACTTTTCTCTGAACAATCCACTACATTTTGAAATCATGGGAAAATAGACACCACACTCGTGCACGACCGGGAAAGCGTAGCATTACTGCGCAATGCACTAGAGCAAGCATGCAAAAGGCCGCCTGATCCCCGTAACTAGGACGCATTGAAACACAGTTGGCGCGCCGAGCTTATCAAAGCGGGGCGCTAAAGGAAAGCGCGCCTGACGACAGAGATAAACGACACGCTACGAAAAGCGCGCATTGTACGCAGAGGCGAGACGCTGACGTTGGCAATGCGCGACTATCTCGATCAGTTAAAGGCGCGGTACGAACTTTTGCTACGTCTTAGTTCGCACACAGCTGCGCAGTCTTTTATCAACGGACGACAAGTTTCAGATCCAGTTGTTCTTCGAAGTGTTCGCAACAGCTCCTTGGGTAAACAAATGCACGTCCCTTTCGTTCAGTTGCCGAATGGCGAACAGTCTACACGAGCAGAAGACATAATGAGGGTCTTTGAAACACATTTTTCGACTCTTTTCAGGGTGGAGAACGCAAATGACGTGAACTATACCACCATAGTTAATGAGTTTTGCGAGGGAATTTCCCGCGTACCGGAGGAGCTCCGCGATGGTCTGTGCAGCCCAGTGACGCTGGATGAATTACGCATCGTGCTTCAGCGCAT
Source organism: Rhipicephalus microplus (assembly GCF_043290135.1). Taxonomy (NCBI): domain Eukaryota; kingdom Metazoa; phylum Arthropoda; class Arachnida; order Ixodida; family Ixodidae; genus Rhipicephalus; species Rhipicephalus microplus. Next base: position 148,096,257 of record NC_134702.1, on the reverse strand, counting down.
GAACACAACCGCCGCCGCCGGCCCTGACGGGATAACTTTGAGTTTCTACCAAACGTTCCTTGAAGCAATACAAGATCACCTATTGACAATGCTAAATGGGCTTCTTGCTGACGGAATCAGACCAAATACATTTTGTGAGAACAGAGTTATACTCTACCTTAAAAGCGAGGGAGAGCCGTCCGACGCAAGGGCGTGGAGGCCCATTTCCCTACTTAACTCGGATTATAAGATATTGGCAGCCATTCTTGCAAACCGCATAACAATCATTCTACCGGAAATAGTTAGCGACATACAAACATGCTGTGTCCCAGGTCGTACGATCTATACCTCGCTGGCGCTGACTCGCGATTTATTCACGTACGCTACAAGAACACAAATATCTGGCGTTTTTGTTTCCTTGGATCAAGAAAAAGCTTTTGATCGCGTAGAATGGAACTATCTCTTCGCTGTGCTTCAGTGTTACGGCTTTCCAGCACATTTAACCGACACCCTCCATTTACTCTACACACACTTAGAAACGTCATTAGTAGTGAATGGCTATACATCTGAACCTATTGCAGTAAGTAGGGGCATTCGACAAGGCTGTCCGCTCTCCGCAATTCTCTTTGTATTATGCATAGATCCAATACTGAAACAAATCCAGAATTGTACTTCGATACGTGGTTTCCCTTTTCCAGTCTTGGGCGAAGTGAAAGTAGCGTCATACGCCGATGACATCTCGTTATTTATTCGGAACATAGATAGCTACAGAGCCTTTCTGCGAATATTCTACACGTATAGTTATCTGTCGGGAGCACGTCTTAATCCCGGAAAAAGCAAGGCATTGCGCTTTGGGATGCACATTGAAGAGTTCGCTGATGGCGTCCAAATAGTCCAAGGCGTTAAAGTCTTAGGTGTAACTTTCCTTTTGACTGGTGAGGTAGCCCGAACCTCATGGAAAGAAATCCAACACAAAGTAGACAGACGCATTGAAGTCGCCAGAACGTTTCAACTACCTTTTACTGAAAGAGCTTATCTAATCAAATCCAGTATACCAGCGCCACTGATTTATGTAGCCAGAATTGCACGACCACCTCGATGGGTTTGCTGAAAGTGGCTACTGCGTGCGGCTCCTTTTTTTGGGATGGCCACGCCGAAGCTGTTACCAGAGCCTTGGTCCGCCTACCAGTAAAATGGGGAGGGCTCAGTGTACCCAACCTTGTTGTAAATGTGCCGCATGTTGGCTCTCAAAAACACCCGGGTACTCTTAGAGAACTCATCGTATCGAGGCAGGCAACTTGTAGTGTATCTGCTAGGAACCTCTAGAAGACTTTTTGGCTTAGCAAACGACACGGGACCAGCTGCTGAGCCGCCACCAGCGTATTACACACATGTTATAAAATCTTTGCAGCAATGGCGAAACGATTTTTCTGTTCAAGAACTTATGGAAATGTCCCCCACCGACATGAGCGAATTAATAGCTTTTAAGAGCCTATCTGAAGAACAACGCCGGGAATGCCGGGCGAAAAGACGCTGGACTCTTACAAACATGTGTCTCCCCTCCGAGGTCCGTGACCTAAACTGGCTCAGGGAATGGGGGGCTTTACCAACGGCCGACCGCCTTGCGGCGTGGGGCGCGGCGCCCTCCGCCACATGCCCGCAATGCGGTCGCGTCGAAACACTGAACCATGTCTTCCATGAATGTATAGTAGCGCGCACCTTTTAGCGTATGGTTACCAGGATGTTCCGAACAAGTTTGCAGTGGAAGTCTAGCCACAGGGATAACTTTGTCGTACTCTTAATGGCTACCAGCCTTCGTCTTATGGAAACGAAGGGGCTGGCCTGCCTGAGGGGTCGCCCCCAGAGAGCCATGTTTCCCCTACTACATCGGCTAAGAAACATAATGCTTATGCATCTTACCGCAGAACTAGTCATGCTGAGAGAGGAAGCTTTCCTCTGATGGTGGTCTACGCGATTTATTATCGTAAAAAACAACAGAGTGTCCATGCCTTTCCTCTCTTATTGAGGAGGTGGGCAAGAGCTTGTACCACTGCGACATTACAGTGTGTATTTTTCTTTTCTTCTTTAGAAACATGTATTTTTGTGCAATATTGTTCTTGAGCGCGAGAGCAAATTGTCCTCACAGGTGAATGAAAATTATCACGCTACACTGTGAATGACCTCCCCTTGTTTGTTCATATAGCCTTACTGTTCATTTAAGTTTAATCATCTCGATGTCATGAATGTCCTGTCTTTGTGGTACAATTTTTGCATTGTGCGTCACTCCATACGCTATAAGTTCTTTCGCTGTATATAACAGCTTGCATTGTACATACGCATTGTTCACCATTGTCCATTTTTATGTGTACACATAAGCTGTGTAAGATATATCCGGAAATAAAATTTTCTTAAACACCAGAGTCCTATTTTTATTTTCCGTGGCTCCAAATTAGGCTCGAATAAACAGTTTTTTTTTCGACGTGGAGTCTGCTCCCTTCCTTCACGTAACAACCCCGTGACATTATGCATATCATGTCGAACACAATTGCAAGCTACGCTCATTGCGTGCTGTACGATTAAATGGCAAACTCATCGCGACAGGCACGACTCGGGCGTCATCTGCGGCTGCCGGGGACTTCCTGTTGAGAGCAGACGACGGCCTCTCACGTAGACGCCGGTCTCTGGTGTAAGGTGTTGGTCAACGGGCGGCAACGGTAAGAGTCGTTCTGCTCCTTGGTTCGCGTTGGTTGTCGATTTTCCTGTTTTGGTAGCGTGCAGGCAGCATTCCGAGTCTGGTTGTGTGGTGAGGCCTCGGCCAACGTCAGCGAACTTATGATGGGCGAGTGCCAGCAACGCAGATCCCACTGGTCAGTGTATGGTGACACTATACTCAAACGCCCTACAGGAGAAACTGCACGAGAGTCTCTCTGCAAACGTCGTTGACCTCTTTAACTAGCTACCTCCGGGAAAGCGCCACTCGTGCATGCGGTCACTCACAGGCTTAGCCTGTCCGTCCCTCTCAGAAGCGGAGGAGCCCATTGCGCCGTATTTGGGCCTTTCGGGACTTTCATGAAGTGTGGCCAATCAATCCAACTAAGAACATTCAACGTTCCAAAGAGGTATTCTGGTGATTCAGGAATAACTTTTAGAATGGCAAGGTGTTTTCTATCCAAGGTATGAAACACTAAATGAAATCTTCGTTGAAGCATCTTGCAAAAGTTCGTGGAGTTCGCTTTGATAATAAGAAAAAGATGGAGAGTACCAGTATCACGCGTGTCCCTCTGAAGTGCGTTTTGTTACTTTTAGAGGGTATTCCTAATTTACTAAAACAACTTTCGTGGCAATGTACAAGCTTTGTGATGATTATGCTTAGCGTTTATAGAAAGCCCATGAAATTTCAAACTTAACGAAGCGTTCGCTCTCGTCCAATATTTTACTGCCACGTTCTCAAGCAATCTTCTAGCCATGCTTTAAGCGTTCAAAACGTTCATACAAATAGTAGTGTGTTGGGCTCATTATATGCACGCTGCGATGAGGCCAGAAATTTGCCGTAATTGAAAATGGCTGAGTGCTTACCGGATTTGGTCCCAAACAATACCAGTACCTTCCTGTCTCGTTTCCAGTGACATATGCGGCGCTGTAGTTCCATCTAAAAAGAAAATGTCACTCTTCACTATGTGATGCTATAGAAATGTAGTGTGGTTCAAAGAACCCCTTTTCTTTCCTCCAATGATCTGAGCAAGAAATAAGTGCTGCTAATATGCAAAAGTTCTACAAAAGTTCATTCCTGGTGTTTCGTATTCTCCTTGGTGTTTTTTTTCTTTTGCCGTCTGTTTATAAAAAACAACGGTACATCCTTTTTTTGTCTTATCGCGAAGGATATCTTGTATGTCACTGAAAAAAACAATAGATAAATAGTTGAAGGAGTTTTGATATTTTTAACAGAGAGTAGTGGTAGCGTAATCGGGCCTCGCATGCGTCTCTGTCTTAACTGCTAGCCTGCTTTCGTTCTCGATGCATACCTCAACTGTGCCGTAAGAAAACCAGTGACTATGAGCTCAACATTGGCGCTGTCAAAGTGTCATTGATTTTTACTGCAATTAGGTTGTTAAAGAAAAATAAGAGTGAAACAATGACTTAATTTACAGAAGTCAACTGCAATATGAGAACATTAATGTGTAGTGAAGAAGATGAGTGCTACTCAGAAAGGCAGGGGGTATCACTCAATCGGTGAAGAAGACGACGTTTGGTTGGCTGGGGACTCAGCCAACCAAAAGAAAAGTAATTTTCTATTCTGGATAAATCCGTGACATACCAAAATAATCGGGTTTGGCAAAACCAGCTGTCTGGTCGGCTCCCAAAATCAAGTTGTAGCTATTAGTGTCTACTTTGTTATTGACTTTTTTCTCACTATCTAAATCTTTGGTTTATTTCTTTTTTTCCAACATACTGTCTTAACTATACAACTCCCCCCCCCCTTTTTTCGTTGTAAGCAATTATGCAGTTATCGTTCATATGAGACTATTTGTTCTCTTGGCCAATCCCCCAGAGTGGGTACGAGCCATGGATTAAAGGATACAAACAAACAAACAAATGGGGACTCAGGCTGGTTCCGCCATTACCACTTCACGTGTAATGACCGCTCTCCTGTTTTATAAAAGACTGCCACTCTAAAACGCCTCATTTTAATTGCTGGAGAGTGCTGAGTAACGCGTAATCCTGGAATTGCGAAAGCGTACGTCACCTCCAGTTGCTACGATGTCCACGGACAACGATCAGCAGGCGGACGCCTCGGCTCCAACTACTGCAGCTCCTGTCTGTCTCGGCTCCTTTCGGCAACGCGATCCACCTACCTTCAGTGGAACCGATGACAAAGACGTGGAAGACTGGCTCGACGAATGCGACTGAGTGAGCAAGCAAGCTTACTGTCGTACAATTTTATTTGACTGACGTCGCCAGTCTGTGGTACCATAATCACGAGAGAGACCTCCTCACCTGGTCGGCCTTCCGAATGGCGTTTACGGACTTATTTGGCAATCCAGCGCTTCGCAAACTACGGGCCGAACAGCCCTTGCGTACTAGGGCTCGGCAGAATGGTGAGAATTACACCAGTTATATCGAAGTTGTGGTCGACCTTTGCCGGCGTGTCAACTCGGTCATGACAGAAGCCGAGAAGATCAAACACATCTTGAAAGGCGGGACTGACGACGCATTTCAGATGCTTGTCGCCAAAAGCCCGCCAACGGTAGCGGAAGGGATCCAACTTTGTCAGAGCTATGATGAGCTCTGGAAACAGCGTGACACCACTCGTCGTGCCAGCACGCGATGTGCAACAATCTCCACTTTAACGTCGGCTGGCACTGCTATAGACCACACCACTTTGCTTTTCGAGATAAAGCAATTTGTACGAGAGGAGGTCACACGCCAGTTGTCCCTCGTGTTTTATACCTCCGAAGGTGCCCCGTCTACTTACGCGCCAACAATACAACGAGTAGTCCAGGAGCAAGTGTCCGAGGCGCTACCAACAGCTCACGCACCACCTGTGACTGGTTCACTGACCTATGCCGAAGCACTGAAAGGAACCCGACGTCTGCCTGTCGCAAACGGCCACGTTTCTTTGTCGCGAACGCCTGCGTCCACGCGCCACTTTGTCGTACCGACTGAGCCTATGTACCAGGCTGTCCGTCCTTTCTCTTGACCACCACCTCCGCGCTTTCAGAACCCTTGGCGCACTTAAGACAACTGTCCTATATGCTTCGCTTGTGAAATTGCGGGTCACGTGGCACGATTTTGTCGACAGCGTGAGTTTTTCCTGCGTGACGACGTCAGGTCAAACAATTATGATTTCCCACCACGACCTGAGCCTGCTGTATCTGGCGAGCCTGCCACCATGGACATATTTTCACTTCGCCGGAACTTCAACAAACATCGGTCGCCTTCACCTCAACGCCGTTCCCTTTCCCCTATGCTACGTCTACCTAGCCCTGTCCCTGAGGAAAACTAGGAGCCGCAGTTCCGGAGACAAGAACTGTGGATCTTTCGAACTCCGTAAGACCTTGTTTTTCGCCGTCCAACGTCGTTGCTGTCTCCACTGAAGGTATACCTGTTCTTGCATTGGTCGACGCTGGCGCCGCAGTGTCTGTGATGACTGAAAAACTTTGCCGTTGACTAAAAAAACTCACAATGCTTCTTCACGACTTCGTTTTGAGCACTGCGAGCGAGCAACGAAATCGCCCTTTTCCTGCATGCACAGCACGTGTCGTTATTGCTGACTATTTATGTCGCCGAGTTTGTAGTGCTCCCGCCGTGTTACCATAACATTATATTAGGCTCGGACTTTCTCTGCACTCATCATGCCGTCATCAACTGTGCTCGCGTAGAAGTGGAGTTCGTGCCGTTATGTGACGCTGCTTCACTCGACTCGTCTCTTTCACCTGCAAAAGTTTTCGTTGCCGCCAACACTTCAATACCCCCGTTCTCATCCGCCCTAGTCCCGCTTTCCTGGGACGTCTACAGTGGCTCTACTGTTCTTTTCACGCCTTCTGAAACCGCTGTTCGCAGCAAGTGCTTCCTGATTCATTTTGCCGTTCTGAATATTCACGATGGATCAAGTGCAATTGATGTTTCAAATTCGTTTCTCTCGCCTTCCAAGTTACTGTGCGGAAAGTGCCTGGGCTTTGCCGATGACATTGATCCCTCGAGTGCACGTGTAGTTCCTGACCACTCGACTACGCTACCTATTGACGCTGTTCATTGTTGGGCGTCATCCTCTTCCCCATCATTCACCGACGCAATTTCAAGCTGCATCGACATTAACCTCACGGCCCAGCAGCTCACCGACATCATCACCCTCCTCGAGCGCTTCCGCGCCAGCTGCGACCACCAGGAACTGACATTGGGCCGTGCTTCCACAGTAGCTCACCAAATTGACACTGGCCTCCACGCTCTTTTACGTCAGCGCCCGTATCCGGTATTGCCATCTGAGCGTCGCATAATCACGGAACAAGTTGACGACGTCTTGAAGCGAGTTGTTATTGAGCCCTCTAACAGTTCGTGGGCCTCCCCAGTTGTTCTAGTTAAGAAAAAGAATGGCTAAATAAGATTCTGCGTCGACTACCGCCGGTTGAATAAGATCACGCGCAAAGATGTTTACCCGCTACCTCGCATAGACGATGCCCTTCACTGCTTTCAAGGCGCGGAGTTCTTCTCGTCTGTAGATCTGCCTTCAGGTTATTGGCAGGTTCCTATGGCTGAGGCTGATCGCCACAAGACGGCTTTTGTTGCCCCCGATGGGTTATACGAATTGAACGTCATGCCATTCTGGCTCTGCAATGCGCCTGCCATTTTTGAGCGCATGATCGACAACATCCTCCGTGGCCTGAAATGGCAGACATGTCTGTGTTATTTAGAAGATGTGATATTTTCAATCGACTTTTCAACGCGTCTTCAGCGGCTCGAGACAGTGCTTACTTGCCTCACCTCCGGCTGTCTACAGCTCAACTTGAAGAAGTGGTGCTTCGGCACTCGAAAGCTTCTAATTTTGGGCCATGTTGTATCTAGAGATGGCATTCTTCCGGATCCGACGAAACTCCGCGCCGTTGCCGAATTTTCTAAGCCAAACACCTTAAAAGAACTTTGCAGCTTCCTCGGTTTATGTGCATATTTTTGTCGTTTTATTCACAACTTCGCCTCCATCATATCGCCCTTGACTGACCTTCTTGCCGGCAACAACAACCTTTCTAGTTGGTAGTCAGCTTGTGATGATGCATTCGCCACACTCCGCCAACTTCTTACGTCACCTCCTATACTGCGACATTTTGATCCTCTTGCCCTGGTGAAATACACATGGATGCTAGCGGGGTTGGTCTCGGTGCTGTGCTCGCCCAGCGTAAACCCGAATTTGAGGAGTACGTCGTCTCTTACGCCAGCCGTGCACTCACAAAAGCAGAAGCCATCTATTGAGTCACCGAAAAAGAGTGTGTAGCCATCATATGGGCCATAGGCAAGTTTCGACCCTATCTTTCCATTCAGCGTGGTTACAGACAATCATGCATTATGTTGGCTCTCCTCGTTAAAAGACCCCACCAGCCGGCTCGCCCGTTGGGCGCTTCGGCTACAAGAGTACGACATTCACGTCGTTTACCGATCTGGCCGAAAACATTCCGACGCAGACGCTTTGTCCCGATCACCTCTACGTTGTAGTGACAAGTCGCCGTCTTCGCCTACCACCGACATATCGGCACTTAGTGTCAGCCACATGCTACAGGAGCATCGAAAGATCCTTTGATGGCTTCACTTATTAACTTGTTGACTTGAGCTTCTTCGCAAAATATTCCTAGAGGTATGCGCCGTCAAATACAGCTCTGCGTTATCAGAGATGGTTTGCTATACAGACGGAATTATCTCTCCGAAGGACGCCAATGGCTCCTAGTCATTCCCAGACGTCTCCGCTCAGACATATGCGCCTCCTTTCACGCCAACCCACAATGCGCCCATGCTGCAGTGTTAAAAACCTACAGCCGCCTGTCCCACCGCTACTACTGGCATGGAATGTATCGCTTCGTTCGTCGCTACGTACATTGCTCTCTCGCTTGCCAACGCCGTCTTTCACGCCGACCCACAATGCGCCCATGCTGGAGTGTTAAAAACCTACAACCGCCTGTCCCACCGCTACTACTGACATGGAATGTATCGCTTCGTTCGTCGCTACGTACGTTCCTGTCTCGCTTGCCAACGCCACAACAATCCCACTCCAATTTCTCCAGCTCCACTACAACCTTTACCTTGTCCTGCCCGACCGTTTGACCGTGTTGGTATCGATCTGTATGGACCTCTGCTGATTACAACGGCTGGAAATCGCTAGGTAATCGTCGCAATCGATCACCTTATGCGCTACGCAAAAACTTCACCACTCTCTTCTTCGTCAGCCAGTGACGTCGGTCGTTTCATATTGCATCAGATCATTTTACCTCAGGGTGCACCTCGTGAACTCCTGAGTGAAGGAGGGCGTGTGTTTTTGTCGGACGCCATCGAATCGCTTCTCAAAGAATGCCAAGTCATTCATCGCACCACCACCGCGTATCATCGTCAAACTACTGGCATTACAGAACGATTCAACCGTTCATTAGGAGATATGCTGTCAATCTACGTCGCAACCGATCAAACCAACTGGGACAGTATTCTCCCTTTTGTAACCTACGCGCATAATGCTGCTGTTCAGACAACCACTGGTTTCTCTCTATACTTCCTTCTCTATGGTTGCGAGCCCTCTTGCATGCTAGACACCATCCTTCCTTACCACCCGGATGTTGCTGAGTCGACGACAATGTCACAAGCAGCTAAAGACGTGGAAGAGTGTCGTCAGCAGCCCGCTCCTTCACAAGTGCTGAACAGCAACGCCAGAAACACCACCGCGATAGCCCGACGCCTCCGGCTTCTTATGCATCGGAAGACCTTGTCTGGCTTCGCATCCCTTCAACCAGCCCTGGTCTCTCAACGAAACTAATGTACAAGTATGACGGCCCTTACCATGTGGCTAAACAAGCTTCACCCATCATATACTGCGTGGAGCCGCTTGAGCAGCCCCATGAGCAACGACGCCATGGACGTGAGACCGTCCACATAGACCGCCTAAAACCATATTACGATATTCTATTGTCTCCTGCCTAGAGTCGCCAGGATGGCTCTTTTCCGGAGGGGAGGAAAGTGTAGTGAAGAAGATGAGTGCAACTCAGAAAGGCAGGGGGTATCACTCAGTCGGTGAAGAAGACGACGTTTGGTTGGCTGGACACTCAGGCTGGTTCCGCCTTTACCACATATATATATATTTATATATATATATAGATATATATAAATATATATATCTTTTTAGACCCACCATTACCTCTGTCTCAAATCGCATCTAATAGCCTGCATCGCTCCTGCTCAGATATACTCCTTTTTCAATTTTCGGCTTTTCTTTCTATTTTTTTCAGCCGAAAATGACGTTTTGTTTGAAAAATCATTAGCCTTTTAGTTAAGATCCTGCCACCCGGTTCTTGGCCGATCCCCCTTTGTAGGTGTGCGCCAGACTATCAAGGATCATCATCATCATCATCATACCACTTGACGTGTCGTGACCACTCTCCTGTTTTATAAAAGAGTGCCACTCTAAAACGCCTCATTTTAAATGACGTAGAGTTGATCTTCCTACCTTCATTACTGGAACAGAAAACCTAGGTTCAAGTTTCGTTTCAAAATTTCGCGCCGAAGTTCATGCACGTGACGTCACAAATTTCGAAATGTATTTTACGCCTTTTCGGGACATTTTCCCGATGATATATCCTGTAACTTCGTACGTTAGATCCATGACACCCACAGATGACAATATAATTTTGTTTTATCAATTAGGAACGACCTAGGTTCTTGTGGATGTGGTTACAAGCCTCTGTGTCAAGGTGGTAAGTGAGAGAATCATAAAATGGCCTCTTCTACTCTCAATTTTTAAAGACGATAGTCTTTCTTGGGGATCTTCGACGGAAAACTTGTGGTCTCTCTGTCTGTCTGTCTGTCTGTCTGTACATTTGTCTGTTTGTCCACCCTAACGATACCTCAAACGGCACCAACCGGCCAACCCCATTCGCAGCGCCCACCAATATTGCTCAAGCTTTAGCGTTCACAGTTGTGCGATTGTCCCTAAAAGCAATTATCGCGCATATCTGAGGCGCCACAACAACGCTTCGGTGTTTTGTATGTCTAACTTTGTACTAGAAGAGGCACACACAAGTAACTCTAAGGAATGCAGCTTTTAATCGCGCTGCGCTTACAGTGTAACGCGACGCCCAGAAAGGTGTTTCCAACGCTTTGCTACGACGTCACGCTGGTGGCACCTGCCCGTCGCTTTGCGTTCTACACCTTGTTACCTGCCATACTGGCGCGCGTCTTTCTCCGCGGGATGCATGCCTTTGTTTTCGAAGATAACTACCAGATGGCACTTGTGTCTAACGTGCCTCGATGCGCTCGCTCGCCTCCGCTACACGCTCGAGGCATTATAACGCAGCGCCTGCAGAATACCGTTAACCGATTTTATTGCACAGAACATCAAATAAACGGTTTGATCACTCCCTCCAGACGCAAGACTACCATGTTTCGACGACATTTGCGGTGTAACATGCAGATTTCGGACCAATTTTTTTTACGTTCACTCGCTTACCAAGCGTCGTGTAGCAGTAGCAGCAGTGTTTTGGGGATTGTAAAATTACTTTGATAGTGTGGTAAAAGTGTTGGTTTTAAGTGTCTCTGTAAGTTCTGCACCGTACTTTTTACTTCTGCGAAACTAAGCGTTCGTAAAGCAGCTTGCGAACCAACGCAGCTGTGCACTCCGGTCACACCCTGTCCGCCTCTGAACGGTGACTACGGTGCTTGGCTGCTAACGCAGAGGTTGCGGGTTCCATCCCGGCAGAGTCAGTTGCGCTTCGAAGGAGGCGAAATTGTAGAACCCTGTGTACTTCTCGTTTTCGGTACACGAGAAAAAAGGCCACGCGGTCAAAATATCCGGAGCCCTCCACTTTGGCGTCTCTCATTGTCGTACGGTGGCTCCGGGACGTGGAGCCGCAGCTATTATTGTTACCTTGTTGACGCTTCTGTTGATGATGATTACAAATATCAGAGATGCTGACCTTTGTGTTCTATGTTAGATATATTCTGATTGAAGTAGGAGGTCCACGCGCTGCTAAGGCCTGATGTGCTGGGGCCGATTGCTGAGCTTCCGACAAGAAAGCCACAGAACCTTAGCATGAAATTACGGAGCGGTGCCAGATGTTTTGTGACTGCGCGGGATATAACTTTTTTTTTGCTGAAAAGCTCCTTATCGCGGGTCATTTTTATTGACTGCGTCCGTTACGCCGCAAAATGCCAGAATCTAAACTGCACAGCTGCATAAAGTAAACAAAAACAACTGTGTAAAAAACCTATTTGATGTCTACATCAATTAGGTATGAGTACATCAATCAAATAGCACAGGTGTTAATTATTTTTATGTGTTTGGTTTCAACCCAATTGAACTTAGACCAATACTTGGCGCAGATCACGTGTGAGTGTTCGCGAAGCTTCTCGTTTGTGGAAGGCAGACGAGGTTGCTCTAAGATATATGCGCTTCATGTCACGTGCGTTATTAGAGATGAGGAGGTGGTAGAACTGAATGTTTTGAATTCTTGGCGGCAACAGGCAGCGACGGGCATTGGGTCCCTTTGGCGCGCCTATTTGGCTCATTTGTCAAAGTGACCTGAGAAAAGGTAACAAGTTCAAAATGACCTGGTAAGCATCGCAGATGTAGTGGTCCCCCCGTAGCTTACCATCGTGTTTAGAACGGGACCAAAGTATTCCATCGACAAAACGTTCATGTGCATGAACTACTCGCCATGACCATAACAGTTTCAACAAAATAGACAAAGAGCAGCAGGAACGGTGTTAACGGGATGAGCCGACGGTATTTTTACTGCTACCCTAAAGAAGCCTCCTAAATGAACTAAAATGCCCACAGACCGACTAGAGATTTTTTCCTAGACAACAGCTTGTGTCTTTTTCATGCTAACAAAATAAAATGAATTTCGTTGTACAGTCATCGCAGTTGGTAATTTGTAGCACGATATATTACCAAAGCAGTTTCACTACACGCCTTCTTTTTGCTGTAGTCAATGGCTAACGTGCACACACAAAATGCTCATATTGCAATCTTTAGAGTAAGTTTTTGAAGCTGACAATGAATCGTGAAATCAATGTCTAAGGCAACCTTCGCATGAAAGACCATTGTAAAGTGGAGATTAGTGGTGTTAGTGAATTGCAAACACGTCGCAGCTGTTGTGCTTTAATTAAGTCGACTCGCCCTCGTATGCCGACCATTCGCAAGCTTGTGGTCGGCCGCGTCAAAGACTGATACTTAAAAAATGCCTTTGAACTACCTGGTGGTAATTGACATTGTGCTGGTTCATTTTCTGGAATTTAGTAAGGGCGCAGTAATTGAACATTCGTAGATGTGACGACTTTTTTGAGCAGTCATCGTGCTGTAAATGGTCTAGAGCTGTGCGCAAGACCACTAGATATAATACCGTATTTACTCGAATACGAAACGATCTTTATTGTTTGGATTTATTCCACTAAAGCCGACCCTCCCGCATTCCGAGTACGGTAATCTCATTCATTTTTAAAGACGATAGTCTTCCTTAGGACCTTCGACGCAAAAATTGTTGTCTCTCTATCTGTCCGTTTGTCTGTGCACTCTTAATGGTACCGGGGACTTTGAACGGCACCAGCAAACGCCTAAACACCCCTAACCCCAAACCCAAACGGCCGACCCCATGCACAGCGCCCACCAACGCTTCTCAAGGTTCAGTGTTCATGCTTGTGCGATTGTCTAATAAAAAGCAATTATCGCGCATATCTGAGGCAACATAACAACACGCATATATTTTGTGTGTACGTCTTTTAGTATAAAAGACATGCATAGGTTATTCTAAGGACTGTAGCGTTCATCACGCGGCGCTGACCATGCAACACTTGCACGAAAAGGGAAGTGTTTCCAACGCCTTGCTAAGACGACGCGGTGGTGGCACCTGCCCATCGCCTTGCGTTCTACACCTTATCACCTCTGAAACGGGCACGCATGCCCGTCTCAAAGTCGCGCGTTTTGTTTTCCAAGATAACAACCAGATAGCGCTCATGTATCACGTGTGACGTAACTTGGTGCCCTCATTCGCCTCCGCTGCACGCTCGAGGCACTGTAACGCAGCTCCTTCAGAATACCATTGACCGATTTTCTTGTTCAGAACATCAAATAATTGCTTTGTTCAATCTCTCCAGACGTAAGACTGTCGTCTTTCGACGACGTTTGCTGATTAACATGCAGATACGGGGCCAAATTTTTCGTAGACGTCATGGAAGCCCCCCCCCCCGCCCCCCGCTTGCGATTCTGGTCGTCTGAAGTTGAATAAATAGGGTGTGTGTAATGGATGGCGCCGTGCTTGTGCCCCCTAAGTTTTTTTGTACTTCAACGTTTTCGATGCAAGTTTTAATTCTAAAAATATGTGATATCTTTCAGAGCACCAACTCATAAGCATTGGTAGAAATCGACGCCAGAAGGAGTCAACTATGCGTGCTCTGGATTATTTTTCCCTGCTAATAAGCACTATTTGTGGTTGCGGCATTTGCGAATACAACAATAACGCCGGTATAGGTGCTTCTTTTCCCTCGCCTGATCATCACACAGGGAAGCATGATTCATAGTATTTGTTTGTTCACTCTAATATTTCGGGCCACGCTCGGCAGGGCGGCGGTCCATGTCCTCGGAAACTCAATCGCTGGTTCTCCTTCGCGCTTTCTATTGGTCAAGCAGTAGCAAGGGTAGCGAGCAGCACACTGGAACCTCGGGGACGTGTGCTCTTGTCTTCCCCATAGGACAATCGCTCTGTTTCTAGAGCAGAGCTAATAATTGCAGGTGCCCGTGATGTCACGTGGCATGCTATCAATTTCTTCCCATGCTCGCGCGCCCGCTTCATGGACATATTCAGACGTGCTGCTTGCTCGAACTGCCCGAGTACACCGCCTCCCAGGGCATAAAACTAGAAGTGACGTGAACAGGGTTCATGTGACTTTGTCCGCGCTCTCTCTACTCTGCCCCTGACGGCGAAGTGCCAATAACTGCTCTCGGCTGTCTTGGCGCCAGGAACGGGCTTCTCCTCGGCCAATCTACCACAACGCTCCCGCTCCTACCCGCCACGGGAAGGCGCCGCGACTCAGTGTAGCTATAGTGCATAAACAGGCCGAATTGGAAGTGCTGTAATAACTTCGTTCCGGTGAGCGCTCGTACAATTGTCCTCACTTCTTGTGTGCTATCCATTTTCACTCAAATGTATTCTCGTTTGTAATGTATAATTTTGTTAGGTTTGCGCACAGGACCTGCACACTCAAGATTTTTCCAAAGCATGCATGACTACACGTAATAAGTCTGGAAAGTTCGAAGCGTGATGTATAAAAGATGGCGCGTCTCAACGATGTTAAGTTGTGGACGCCCGGCACTCCGTTCGCCGACATGAGTGCCAGTGTGCATCGCTGTTAGCCGAGTTTCCAGTGACCGGCCACAAGTTGGGCCAAATAAAGTTTCATCTTGGGCACACACTCTTCTGCCTTGGTTCATGTCACGACTACGTGGCATCTGCTTGGAAGCTTCCTGGCTTATGCAACGAACCGCCCTCCAGCAGTAAACCAAGCCCCCAGCCACACCAACACTGAGCATTGGTGCAGAGCAAGAGGACATTAACGCCAACGCTGAGCAATGAGCCATCTGCGAGCAGCTAGGTGTCCCGCCAGGTACGGTCTGTTACCTGAACTCAAGGCTGTGAGTATGACTGCGGGAATAATGACAGCCACTGCGCCTACGCCTTCGGCAATTGTGTTACAACAACTTAGGATGACGCCAACCCAGGAAAGCTGGCTTGATCAGTAACTCCGCGTGGCCATTTTTAATGCCTCCAGAAATTACACCAAGATACACCATGTCTATTCGGCCATGCAAGACGCCACTAGGACGTCCTAGGTGAACCAAGATTCATCCTCTACAACGTGAGGCATTATCCACTCCCAATTCTTAGCCACCTACACGAGCGTTGTCTGAAAAGAAAGAGATGAAACTTTGCTTGAAACCCTGTGTCCAGCTAGTAAACGAATGCGTCATGCTCTGCGAAAGGAATGACTACACTGTTCCGCCACGCAGAGCCCGAAACGCCGGGAGACACAAAAGTGCGTCTCCTCTTGCGAGGAGTCAAACTATAGTTTTCAATGGGACTAATGCGAAAACCAATTGAACGGTGTTCTAGAATTCGTCTCAGAAGTGACCACTATTGAGATAACTTTGGGAATCTGCAAACACCAATACAATCGCTGTGCTACGCCCCAGTCAACAAATATCCAAGGGCTTTGCCCCACTAACTTGTGTTAAACAATCAGAGCAATCGTGCAGAAAGAGCTGCGAAGATTATAGCCTCTATCGCAACCCTAATAAATCCTATTGGTGACATCGTGTGTCGTGAAATCTAGCAATCCCCGAAGGCTATGAGCTCCATCATTGCTGTCCGTCGTCCCAATCCCACCCCTCGTCCACACGCTAGTCTACCGCAATTCTGACGCCAAACGCTGCCGCCACCAGCAACTTCTTACTACCTGTCGGCCGGCCAATACTATCGCTGTGCTACGCCCCAGTAAACAAATATCCAAGGGCTTTGCCCCACTAACTTGTGTTAAACAATCAGAGCAATCGTGCAGAAAGAGCTGCGAAGATTATAGCCTCTATCGCAACCCTAAGTAAATCCTGTTGGTGACATCGTGTGTCGTGGAATCTAGCAATCCCCGAAGGCTATGAGCTCCACCATTGCTGTCCGTCGTCCCAATCCCATCCCTCGTACACACGCTAGTCTACCGCAATTCTGACGCCATACGCTGCCGCCACCAGCAACTTCATACTACCTGTCGGCCGGCCAACAAAACTCGCCGAGGAAAACAGACGTTTGGCACGTCCCAGACAACTGCCTGCTCTACTGCTACTGTGCAAAAGCTGGCCACAGCTACCATCAATGCCAGTAGTGCCAGATGGGCTGACATGAATTCGCCATCAACGCACCGTCTCCACAGCGCGGTGAGAAACCGCATTATATTTCAAACTACATCGCAGGTGAACAGGCTACGTCTTAACGATCTTTCTAATTACCTTCACCAAGCCGCAGGACACGCAGGGTAGTAGCGATAAGAAGTGTGGTTGCTACACTACTAAGTGCCGAAGATCCTCCGCCACCGCCGACGACAATGCCGCGACAAAACCTCACGAATCCGCCACGATTTCTATGTTGCCACGACATCAACACTTGTCGGCCAAAAGAAGACGTAATGACGCCATGTGAGAAACAGCGCAGCAAACCGACGCATTAAGTATCTAACGCCGCTGCATAACCGCAAATCCAGGAGACGAACCAGAGACGTTGAGGTTCTCATCCATGGCCACAGTGTCACAACTCTCGTCGACACTGGCTGGAGCCGACTGTTCCGCCATCAGTGATACATTCGCCGCAAAGTTGAACAAAATTCAATGTGGTTGAGAGGGCCCCGAAATGTAGACTGCTGGGGTTCACCTAGTAAGACCGGGCAGTATTGTGCACAGTCCCAGTAACCATCAACCAACCGAATTTATCTCGTGAGCTTCGCAGTACTACAGCTTTGCTGGAAAGGTGTAACTCTTGATAAGCCCTTCTTAAGCGTCCAGGAATCCACGCCTTGAATGAGCTCAAAGAACAAGTCCACGTCACGTTTCGCTCCAGCTTATTCTTTCCGCCGGTACTCCTACACCAGGAGACCTCGACGACGTCGTTCAAAGCGTTCAGCACCTGTTCATTACCCCCGATATTTGCTTAGCAAGAGGAATCACCAAGCAATGTAGAGGAAGTGCAACAATGAGCATCACAGGTTGAAACATTTGTACAAACATCTCAGCAAAAACACGAGGGTCGTTTACATCGAGGATGTTTTGAGAGAATACAGCGTATTCATCCTCGGAGAATCTACCGATCTGACTCACCAAACCAAGCTTCTCAACCAAGACGACAGTTATAGCGCGAGAACAAAACGACGATAATGAGAAAACAAGGACACGAAGGACACGTCTCTCACACACAGACAAGGACACGAAGGACACGTCTCTGTGTCGTCGTTTCGTCCTCGCGCAATAACTATTGTCAAGTCATACTAACTAGCCCAAGCTGCCACACTTCTCAGCCAAGTTTCGGCGCTAACACGGCCCTCTGTAAGTGCAGGCAAGATGAGCTCAAAGCCCTGCTTTTTCAACTCAACGGCTCCTAGTTGTCGCCGCCAAAACTTCGTAAGACCCTAGTCGCCAAAAATCCCATCATAATACAGGAAAGTGCGAGACTACCTCATCAGCGCCTGTATAGAGCTTCGACGTAAAATCGTGAGGCTGCAAATAAACAAGCTAACGAAATGTTAGGTGACCACATTATTCAGCCGTCCAAGAGCCTGTGGGCATCTCCTGTGGTGAAACACCACGTTTCTGCGTCGACTATTGCCATCTGAACAAAATCTCAAAAAAAGAAGTGTACTTTCACTCACAGATAGACGACGCCCGGGGTAGACTGCACCACGCGAAACTATTTTCATAATGTATCTCTTGACATGCTACTGGCAAATCAAGATAGACAAAAGAAAGACCCAGAAGACTGCGTTCTTAACGACAGACGGACTCTTCAAGTTCAAGGTTATGTTCTTTGGTCTATTCAGCGCCTGCGGCGTTCTAGTGAGAAATG
Source organism: Rhipicephalus microplus (assembly GCF_043290135.1). Classification (NCBI taxonomy): domain Eukaryota; kingdom Metazoa; phylum Arthropoda; class Arachnida; order Ixodida; family Ixodidae; genus Rhipicephalus; species Rhipicephalus microplus. Next base: position 148,077,940 of record NC_134702.1, on the reverse strand, counting down.
TACGCCTTGTTGGCTGCGTTGAAGAGGCAGAGATGCCTTGTGCGCTTCGACAATGTCGTCATGTTTTTCTTGAGCTTCGACGAGCACATCTGGCGCCTTTAAGCTGCACTTTAAGCAATAAATGTCTCCGGATTCACCCTAAAGCCAGAAAACTGCCTCTTCGCATACGAGAAACTCTTGGTGTTGCACATTCGCATAAACAAGGCCGGTGTACGCCCTAACGCGCAGAAGACAACCGCCATCCCTTCATTACCGCCACCCGCCGACAAAAAGGTTATGCGTCTACAGCTCGACATCTGCACTTATTACAGGCATTTGGTCAAAAACGTTGCCCGCATCGCCGATCTAGTAACTAACCTTAAAAGGACCAACGTCGAGTTCAAGTGAAAAACGCTTGAGGACGAAGCATTATAAGAATTGAATCGACACCTGCAGATGCCGCCAACACTTGAGCACTTTGAATAATACACCGATATTAAAGTCCATGCCAACTCAAGCAGCGTATGCCTTCAAGCCATCCAAGTGCCGAAGGTTGATGAACTTGAAAGGTTAATCAGTTATTCAACCTGGCCGCTAAGGTGGAAGCCAACTACTCCACAACAGAAAAGGAAGGAGGAAAAGAAAAACAAGAGGGAAGGTTGAGAGGTTAACCAGGCGCAGGCCAGGTTAGCTACTCTACGCTGGTGGAACCGGAAGGGGAGTGTAAAGACGAGGGAGAGACAGAGGAAAGAGAAGCTGAAGAGACAAAAAGGGATTAACAGTCAGTGGGCTGACGCGTATGCAGCGGTCACACTACACGACATTTAAAAGTGTCCACAGACGCCTGTAGTCTTCAAAAAGCGCTGAACGGCTTTGACTGCCTTTTCAGCCGACGGAAGATGAGAACGGTGCTCCAGTAGCATATGCATAGAGAGTGGCCGATCGTCCCATTGTCGCAATGCGTCAGAAGGTTTTTGTCTTTCAGAAGAAAATCGAGGACAATGGCTTAGCAGTCGATGTCTTCGTCGATGTCTTCGTTGAGGTCAATGTCTTCTTCGGTGCCACAGACGTCGCATTCAAAACTGTCGGTGAATCCAGTGAGGGTTGTATAATCTTTTCTGAAGGCAACCCCCAACCAAAGGCGGCAAAGAAGCGAAGTTTCACCTCGACGAAGTCCGGATGGGGGTCGAAGTCTTATTCGAGGGTTTATTTAGTTGAGTCTCGTATGTCTTATGCTTGAAGTGTTTCACTCCAGCAGGCCCAGACTACATGCAAGGTGACGAAGTTACTTTGCAGTGTCTGTCCTTGACAAAGAAACTTGAAGGGTGTGCTCTTCTTGATGGGAAGTGCAAGCCGCGGTGTCTGCAGAATCATAGCCACTGATCCCACAATGACTAGGTAGCCAGTTAAAATTGACCTCGTGGCCTGTTTCTAAGACATGGCGAAGAAGCTTGACAACCTCGTACTTTAATGTTCGTGGCAACCTAGTCGAAGGGCTGACTGCTTGATCTGTAAGGCCGGTTTCGAGCCGGAAAACACAGCCAACTTATTTGGTCTTTGAGATGTGATTTACTCTAGGGCACTACACAAAGCCGCAAGTACTGCCGCCGTAGACGTAGTGAAGTATGACAGCTTGATTGGCAGAGTGATTCTTCTAGCTGGAATCACCACTGCACCACCCGAACCAGACGCTGCAGTTAAACCGTCGGTGTATATGTGCACGTGATTATTTTACATTTAGTGCAAGAGGTTCAAGCTCAATTAGTTTAGGGCTGACGAAAGCGAACTTTTTTTCTGTATACTTGCAAATAAAATACGTACTTGCGGAAGGGTCAGGCACCAAGGAGGGTACACCAATTTCACCGCAGGCATAAAAATTGACGTAAACGATCCACAATGCGCACAGAAAAGTGTTCTGAACTTCGTGCGGGGCCTGTCAGTAAAGAGGGTCGCAACGTGGTGGGAAAGATCTCTAGCATGTTGTCTGAGGTACGTACGCAACGTTTCATTGGTGATGTGCGTCATGATCGGGTAGTACTGTGCATTGGCTATGGTCTCAGCAGTCGATGCACAGCGGCGCAAACCAAGGCATATTCTAAGAACCTGCGCTTTAATATTTTGTAGTGTGCGCAGGTTAGTTTTGCACGTGTTAGATATTACAGTGAGGCTATACGACATAAATACAATAAATAATACCTTGTACAGCCGTAACACAGACTGTACAGATATTCCCCAACGTTTTCCGGCGAGGAACCTGAACAAGCGACAAATGGCAGTCAGCCGCTTTTTGACGTAGTTTACTTGTGGGGTCCAAGACAGTTTTCGGTCGATTATGACCCCCAAGAACCTGTGACTCCGGCTGCATGACACCCATTTTCCGTTAATTTCTATGCCATAAGCGGACATTTGCTTTCTGGCGGACGCCGTGACTTCACACTTTCCACTAGCAATTTCAAGCCCTTCTTTACGTCGGTAGTGCGATATCACTTCTGCTGCCTTCTGAAGTCGAGCGCGACGGTGAAGTCAAGTAACACCTCATGTCCACACACAGATGTCTTCAGCATAAATGAAAAGTCGTACGCTGCTTGTTTGCTTGCCAACACGTCCAATGAGTGTTAGGTCGAACAATGCCGAGCTTAGCACTTCACCTTGTGTGACTCTTCGGCTAACGTAACTCTCGGGGTCGGGCCATTCTCTGTCTACACGTGAAATGACCTACTCTCTAGGTAGCTCTGAATCTACATATGTATCTTGCCACCGAGTCCTACTCCATCTAATGAGCTGAAAATGGCTTCGTGGGTGAAGATTAGCACAGCTTGTGCTGGCTAAGAAACTTAAAAGAATCCTTCAGGTCGTTTCGCACATGAGAGTCTCCTTCTTCGAAAATTTGTCATAACCGTGATTTACAAACATATTAAAATGAATCGCAAAAAACGCCAAGACGGGCACAACGAACGCCACACCACAAGTGCTTCTAACAACTTTAATGTGAAAAGTTGAAGGCAGACATATTATTCAACCCTGCAGATGGGAGGATACACACAGCACTTTACAGGGGGTGCTCGTAAAAAATTACACATCAACAGTATCATTTAAAAAGATAGTTGGGATGCAAACAGGGCAACTGACGCTTGACTAATACAATCCTTACCTTATGTGTTGATAAAGAAGGCTTATAAAATCCACGTGCTTTCCTATCTTTGCTAATTTCCAGAATCTTGAGCTCATAAAGCCTTGGAGAATAAGTGCATACAGGCTTTGCAAAGTACAGGAAGATGCGCATTCACGCGCTTGTTCAAATTATTCGCTGTTCCCTCATTCTATCTTTGACACAACGTCCAGTATGCCCTACGTTCCAGTTTTCGCGTGACAAAGGGATTTCATACACCACTATTGTGACCCAACGGACATACTCCTTGGCATGTTTAACTTGGCACTCTTTGAAATTCCTGCCCGTTATTGGGAGCAGAAAGACAAACGGGCACACCATACCTACTGGTATGGTGTGCCCGACATCAGCTATGGTATGGTGTTTCCCCCGACATCAGCTATACTCTAAGGAACGAATTAAGCTTCCAAACTGATTGGTATGAAACGGTGTGGGTGGAAACAAATGAGCCCCTCCACTCATACAACTCTAAGAGTCTTGTTGTTGGCTGTGTTTACAGATTACCCGCCTCCAGCATATCTGATTTCCTTCTCGCTCTCAATAACTTGCTTAACAAGCTGTTATCTAAAAATATGAGTGTGATGATAGCGGGAGACGTAAACATTATTCTCCTGGATGTCAATTCTAGGGTATACAACACTCACACTCACTGATTTATTGGGTATGGTCTTGAATGTCTCATCAGATCGCCAACTCGATGCTCTGATGGAAGATCCCATTCTCTCATCGATCATGTGCTAACTGACATCTACCTACCGATTGCTGCGGGCGTTATTAACACTGACCTTAGGGCTGACTTTCCTATTTTTGCAGTTTTCAATGCCCATTTCTCTAAAGTTGGCACGTCATATTTCACCAGAACTTTCGATACAGATGAATTATTTCTACAATAAGCTCCACCGACTGGTCTCCTCTCGATTCAATTCATGAGCCTACGGACGCTCTTAGGTGTTTTGCGATGTTTTCACGAAGGCAGTTTCTACCACGTCTAGATTTGTACGTAGTAAAAATTGATTTAGGTACCCGAAAAACCTGTAGATGACCAATGGTTTACTAAAGAGCTTGAGGAAAAAAAGATAATTTGTATAATAGAGCCAAAAGACAGTCATTCAATAGTCTTCTGCTTAACAGGTACAAGAGGTTTTGTAAAATTCTCACTAGCACTCTCCGGGAAGTGAACAGGCGATACTACAAAGCGGAATTTGTGCAAAATAAAGGTAACCCTAAAACGCAATGGTGATTGCTGAATGACTTTATTAACCGTAACTGGCCAACGGTTACATCTACAATTGAACACGACAGCATTACTTTAAGCCAGCTCCTGAAATCACTAGTGCGTTTTCCGATCATTTCGCATTAACTCAGGGCAGTCAGCCGTCAAATTTTCAGCCTAAAATAAATCGTCTGTGCCCTTCATTTTATGTTTCCCCGGTTACGCCAAGTTAGGTGCTATCCACATACGCAACGCTCGCAATACTAGCCTTGGGTTATATGGCATATCAATAAGCCACTCAAAACTCTTTGCTGACATTGTTTGCAAACCCCTATGTGCAATAATTATTTTATCGTCCAAACTGGTGATTTTCCACAAGTAATGAAACGTGCTAAGGTAAGCCCAGTCTTTTAGAAAAGCAATAAAGAGCTGCTCTTCAACTACTGTCCCATTTCTATTGTCCCCTACCCAAGTAAATTAAATGAAAAGTAATTTGTGTCCAGACAAACTTAGTACTTAGATAAATTCCACATATTCAAATCTTGCCAGTTCGGTTTTCGGGCCGGAAGTTCTACTAATTTAGTCTTACTTTGTCTAACAGATTTCCTTAGGGAATGAATTCGTCGGTTCCTTCTTTCTCGACCTTACCAAAGCTTTTGACACCATTGGCCACACAATTTTGTATCGTAAGCTGGAAGCCTATGGGATCACAGGCCCTGCTTTAACGTTTTTTAAAGCATTATCTCACTGACCAAGAGTTAGTGCTATACGCGCGTGAAACATTTTCTCTTCCTAAATTTACTAATCAAGGAGTGCCACAAGGCTCCATTTTGGGAACTTTCATTTTTTTCTCTTGATATTAATGACTTGCCGGTCGTCACGGACTTGTGCCACAATGTATTGTACCTAGACAATACAACTATATAGGCACGTGATAAATATATCAGTTCATTACTAAATAGACTAAATATGGCACTTGACCACCTGATTAATAGGTGTAACAACAACGAACTACTTATTAACCAATCTAAAACTACATTTTTTGTTTTCCATCCCCATCAAAAGCCTTCATTCAACTTTCCTTCCTTATCATTAGGAAATCATTCTATTCACATGATTGACTCTGCGGCATTTCTAGGTGTGACATTGGACAGTAATTTGAAGTTTCATCTTCACATCAATCATATTAGAAAGAAGTGGGCCTTTGGTATCCTTGCGCTTATCAATACACGTCAGTATTTTTCACCTACCGCATTGCCTCACTGTACTTTGCATTTATTCATTCGCATACTACCTACAGCATAATCGCTAGGGGTAACACCTATCATGGTTATCATCATTCCATTCAACATATACAAAATCAAGCAATGCGCATCATAACTTCTTGTTGTTCGCGTTCAGATGCCTTTGGCCTGCTTAATGAACCCAAAACTTTATCTGTTAATAAGGTATTTCAGTATAACATAAGTATAATATTTTAAAAGGTACCTAATTCCCAACTCTCCTTGGAATATATTGAATGTAGCTCGCTCAAGAATACTAAGCCCACTAGGTTTCCTTCTAATCACAATTACTTGCTACCACACGTTCGCACAAACTAGGGTAAAAAAACATCTAAATTCTCTGCCATTCATCTTTAGAAGAATTTGCCGCGTAAACTGAAATCTTTGCCCTCATTTTCATTTTACGAAACATCAATGAAATCTTCCCTTTTCACTCCTGATTGCTCACCTTAGTTATGGTGTATAAATTTTTTCCACTTGTCCTGATTTCTTTTATGTACTTTTTCTGTTTCCTGTGTCAAATTTCCATTGCCTGTTTCAAATTTTGTTTTCTTTCTATTTGTTTTTCGTATTACTTTTGTGTGTCGTATTTGACTTTCCATTGCAATGCTCTTTTTATAATAGTTTCGCAGTATGACCTTTGTTTTGTTGTATTATTTCATTTTTTAACTGCTGCAAGTTGCTGCTTGTTTTGCCTTGTACGAGTTTCTTATTATCACCTGCTAATCTTTTGCCAATCGTTTTCAATTTACTTTTGCTGTAGTTTTTAACTGAGGGTCCCGTTTTTAGTATTTACACTCTGAGACCCTCATCCGTATACAAGTGTTATGTAATCAATTTTTTGTAACTAATAAAAGCTGAAACTGAAACTTACACTGGCGACCTTCTTGTTTTTGTGGCTAGTTTTGTGCACAGAAGGCTTATTTTGTGCACATTTTTTGCATAATGAGGCACAAATGCTATCGCATATGTAGCGCGAAGACGATAGTTGGCATTTTTTAATGAAACGCACGAGAAACAAATATTATCTCTATTCTATTTTTTACAAAGGGAGAATGATCTCTTTGCACTTCCCGTGAATTCGTAATTCATTCATGGTGGCAACGAGCGAACTGCTGGTAGCCCCACGAAGCTCTTGCCGATTGGGCGTCGCTATAGTGATTGCATCTGTGATTTTTAGGTTTACTCGCAACGTTGCACTAGAGCACGGTCATGCATTGTCATGCCACCATGGTACCAGCGTAACTAATCAAATTGAATAATTGTGCCAGTTGGTGATACATAATAAAAGTGCATTACGCGGTAGAAAAATTGGACAGGAAAAAGACAAGGACAAGCGCAGAATATCATTTCAAGGTTTATTCATCCCGCATTGCACATATATATGACAACCAGGAAAAAAAGAGAAGAAGAAAGAAAGGAAAGCAGCATTTCAAAAAAAGCGTCACACTTCATTTACGCGAAGAACGAGGCAGATTATCAGATGAATTACAGCACATTATGAAGGGCGTCGACGATGACGTTTTCCATATGCTTCTCGCGAAGTCTCCGAGCACTGTGGCAGAAGCAGTGACTTTGTGCCAAATCTATGATGAATTGCGGAGGCAACGAGCTCAGACGCGACGCTCATTCCAGACAATCCAACCAGTGACCGCACTGGACGCTTTGACTGACCCGACTAATCTTCTCGAAATGAAAGTCTTCGTGCGAGAGGAAGTGGCTCAGCAGCTTTCTCTGCTGCCTTTTGCTCAACGCCAGGGCTGTCGCAGCAACAGCCACTGCGACACCCAACACCATTGGCTCCCATGCTCCGACATGTGGTCCAGGAGCAGATTTTCGAGGCTATGCCGGTGCCCTTGCAGCAGCCCCCCGTCACCGCACCTCTTACTTACGCTGAGGCACTAAAGCGGCGGCAGCCACACCACACCCCGTCATTCCAGGGACTGCCGTATACCTCAGCCCCAACTCAGCCGTTCACCGCCTGGGTTCCTCCCATTGCTACCACAGCCTCAACTCACCCATCTGCCGCACGTGCTGCTGTGACATATTCTGGGGAAGTGTCTGATAAAAAGATGGTACAATGAAAAACTGGCTAACCCTTATCTAAACCTTGTCCCTAAAATATGTCACGTTGCTCACGTTTGCTGTTAAAAGGTTGCCTGTGGTATATATTATCATGTGTGCTGCGAAAAATAAAATTCAGTTGGTAGTCAGTGCTCGTGGAGTCCTGTTTGCTTTCCTTTGTTTTCACGTTTCTTCAAGCACCTTCGTGCTCGAGCTTCAGCCCTTATCACCATGGATTCTAACCAACTAGCCCAAATAGCCGTTCTTCCCCTTCCTTTAGAAGCGGCGAGTGACCTACCTCGGAGTGCAGCTGGACGAACGTCTCTATTGGTCACCAGCGGTCAGTGACCACCTTCAAAGTGTGCGAAGGGTCGCCTCCGCCACTCGAGCGCTCCTTGCTCGCGGCAATGAATGCACACCGTCTCTAGCCCTCCGCATCTACAACGGAATGGCTGCGGAGCGCATTTTGTACGTCCATCTCGCGGTGCTTACACGTTCCAACTGGCAGACACTGGATGTAGCGCATCTTATTGCTATTCGCCAGTTCTTCAGCTTGCACAGATCATCTCAAATCGGCCCAACACTCTCTGAGGCGGAAGACATGCCACTGTCACTCCAAGCCGATCTTCGAGCGCTAAATCACATACAGCGTATGAAACTCTCGCGCCACGGATAGCAGCTGGTATTCTGGCTCTCCACACTTCCACACTTATGGATGGGGCAATTCGCTGCGGCATTCAACACCCTCGTCCCGAGCTCACCGAATGTGAATGCCTATAGTGCCCCGCAGTGCCGGCATCGCCCTCTGAAAATTCGGACACGGTTACCGGGAGTGGCAAGCAAGCGCACGGTGCCAGTGTCGCGCTTCGAAATGAAAGTGCAACCATTTTCGACGGACTTCTCGCGGGGTGACTCTTCCTCATTACTGACGGTTCAGTGTTGAATGACAGTTGTGCCGCAGCTGCGTGTATGGTGCCTTCGCTAGAGCTTCACAATCAGTGCCGCCTCGCCTGTGAGGCATCGTCGACAATAGCCGAACTCGCCGCGCTTGACCTCGATGCCGATGCCCTCCTTCAACAGAGAGTTCCGTCAGCTGCCGTTTTCTCAGACTCACGTGCTGCTCTCCAACTGCTCGCGCAGGACTGTCGCAGACATTCGGTTGCCATGCGCATAGCGCGAAAGCTTGAAGCGATGCAAGACTTCGGGTGTGATCTTGTGCTGCAATGGATACCAGCGCACTTTGGAATATCCGGCAACGAAGCGGCTGATGAACTCGCGAAGGATGCGCACTCTCCGGGAACCCCTGTGACTACAGTAGTGAGCACATTCGACGTAGCGCGGCTTCGCACACGGTGCTCCGTCACCGCTCGCCATCCGGACCCACGGGTTGTGGCAGGGCAGCCTCCACGCCCACTCCCGAAAACTCAATTTTCGAGAGGAGCGTGTCCTGCTTCTCCTCCTACGCAATGGCTGCTACCGCACGGCGGAACGGGTTCACAGACAGTCAGGATAGAGAGACCCGAACTGCCGTCATTGCCCACAACTTGAGACACTCCATAACATTATCTTCGAGTGTGATGAGTACTCGGACGTGCGCAGATCACTCTTCGGAGCTTACAGCAAACTGGGACTCTTCGCCACCCCTGTTGATGTGATTCTCTTTCCTCGTGCACACGCATGCCTGGTGAAGCGCGCGCAAGCTGCCCTCATCACGTTCCTCAATAGTGACCTAAAGGAACATTAGTGCCTCCCCGTCGAGGTCTACTTGACTCCTATTAGTGAGTGCTACGGACCACAATTTTTCTCTTACAGAGATTACGTTCTTCGGCGGGTGTTTCACGTGCTTTCTACGACGCGCCAGTCTAACCCGTTGTCCTCTCGATTACGATACCTCACCGACCTTCTTGGGAGCTTTCCTAGTCAGCTGCGCTTGGCACGTGGAGGCTTCCACATGCCATAACTGTGCTGACTGTTGGATGTGTCCTTGTAAGGAGAGAAAGTTATGGGTCGGCACTTTTCTCTTTGTCTCTTCTGTTATAACCACTTATATCTTATCCCTATATATCCACTTATATCTTTTCCTTAACCTACTTCAGGCATCAGTCAAAAATATTCCTATGCTCAAATGCAGAAACTTCAGCAATTACAACTCACCGCGTCGAGAGCGGTCTTACCCAATGCCCGGCCCAGTGAGCAGCAGGCATATTGTGCCGACCACGTCGGTGTACATGTTATCGACGCCTTTTGATTCGTGTACAATTAACTTTAAATGTTGAGAATAACTGTAAAGTCTAGTTTATATATCCTCAAACCTAGATGAACTATTTCGCCTTGTGTCCAAGTTCGCACAAGTAGCGCTGACGATCGATGCGTCGCGCTTTCAGCTATACGGAGGCTGTCACAGAAAGTTGCCGGCCGCATTCAATCGGCACCTTTCTCACTTATATGTAACAACACGCAATTTACAGTTGGTAGTTTGGTACGCCTGCGTAAACTGACTGCCTGAAGTACGTTTTCAGTGGATGGCATCAGTATTTCTTTGGGCGTTTTTTTATGGGCGGTATTGATATAACTGTAAATTTGTACACTGGCACGCCCACTTTATACTGCCAGTGGAGGCCAGAAAAATGGCTCTCGCTAGGTATTGCCACCATAGAAATGCATGTCTGGCAATGATTGACCTTCTACTTTCTTCAGACACAGTTTAGGTAACAGTTATAAATGTTGCGAAGCTCAAATGAGAAGCTTCAAGCATCGCAACTCAGCTGCTACAAGAGTGGCCTCACTCAGTGCCCCGTCGAAGCGAGGCCTATCGTTCCGGCCACGTCGGTGTACATGCTTCGGTTCTTTTTACTTTGAGTGGGCACAATTGTAAAGTGTAAGAATGACTGTAAAGCACAGTTTGCACATCCCTGAGCCCAAATCAACCATTTCCAAGCGTGTGCAGTGTCCGCATAAAGAGCGGTGACGATCAATATGCCGTCCTTTCAGCAACGCAAGCTGTCACCGAAAGCTTTCTTCCGATTTCCGATGGAGGCGGAAATGTTGTAGGCCTGTGTGCTCAGATTTGGGTGCACGTTAAAGAACCCCAGGTGGTTGAAAATTTCGGAGCCCTCCACTACGGCGTCTCTCATAATCATATGGTGGTTTTGGGACGTTAAACCCCACATATCAATCAAAGCTTCCTTCCGAGCGCCACAGCCGGTACTTCTCTGACTCATTTCATTTTCATTTCATTTTATTTTATTCGGACATTTCCGCAGAAATGCCCACGAAGGGGGCAAAAGGAGAGTGTGTCTCCTGACTTGGCCCCTCTTCGTGAGGCACCTCGGGCAGGTAGAGCAGGACAGTACAAAACACCATAACATATTTTGAAATACAATACAAGTTGAAAAACAGTGAATACTATAAATATTACATACATTACATATTTCCTTCACATACATTGTAGACTTGTGTTCTGTTTATTACATTGTAAATTCGCTTCTTAAATTGTGTTATGTTTTTAGCCTCCTTAGCGTATTCAATTATTTCAGGAATCCTGTTGCACAGTAGAATGATTTGGTTATTAATTGACTGTACACCATAGTTAGTCCGGCACATTGGCCCGACCAACGCAACAGTACGCAGATTATACGTAAGATCTCTGCTTAAGTACACATCAGAAAAAATCTGGAAATTATCTTTAATTTTTTTGAAGATTAACATGGCTAGTTGCATCCTATAGCACTCTGGGAACGGGAGTACATTATACATATAAAAAAGAGACATATTAGTGGGGACCGAGGTACTTATCAAACCTAGTGCGCGTTTTTGAAGAAGAATTATACTTTCTGTATTTGTTTTGTTACACGTACCCCAGACTAAAATGCAATAAATGATTTGCGAGTAGATAAAAGAAAAGTAAAGCTGCCGTTTAACTCTCCCTGGAAGGAGATGCTGTAAGCGTCGAATTAGACCGATCGATCTTGATATTTTTATTCGCAGGTTGTCCACATGGTGGGACCAACTAAGGTCACTTTGAAAACAGACACCCAGAAACTGAATTTTATTTACCTGCGCAATATTTTCTCCATTAAAAATCAGAGAGATAGCATAATCTACAGGCCTATTTTTTTGTTTGAAGAGCATAAATTTAGTTTTTTTTATGTTTAGTTCTAGCTGATTGACTGTAAGCCATGATTTTAGTTTATCCAACCAAGAATTTGCAGTTATTTCAATATCGCGAAGATCTAAACCAGAAAAGAAGGCATTGGTATCGTCGGCGTACATGACTATGTTTGGTGTGAACTGAATGTTTACTATGTCATTGATATAAAGTATAAAAAGTAGAGGACCAAGTATCGATCCTTGGGGAACCCCATACTTAATTACGCCCAAATCAGATTTATAATTGTGGAGCTGTACATATTGTTTCCTGGCCCAAAGATAGCTTTTCATTAGATCAAGCGCAATCCCGCGTATTCCATACAGTTGAAGTTTCCTAACTAATATATCGTGCTTTATCGAGTCAAAAGCCTTACGGAAATCGAGAAATATTCCCACAGTGTAAAATTTTTTTTTCAAAATTATGAAGTAGGCTGTCCTTAATACGGAGTAAAGCAGACTGAGTTGATCTACCTGGTTGGAATCCACACTGTTCTTCACAAATGACATTTCTGTTTGCTATAAAAGAAAATACCCTCTTATATATCAGGCGTTCCGCGACCTTAGAGAAAAGCGGCAGAATAGAGATTGGGCGATAATTTTGAAGTTCATTTTTATCACCTCCTTTAAAAATTATTGTTACGCGAGCTATTTTCATGGCACATGGAAAAATTCCCGTCAAGAAGAGTCTGTTGCATATGTAAGTGAATGGGGCGACAATCAAATCAGCAACTGCCTTGATAGGTGCTGCGGAAATGCCATCTTCTCCTGGTGAGCTGTTCTTTAGAACAGCTCACCAGGAACTCCTATGTAAGAACACGCAATTTTGAGTTGGTAATTCGGTGTGCCTTAGTGAACTAACGCACTGGCATTCTTTTTCAGTGAATTGCATTACTAATTTCTTTGGCGGATTCTTAGTTGCAGGTATTGGTATTACTGCAAATCTGTAACCTGGTATGCCTGATGTATACTGCTATATTGTCGCTGGTGCAAAAAATACTCAGTATTCATTTGTGTGCGCGCATATGTACCGAATACGTCATTTTAAATCATCTGTACATGTTGATCAGTAGCAAGTGGGAGGACCGACTACCAAGGGAAAATATATTACCAGCAACAGCCGATAACCTGTGGCTGCTTCTGCAGTCAATCTGAGATTTTTCAGAGTTAAGATGTGGATTCTTCAAGAACCTTTCAACTCTTGCCAATATTCGCACGTAATTTGTTCCCCGTAACTTGTTTAGTACAGTCGAATCAAGACGCAATTGTTATTTGGAAAGGAATATTGACTGTGGGACGTGTAAACATGAATCCAAGCAACGTGTTTTTTGAATTAATAGGCATTTTACAAGCAGTACAAACATGTGCTTGCGTGGCGTAGTTGGTAGAGTACTCAGCTCGAAATCGGAAGGTGACGAGTTCAAATCCATTCAAAAGGCTGATCCAGCGTCACAGTACCACTGCTGGGAGGGGCTGCTTGCAGCGCAAAACTGGAGCAGGTCGGTTGGTGCAGGAGCAGCGCGCAATGAGAGATAAGTTTTTTATTTGTTTGTGAGCAGCGTTAATATTTTTTCTCTCCTAATCAATAACTTGTATTGCTAGTACTGTAGGTGTGGGACACGGGCAACGTTGCAGTGACGTTCATTACGTCAACGTGGTAGGCGGCTGTTTTAAATATGTTCCGGTTCGGTGCGCCCTGTTAGTTGTTAAACAGCTAGAGTAGAACACGAAGTGGACCTAGTGAGAGGCTACTAGCGAAATTGATTATGTATGTGTGTGGTGTAGGAGCCAGCTTCAAACAGTTGAGAAAGGAGAGTTAGTGGAGGCGGCAGGATAGTGGGATTAGGATTGAACTTAGGACTCGTCCGATGGTTGGGCAAGTGATGGCTAAGGAGGCTCGAAAAACCACGGGAGAGAGTGAGCGGGTGCAGTGCAAAAATTGCAAGCGCTGGTGCTATTTAGACGAGACAGCATTCACGAGTTTGGCTGATGCGCAGAAGGCGATCTTCGTGTGCAGGCTGTGCGAGGCACTGAAGGCGCCCGTGCAGTGCATGGAGACTAGCGTCGAGGGGCTTCAGGGGGAGCTTAGGGCGGAAGGGGAGCAGAAGATAGAACTCTAAAAACAGCTCGGAGCGTCGCGTGAGCGGAAGGCGGTTGCCAAACGCCAATTAGAGTAAATGAAGGGCGACCTTCAAAAAGAAAGGGGACGGTGGACCAAGCTCAAACAGAGGGTAAAGGAGCTAATGGCACTTTGCCTCGGCCTCGAGCGGTGTGAGATGGGAGGCGTGGGTAGCGGAGAAGGCGACAGACGGGAAGGAACAGGCGAGAAGGGAGGTCAGGGGGCCGCAGTGCCCGGCTACAGCACAGAGGCTCCGAGAACTAATGGCTTGGTGGCGCGGCAGTTTTCGATCAGCGCATGAACATAGGACAGACGGCAGAGAGAGAAACAGGTGAAGCGAACAGGAGCGCCATCACAAAAAGGGAGCTAGCGATTGGAGTGTAGAAGGGTCTTAGTGGTCTTAGTGGGGGGGGACTCTAACGCGGCCAGGGTTAGGGATGGTGTCTTCACAACAGTGAAGGAAGATGGGAGATTGAGGGTGGAGGAGCAGTCAGGGAAGAGCATGGTGGATGCACTGGCCAGAGCTCAGGAGGCTGTACAGGACAGCATTGAGGGCAAAAGTCTCGTCATTATTCATGCTGGGCTCAATGATGTGTTGAAGGGCAAGGATCAGAACCTTCAGAGACAGTTAGAGGATGGGATGCGTAAACTCCTAGACGCCTCTGGAGTGTGCATGTGAGCATATGCACAGTTCCAGAGGTCTGGGGGCAGTCTCGTGGGATTGAAAGGAAGGTAGGTGAGGCCAAATGTGTGATTAAGGGTATGAGCCGGCAACTCGTATACAGCGTAATGTAGGGGAACCAAGACATGTACAAGCCCGGCGCTCACCACTTTGCACAGAATGGCATGCACTACAGTGGTGCGACGGGCACGAGGGTTGGTAATATGATGGGTCATCAAGCCACAGCTTTTTTAGGGAGACCCAGAGCCCTGAGGCCAATAGTGTAGCCAAAGACGGTTCTAAAGGGGCACAAATATTCAAGCCACACGGATTCCGTGGGAGAAGGAATCGACGTAAGCACAAGGGCCAAGCTAAGTCAGACATAGGCTATTTTAAGGTGCAGGGTGGCAGCAGTAGGCTAAAGTGGGAAGAGATAGAAGAGTAGTTGAGGCAGTAGGAGCTGATGGTATATGGGGTTAGGGAGACACATCTTCGGGACATGAAGAAATGACCTTGCAATCTGGACTACGTATGGGAATATTGCAATAGAACAGAAGGAAGCAAACAGGGGTGTGGAATTGGTGCATTCTTACATAAAAGTATGGGTTCGCAAAGAGTCAAGCAGGCATGCATGGAACATTTATTCTTAAGAGGGAAAATAGCTGGGAAGATGACACTTTTGGTTTGGTGCACTTGTGGACGGGAGCAAATGCCAGAAAGAAAAAAAAACCAGGCAGTGGTGGAGTGTATATAAAAGAACACTGAGAAATTAGGAGAAGAGTGCGAGATAATTGTACTAGGAGATATGAATGCGCACATGGAAGATAAAGATGAGTATACTGACCCAAGAGGCAAAAAGATCATCGATATGTGTGAAACGCATGATTTGATCACTTGCAACAGTACTGAGAAATGTTAAGGGTAAATAACATGGGAGATAGGAAAGCTTCAGTCGACGATAGATTATGCACTGATGCCACATAAGTTGTACGATAGGCTCAGGGGAATGCACATTGATAAATGTGGCTCCAGAAGTCTGGGTAGTGGTCACAAACGTATCAAGCCAAGTTTTGGAAGAGTAGTGAAAGTGCGAAGGAGACAAGATGAGCAACTGCAGGAAAACGTTTATTCAGAAAGGCCAATAGAACTATCTACTAAACAAATTGAGGTAGTAATCACTGATGATAATAAAACAGTGTGGACATACACGAATCAAATTAGACTGAGCTAGAGCAGGCTAAGGCACGTGACAGTTCACCCCGGAAAACAAGACACAAACCCAAGAGTTGGTGAGATGAGGAAGTTAGGAGAACCATTGCAAAACGTGAGGAAGCTTCTAGGGAACACAGAGAAGCAGTGGGGTGAACCGACAGATAATGTAAAAGAAAATGGGTGATCTTTCTAAGCTGTAGAAGGGAAGCATTCCTTCTAATCGATGGGAAGATTAGAATAAAGGGGGCTCTGTGGCTGGCAGAAGTACGTAAAACGGATAGAAAGGTGGCTGCAAAATTTCGGAACCATCTAAACTCTTTAAAAATGGGACAAACCTAAAGCAGAGATTTATATCTACAGCTCAAGGGGCTAGGCTAGAAGGGGACGAAGCTATTGAATATATGAGAACAAGAATGGCAGAAAAAATTTAAGAAGTGCCTTATTCACCACAATAGACAAGGATGGTTGGAGCCGCAGGAGACAAGGAGCAATGGAGCAATGGCTCCATTTTCACGAGAGTGAGAAAGGGCTGAGGAGAGGCTTCCTAGTAGAACATCAACAGGCGCAGATGTCATTTCAGTTACGCTGATAAAGACATTGGGTTCGAAGTCTAAGTAGACTTCGTGAGAGGCAGTGTGCAAAACAATAATCGATGGTGAAGTCCCCGATGAATGGAAACATAGCAAGGTGAGCATGATCTATAAAGGAAAGGAGACAAAGATGACATAAACAACTACCATCCTATAACAGTGACATCAGTGGTCTACAGGCTGGCGATGCAGATTATAAAGGAAAGAGTTGAGGCATGAATAAAGGATGAGGGGGTGCTGGGGAAACTGCAGAATGAGTTTGGGAAACACAGGAGGTTGGAAAACAATCTGTTCACACTGAAGCAGTGCATCGATATAGCAGAATACTAACACAGGCCCCTGTGGGTAGCATTTTGGGAAATCAAGGGAGCGTACCATTGCGTGGTTCAAAAGGATTTGTGAGGAATGCTGGACACACTAGTTGTGAAAGATGGAGTCACCCATCTTATAAAGAATATCTATAAAAGTAACAAGGTAGTTATAAAGTGCTAAAAACAGGTATCCAAGTCCACAGAGGTAAAACGGGGGCTTAGGCAGGGTGTCCTCTGTAACCCTTGTTATTCATTATGTACCTACAAGAATTATGAGAGGCAAGTGGAATGGGCTTAAACCTCTTTTTCGTCAAAAGGGAAAACTCATCGAACAGGCACTACCAGCATTGATGTACGCAGATAATATAGTACTAATGGCCGACAACAAGGAAGATCTGCAGAGATTGATGGACATCTGCCGTAATGAGGGAGATGGGTTAGATTTCCGATTCTGTAAGGAAAAGTCAGCAGTCATGGCTTTTAATGATAATGAAGGTAGTGAGCTTCTGATACAGGAGGTCATGCTAGAGATAACAGATAAATACAAATATATGGGCGTATGGATAAGCAATGGCACACAGTACCTTAGGGAACACGAAATATACGTAACGAATATAGGCAACAGGAATGCAGTAGTGATGAGAAATAGGGCACTGTGGAATTACAATAGGTATGATGTCGTGAGAGGAATATTGAAAGGGGTCACGGTTCCTGGTCTGACGTTCGGCAATGCGGTCTTGTGCATGAGATTAGAAATTCAAGCAAGATTAGGAAATCAAGCAACGTGGAATAGGTAGGCTTGCCTTAGAAGCTCAAGGGAACACAACAAACCAGGGACTACAAGGTGATGTGGATGGACATCATTTGAGGGCAGGGAAACTAGCAGCAACATAAAATTTGAGATGTGATTGAGAGAAATGGGGGAGGAGCGTTGGGCTAGGAAGGTAATCAGCTACTTGTACGTGAAGATAATCGATACAAAATGGAGGAAGCGAACCAGAAAATGGAGGGGTAAATTTTTAGAAAACAGCTGAGGCCCAAACTAAAAAGAACTATCAGTTAAACAGAGGGTGAATGAAATGGAAACCGATATGTGGAGAATTGGTATAATTAAGAAGTCCGTACTAGAGATCTATCAAACGTTTAAGCAGGAAATTGCCAAGAAAAGGATCTATGTTAATACTCGGGGTAGTTCACTACTGTTTGAGGCCAGGATGGGAGTGTTTTGAACCAAGCCATATTGTGCCAATTACGAAGGGGCAGACACGGTATGCAATGCATGTGGAGAAGAGGAGGAAACTGGCGAATACTTGATAATGTTCTGTAAAGGGATTCATCCCATAGTTCAGGAAGACGGCGCAGAGGTTTTCAAAGCACTAGGGTTTAGGGACAGGGAGGGCAAAATAGTCTTTAAGCGAATAAAAATAACTAGAAGGAATTAACCTGATTGGTGGCTAAAGTCAAGACACGAGTGAAAATTAAACCCTTCACTGCAAAGTACCATTCCTGTACATTACTATTTAAAAGAAAAAAAAGATAAATATAGTTTTTGGTTCACTAAGCATTACGGCTAGGTGGCGTTAGCTACCGGCCGATTTAAAAGGTACAGCCATATCCAACCATTCATCCATACAACTGGGCACATAATCAGGCATGACGCTGGACGCTGATACCCAGTGGCGTTAGTTTTTTTTTGCAATAGGGAGGAGATCAATTCCACGAGAGCTCGAAGAACAGGATACACTGGATCTCTTCAGCTTCCCTCGTAATTTTGTATATTATGCTCTTCTTAGTAATAGTGTGAAATCACATTTTGTTTGGAAAACATTGAACCAAGAGAAATTGAGACGTATCATCGGGTGAGAACGGCCGTATTACGAGGAGTGCGTTTTCGATAGTTTTTGGTCATGCTGGCTGTGAAGCAAGCTATATAACACAATTGAAGGTCTGCATAGCGCAAATAAAGACTATGAAGAAATAGCTCACTTTATGTTCTCTACTTGTAGGCAACTCAATATTTTTATAAATTCACGAACACGCTGTTACGACACTTGCTCATTTTCGGGAGCGATATCTGCCTTTGAGAAGGTCATAGCTTGTTCTTATTTGTAGCACTAATACTTTTTTATGTGAATAATTATTCTGTGCCGTAACCTTTGTTTAAATTTCGAATTATTCACTTTTGTAGCTGAAAACATAAAAACTTTTTGGTCAATTCAGATATCTAAAATAAAGAAACCACACTCTCCATTTCGCTCACAATCAGTTAGATTGTTCTCAGAGGAATGCGCTATTATATTCCGAAAAAATAAAAAAATGTTGTGCCATTGTCATTGAAACAAGCTTACGAAACAAGCTCGAACATGAAACAAGCTCAAACAGTTTGTTTCGAGAACGTGTTCGCTACCGCGTAAAGGACATATATCGTGCCAAGAAAATGCGATAGCGCGCTTTTTTTACCCATATTTTTCCAAATTAAAAGCATCAAGGTTTTGCTAGCTTGTATGAAGTATTTTCTGAAAAAATCACGTCTTTATAAAGTGCATTGGGGCTGTTCGCGATGACGCTTGTTTTCGTTATCATTTAGTCCAAAGGCAGGCCTTTCAGTTCTACCTTGCTTTCCTTTCATTTTCTCGGCTAGAACGGAATTTATATCTTGAATGCTAATGCGTGAACTTTCCTGATTAGTTTTATTTCATATGTTGTGCTTTCGCAGAATTCAAAAAGGTCGGAAGGTCGGTATAGAAACATAAGTTCTCTTCGAGAAACGAACTCTTAGAAAGCAGTTATTGAGGAGTCAAGTTTAGGTGGCACAAAATTGTTTTCAAGCGCGATGCCATTAGCAGTGCTTAAAACGTGTCGAATACGTAAATTTCAATGACAGTAGTCCTGGCAAAGGCCGAAGCATGCTATGTGTGACTGTCACCTGGTTTGCATCGGCAAACACACCATGACAGGTTGCCTTTCACGGGTACTACGCGTTTCTACTTCTCAATCTTTTTTATTTACAGAAGCAGTCAATATTGCAGATAGGTCCACTGATTACATCAATTTTCTTCGGCTCGCCTCGTAAATTCGCAAGCATTTCAATTGCTGACTGTAGTGTGTAGTGCGCTCTCACGTAGCGTATGCTACTCTTACTACAGTCAGGCGTGTAGCGTGGGCACTCAGTTTTCCAAATGATCGTATATATACGGTGCGCCTTTGAAGAACTGGTCGGGCTCCAATGCCCAAAGATGAATGTAATATGCAACGTATACGCACTATACGCCCAAGCATTCTGTGCTGCAGAGTGAAAAAGTCGGGTGAAGCATGTGAGGTGGTTGTCGTAAAGTTGCACTGTGGTGCTTGTCGGTCAGCACTGTCGCCGTTTGTGGACTTCTAATTTATAACAGTGCCAGAAGGTAACCGTCATCTACAGAGTTTTTATTAGGCTTCATCAGGTTTTTTACTAGCAAGTTTACTGAAAAAAAATGCAATTACATAGACAAGGAACAGTGCACGCTGCTCGTTTACGAGCGTTACAATATTGTCGCTATCTAAAATGCACGGAAAAAAAACTGAGCGTTGAAAAATTAGAAAGCTTTCATTTTAGTACACTTGCGCAATGAACACGAGAATAAGTAGCCACACGAGAGTTGTTAATTGCCCTGTGTTTGGGTTGCTGCTTCTTACCCCTATATTTTAATTTTTGCACACAATCGTTAATATGTATATTGAAATACATTTCAATCGAGGGCTTGTGTTCTTTTTTAAAATAAAACTTCACATTAGCAGATTACACGTTAATCCTGTTATTTTAGAAAATCAGGAAAGAAAAGCGGGCTATTGTGCTAGGCGCAAGAGATGTCATTTACGCGGTAAATAACAAGTTCTAAAAACACAATGTTTGAAATTTCGTAAGTTTGGTTCTATGAAATATACCATAGATAATTGAAACTTTTTCGAATATTATAGTGCAGTTCTCTAAGAACAACCTGAACATTTTTAGCAAAATTGAGAGTGGGTTTCATTTTTCATAGATTTTCATTTGACCAACAGTACTGTTTTTTTGATAATTTTGGCAAAAATTTTATTACTTAGAAATTACTGGATAAATGTATATGCAGGGGAACATATTTAACATAAAACACAATTATATCTGTGAATATGAACACCCTATGGCTTTCGGCGAAGCTGGTATTGTGCCCGAAACGCGAGGCAGTTTCAAAAGCACAGTGCTTCTCAGGAATGTTTACAGAGAGCCTACTAGGCTGCCCACATTCGGAAAATATAAAGTGAGCTATTTCTCTAATACTTTTATTTGCGCTTTACAGAAGTGAAAGCGAGGCATTACCCACTGAGCCACCCAGGAGCACATGCGCTTTACAGAAGTATATAGCTTGGATTGCTGTTAGCATGCAAGAAATTTTGCGGAAAATCACCCTTCGTTAAATGGCCGCCGTCACCTGGTGATACTTCTCAATTTTTTATGGTTATTTTTTTACTTGAAACGAAAATGTGGTGTTGCGCTGCGCTATTCTTTCATACGGCGATAATATAGCAATTTGCGAGAAAATTCAGCGACATCAAGTATACCACCTCGATGTCTTCGTCGCTTGTACATCCTGGGATGGTATCGAGGCGGAGGGTTTTGGCGATATTCCTGATTTCGGCGCAATTTTTTTTGATAAAACCTTGAAGCAAAAAAGGAGTGATACGTGCTTTGCCCTGTGGGAAGGCTTTTTTTATTTTTAATTCTTCGTGTTTAAAAACGGCCTGCCTTAACTTCGATTCTTGGGGCGTTTTGCAACTGGCATGGTGTTTACTGCCGATATTCGCCCTCTGTAGATTCAACAGTACCCCCAAAAATTTACGTTGTGTTTTTATAAAGGCAGGTAGAGTGGTAATAATGTAATTGGCAATTTAGTTAAATTGTAATATGCGCCATCAACGAGGTTTTTTCCGACGTTTTTGCTTTCATTGATTTGTGGGGTTTAACGTCCCAAAACCACCATATGATTATGAGAGACGCCGTAGTGGAGGGCTCCGGAAATTTCGACCACCGGGGGTTCTTTAACGTGCACCCAAATCTGAGTACACGGGCCTACACCATTTCCGCCTCCATCGGAAATGCAGCCGCCGCAGCCGGGATTCGAACCCGCGCCCAGCGGGTCAGCAGCCGTGTACCTTAGCCACTAGACCACCGCGGCGAGGCGACGTTTTTGCTTTCTTAGGTACAGATGTACTTATACAGTGATCACACATTTTGAAAAAACATTAGCCAGAGTAGGAACGCGCAATTATTTGTATAACTGAAGTCATCAAAAAACGGTTTTATGAAGTTCCATACGCTGCACGATCAGCTGTTGCATAATTTTCAAAGCAATGTGTTTTAGGCAGCTTGGTAACGATAGGTTTCAGTATAGGCAAGTTGAGCCAGCAGCTTGTTGCGAGACAAGACTTCATCAACTGACGGCTTATGCCAAAAATCATGATTACAAATAGCAGCTCAAGAAGAGTACTCGAAGAACTTTGTACAAGGTTGTGTTCAATTACTGCTTCATTGCAATTGTTTTATAGGACAATGCATACCTGAGATAATTTTAGTACTTAGTTATTTTTAGAGCCCACCAAAAGCCGTTCCCCCCTAATATTTGGCAGAATAAAACCGCCAGATGAACAATTTTTATGTGCCAAAAAGGAGGCCTGTATTCTTTAGCCTGATCATCTAATCAAGACCTCATTCTGGTGCTCTGTAGCATGCGAATAATACAAAGCAATGTCCCACATGACAACTGAATGAATAGCCTCTTGATATAGTGGTTTTTTTCAAGTGCTGGTTCCTTCGTTAGGACAGCTACAGCTGCGCCCCTGTGCGCTCTACCCCTACTACCAATGTTCTAACATAGTGGGATTACTAGGCCGTCTGTAACTTCATTATGTAACAATACCTCCGTAATGAGAGTGACATGATCGAGAGTCGTGAAGGAGCACCTGAACTTGCATTGAATCTGCCCTATTGATGACTTGTGCGTCAGGGAACCGTGGATTGTGTTGTCAAAAAGAGCGACTCATTATAATAAAACCGCGTGATGTTTTGTTGCATACTGGAATATTTGGCACTTTTTTCATACGTTTTTTAACACGAAGGAGTCTTTTTTCTAGGTCTACCTTGGCTCGGAAATGTTGTAGGCCCGTGTGCTCAGATTTGGGTGCACGTTAAACAACCACAGATGGTCAAAATTTCCGGAGCTCTCCACAACAGCGTCTCTCATATTCATATGGTGGTTTGGGATGTTAAACACAACATATCAATCAATGGCTCTACCTCGACCTCGCTGACGTAATTCCGTCACAAATATGATGTCATAAAATATATATCAATAGATAGTGAAGAAAAACTCCCCCACCTCCCCGACGGAAATCGTAAGGAAACGCCACTGCCTTTCTTTCACCGAGTGAGGGGGCCGTCACCATCACACATTCGTGTTCACGATTATGGTCATCGCCTTGAGAGGCAACCAGCGAGTGAATGGTCCAAAGCGAGGACCAAACGTACGGGTCAGTACGCTGCCAGAGTTCTAGGCTCGGCATTCGTGTGTCAAAGCGGCGTCTGGAGCACACGTTTTTATAAGTCATTGAGAGGCGTCCAGCAAGCGAATGGTCGAGAGTGAGGTGTGAGCTCACGGAATAGGGGTCCGCAGAGAAGAGAGAGAGTGGACAGTGAGAGAAGCACTGAAGCACTGCACCTACTCTCTTCTACACTCTCTCGCACCACGTGCTCCGGTTGCTAGGGGCGAAGATAAGCGCGTGCGCCCGCAGCTGTTGCTATGGCTCGAGACTGAGAGCGAAGAGATAACACCTGCTGGTGGGCGGACGCGGCGTACAACGCCGGATGCCTGCCATACCCTCAATGATAAATAAATTCGCATATTAGAAACGAGAAAGAAAGACACGGGAGAGACTGCGCTGGTGCCCGTGTCTCAATCGTATTTCTCCTCGTCTGTGTGCGCTAATGCTTCAATATGCAACAAAACCAACTAGCCCGTCCTTCCGTTTTACTGAGAAAAAAAAAACAGCTGTCATGAGGCGTCCAACCAGCGACCTTTTCAGCCACAGCGTGCGGAGCTAAACACTACGCCTAGATGCGTTGGGCAGTTCTCAGAGCTTCCAACCTTCAGTGCGTTTTCGTCATCAGTAGCAGAAGCCGCTAAGATCTTACGTTGGGTGCGCTCTCAAGATCGTCACCTCTAGCGTTTCGATCAAGCCGCCTCCACAGAGCGTGATCTCTCCGGCGTCCGTGCTTATCAGACTTTTCAAATGAGAGAGCACAAAGGTGACTTCGCTCAACACTGCGGCCGCGTCTAAGAAAGGAACACGCGGCTCGAACCTGAAGAAGTGAGACTCTGGACAGTTTCTCGTGTTTGTCCTGTGTATACTTCAGTATTCGTTTCACGATTCTTTCTTTCTGTTTGAATAGCGCGTTTCAAGTGTGGAGTGGTGACAGTTGCTAGTCCACGCACGTCTTGCGTATGCTCATTGCGTCTGTGCTTTCTGCTTGAGCTGCCCCACCACGGTGGTCTAGTGGCTAAGGTACATAAGGTACTCGGCTGCTGACCCGCTGGGTGCGGGATCAAGTTCTGGCGGCGGCAGACTGCATTTTCGATGGAGGCGGAAATGTTGTAGGCCCGTGTGTTCAGATTTGGGGCACGTTAAAGAACCCCAGGTGGTCAAAATTTCTGGAGCCCTCCACTATGGCGTCTCTTACAATAATATGTTGTTTTGGGATGTTAAACCACACATATCAATCAATTCTGCTTGAGTTGTGCACTGCAAGTTTCGACATGTTCGTATTTCGTCACGTGATTCAGTAATTTGTTGCTGTACCTTTATTTCAGTGCTCTTGGGGCGAAAGATTGCAAAACAACACTCCACTACTTCTGTAAATGCCAGATTCAGTTTCGTGTTGTACTGATTCCTACAACAAGGACCAATGTCATTTTTGTCTAAGCAATGTTCTCCCGGCATAATAAGTCGACGCTTGCTGGAAAACAGAATTTAGACATTTTGTTAGAAAGTAGCGCAGTGTGTGGTTATGTGCCTTCTTCCCCCTTTATTCTATGTATTTGTTGCTCTAAAGCAGAGTTAGTCAAGTGAAATAATGATGATTGATTTGTGGGGTTTAACGTCCCAAAACCACCATATGATTATGAGAGACGCCGTAGTGGAGGGCTCCGGAAATTTTGACCACCTGGGGTTCTTTAACTTGCACCCAAATCTGAGCACACGGGCCTCGACATTTCCGCCTCCATCGGAAATGCAGCCGCCGCAGCCGGGATTTGAAAGTCAAGTGAAATAGGATTGAGTGAGAATTGATTTGGGGGGGGGGGGAACTCAGTGCGACTCGCCGAGCGCAGTCTTTCCTCCGGTCTCCTCAGAGTTACTAAATGTGAGCCACTGAGCTTCCGCAGACTGTTCGCGGCGGAGAATCCTACAGATTTTCGTATGAAACTGCTGGCTTTTGCTGCACATAGCAACAGGTTTACGTCCAACATGAACCACATTAGAGAAATAACTTTCTAGATATTACCTTTGTATATTTACATGCTTTTTAATCAAAAATGTTTAACTAAAATTAATAGTAAGCGTACTCACAGTAACTGCAGAAGCATCAACAGTGCAACAAAAAAGAAGCCTTTCATTTCAGATGGAGTCTCAAAACTTTCTCAACTGACGAGAGGGGATTGGCGTTACCACCTTATATATTGCTTGAGGCTACTTAATAGTGCTGCTTTACAACAATAACGTCCACTGGAGGCTAAACAAGGTGTTCCTAAAATAGGCATGTGCAAAGTTCCTTCTGACGTAAGTACATGCATTTTCTTTCTGAATTGAAGAATCACGGTGCGTTCATTGTTTAAGATTGGTTATGTTTGTTTATGATTAGTTATGGTTTATGATTGGTTATGATTATTTCTCCACGTTGACAACAGTGTGGGGTATACGACCGATATTTGGACCTTAATATCTGAATTAGCAAAAAGGAAACGTCGTAAAATCAAGCTCTCGTTCAACTTGTCACAATGTTTAAAAAACTTCAAGAAGGACCTTGAGTGGACAATAATGGCTATCATTAGCATGTGTCCATTACATAATCAATAAACTGTCTTCTGTAACTATGAACCGGTATTTCTACCACTTCTATACGCAATCATAAATAAAAATGTGCAATCTGACCTGACAGTTAATAAAAATTCACACAAGTAGCAACGATTGGTAATTTTCCAATGGTGCTGCATTAGCATTACGGTAATGAGGCACGATGTTGTATTGCACACTTTTCTTTTTCGAGCTGTATTATTACCAGATCAGTATAACTTTACACATGCTATTATTAATGGTTTTTTATGTTTCGCGCTAAGAGAGATGCAGCTACATTGTTCCTCACCTAATTATGCGTTAACAATTATGCAAGTTAACGAAGGCACCGGTGTATGTCTGAGGGCACGAAGTTTTTGGATTTTTGTATATATACTGCTTTTGTAGTTCCTTTTTCTCGCTAATTATTTTTCTTTTGATTCAAAAGAACCCTTCTGTGTACGCTACGTTTTCACATTTTCTGTCTGTATCGTCACTATATATAATTTTACTAAGTACGCAGAAAGCTCGATTGCCGAGTCTCTAGAGCATGCAGTAGCCTTGTCTGCAATGGAAACAAAACACCTCAACAGTGGCTCTCGGCTCAATATAACGCCCTACTAAGCTGTTATCGGACGTCGAACAATATTATCACGTTCACACCGGCTACAGCATTTTCTTTCAAAGTTGTTGGTCCCAAATGTTTCCCTGACATCCGGTATTTCTGACTCAGAAGGCGTATAAAGTGAAGAGGACAGCGCCGACAAATTATAAGTGGGTGGTTATAGTGTATTTGTTAATTTATTATCAATATGCATGAACTACGCCGAGGACTGCTTAGCCTTCTAATCTTGCTTCTAATACGCACGAGGTGCCCACCCATGGTGGAACCTGTTTGACGAATGCATGACCCTTGTCGGAGCTACTAAAAAAGAAATTCACCGTAGAAGGGCACGACATCCCGCCATCCCCCTAAAAGGGCTGAACATCTTCAGGACGGAAGGCCCTGTGAGGATAAGTGCCCTAGTACGTACGGCTGAGATCGCACAGAGGAAAGCAGAAGCAGACACAATATGTCCAAATTGGCTGCAGAACCTCTTCATAATCGCGCACCCAAGAGAGAGAACACTACCCTGTGCGGGAAAATAATGTCCATTGAGCTATATGCCAGCTATATGACATCGTCCCGCCGTGGTGATCAAGTGGCTAAGGTACTCGGCTGCTCACCCGCAGGTCGCGGGGTCAAATCCCAGCTGCGGCCGCTGCGTTTTCGATGAAGGCGAAAATGCTCTAGGCCCGTGTGTTCAGATGTGGGTGCAGAGAAAGAACCCCGGGTGGTCGAAATTTGAGTCTTCCGCTATGGCGTCTGTCGTAATAATAAGGTGGTTTTGGAATGCTAAACCCTACATATCAATCGATCAAGCTATTCGAGATCCGCCTAAACGAGAGCGGGGAGCACCACACGACACGCGGAAAGGTGTTACCCATGGCATCTTCGTCTGAGACTGCCCCGTGGGTGTGCAACGCCATATCATCAACAGCAAGAACTTTCAAGCCCTCTAGGCTAAAGAAATCAAGAACGCTGGTATGTTTATTGAGACCTCCGACCGAGAAACCGCGTACAATTTCGCCAAGCGTAGCCCTGCCTTTATTTTAAGGTGGTTCTCTAACGTTAGACACTATTTACAGTGTCCTATCCATCTTAAATGTACGCCGTTACGCAAGCATCTGAGCACATATCAGGAATGCGGCACGCCGAGGCATCGTTCGCACGTTTTCCCAACGTATTCTCAATTGTGGACAATTCAAGACATGTCGACAATAGAGCGACCTGCAAGCGCAGGAAGGGCATTGTTGTCTATACTTTTGTCATTGCTTTCATATCAACTATCTTGTTTTTCACTGCTCTCTAGAACTAGAAATAACCGGCTTCTTACATTTTCATATACTTTTCTACGTTATAAGGCTAGTCGTATATGCTTTTACTAGCACGTATATCCAACTCCCGTATGAAGACCACAGTCTACTGCTATATTTATACGCGAAATTTTTATTTACTACTTCAAAACACGAAAGAAATAGGATACAGCCTGAAAGGCAGCTCCCGTCTCTTTTTTGGTAGCTATAAACCTCTTGCGTTTACTTTTCATGCACTCCGACCACCCGCGACGTATACGCCCAACGTAACAGTGACATAGAAGTACCCGATTAGTTTTCAAAGCAGATGTGCCGAACTCGTCAGCTGACAGGAAAAATAAAGTAGGAGTGCGACCACTCGAAATTAAAAAACTATGACAGTGCAGTCACTTGGAGTCAATAGTGTCGAAATTGAACGAGTCAGGAAAAGTTAGGAAGAATAAACTCGTGAGGAGTTAGGTCATCCTGGGCACTAAGCTTGGCTAAGTTCGCGAAGTTAGAAGCTCGAAGCCCGAGTGGTAAACAGTTCAGAAAAGGCCAGATGAGCTACGATCAATGTGAAGTAGAGAGCTGTTAGGCTGTCTGGTGGTACTTTTCAGTGCTAAGAAAAGACAACACAACTCTCTGCCTGGAGATAGCGCAACATCCTAGCATGCAATGACGAATTTTGCTTCAATGCAGGCGTCGGACTATTCTCAGTTGTATATTTGCTTCAACCCATGATAAAGCAATCGCGAAAGACACAAAAAGTCAAAAGAAAAGGTCTGATATGCGGCTTCACTGATGTCCACCTCTCGGTAGTGTACTTCTTCAACAGAGCGGAATTGGACAGCACGATACTGATGTAGAACTTTGCCACTACTTGCCTTATGAAAGTACCATTTGGCCCTTGTCCATGTGTTCCCAGCGGCTGCGAAGCAACTGTACAAAGCGGTGGTCAGACCTGCGACGCTGCTGAGGGTTTGAAGAATCTCTTGTTCTGGACAGGCCACCATTGTAATCAATGTATAGTGAACTTGGCTACGTTGAACACTATAACACTATCTAGCTGTGCTATTCTAGAAACTAGAAGGTGTTAAAGTGGACCTTATGGGGCTCAGCAACGCAAAGAGAACAAGTGACCGTACTGAATAACGGACACGTCCCATGCCTCTGTGCATTAGTTAGATGAAAAGAACTATGGCTGGGATTTATTATGCGTAAAAATATCGCGGTCGACACAGACAAATACTATACCATCAGTCAGAGGGTGACAAGTATTACTGCATTAGATTTGTTCTTAACTAACTTTTATGCGTCTTCTGTGAAACCTGGTGTTTTAGTATACGCAATAAGTGACCACTTACCTGTGTTTATATTCATTGCTAGCGCAGTTGAAAAACAAAAACAAGTACATCAAGCGTTCTCTTATCGGCTCGTAAATACTAACACCCTGTCTGTATTCCGAGAACGTCTTGCCAGTGCCAAACTGGATGATTTGTATAGAGAAAAAAATGCATATGTGGCTTATGACAAGTTTATGCAATTATTTACGGAAATATGCTATGCATACCTCCCGGTGAAAACTTTAAAGCAGGCAAAGAAATGTCGCAAACCGTGGATAAATAAGCACCTGCTTAAGCTTATAAATAAGAGAGACAGGTTGTACGACTCATTTATGGAAACTAAATCGCCGGAAGCATTAAAAGCAATTAAATAATACAGGAATTACGTTACAAATCAGTTAAGGGTTGCTAAGAAGCACTATTACTTTAATCTCTTCAGTTCATCTGCAGGACGCCCTGATAAAATTTGGAGGACCCATACTTCAATAACTGAGACTGCGCTTGAAAAAACTACCACAGTCTAAAAGACGGCAATTAACTAAAAGGGGTTGATCTTGCTAATGCTTTTAACAATTTTTTTCCCTTGGTCTGGCATGTGACGGTATTGACCTTTCGTACATGAACCCACCTAGTAAGCAGTCATTACTTCTAAGAGGTGTTACAACACAAGAAGTTATTTCTTCATTTTGTCATCAAGTAACAGAAGGGCCACAGATGCATTTGGCATTCAAACAGCGCCGGTAAAATTCGTCATAGACATAATTGCATCTTGCCTAGAGTACATTTTTAATCTATGTTTGCCAACAGGCGTTTTCCCTCGTAGCATGCAGACAGCAAAGGTGACACTAATATTCAAAAAAGGCGACAAGAATGATCTTTCAAATTACCGTCCTGTATCAGTGTTGCCTGTTTATTCGAAAGGTTTAGAGAAGGTGATTTTAGCGTGGTTTTTGTCGTTTACTGACCACTTTGGTATCGTAAGTCCTACACAGTTGGGTTTTCGTAAAAACAGGTCAACCGAATTAGCCCTAATGACCCAAAAGGAGTTTATATTGCAAAAATTTGAGGAAAAGAAAATGGTGCTTGGAATTTTATCAATTTTTCCAAGGCCTTTGGTCTTATCAGTCATGATGTTTTGCTTAAAAACCTTGATCGCTACGGTATTCGCGGCGTAGCTCACTCTGTTATTACGTCCTACCTTCAGCACAGAACCCAATTCGTAGCTTTAGCCGGGGACCAATCGGAGTTGAAATCTGTAAGAACCGGCGTCCCACAGGGGAGCATATTGGGTCCGTATCTCTTCATATTGTACATCAATGACTTAGTCAACGTTGATTCCTCTGTTAAGTGCGTAATTTACGCAGACGACACAAGTCTGCTTTTTGATGGTGACTTAGGTGCTGAAGTGTCAAATCGAGCCAATAAGACGCTTGCAAGTATACAAAAGTGGGCTACAAGTAATTATGTTAAGATTAATGTAGAAAAAACAAAGGCAGTGATGTTTCATCCACGTAACAAACAATTTCAACTAACCCCCATTAGATTAAATAATACTGAAATAGAAATACTATCGTCTTTCAAATCGCTTGGCGTATATTTCTTTGCAACTATGTCGTGGGATTGCCAAGTGAATCAGTTAGTAAATTATCTAGAGCAATAGGTACTATGCGTCGCCATTGTAACTATCTTCCTACATCCAGTAATATGATATTATATAATTCAATGTTTCTTTCCCTAGTTCAATACGGAATTCTAGTCTGGGGGACGACTTCAGCTGAAAACATTCACAAGCTGGTGGTATTACAAAAAAGAGCAATATGCCTTTTCTGCAGGGTGCCATATCTTTGGCACACTGCTGCTTTGTTTAGAAAGCTTAGAACAATAAGAATTGAATCTTTGTACACATATAGGCTTTGTCGCATGTATAAAATGGAAAAAATTAAGAATGATAACGCTTTAACAAGATTGGCATCCTTACAGCAACATAGATCTTTTTATAAGTTTCGTCATTCCGAGCCTTGGATTGTTAACAAAAACAAAACTACATACGGCGACCAAATGCTACAATCCTGTTTACCTACTGTGCTAAATCAACTACACAAAGAATATGGTCTCAGTGTATCAACTCTGTTGCTGAAGAGCTACGCGACGTATTTATGTGATTGCTTGTGCTGCTAAGGGCTTATTTTTTGTCCTTTTCTCTATCTTTAGCACTTCGCTTATTTTTTCCTCTTTTTTTCAAATGTTTCTATGACCTTGTTTATTTATTCCGACCATGGATGTTTACTGTTTTTGTGTTTTTTAAGTTAGTTCATTCATGATGTATACCATGTTTTATGTGACCGCTGTGAAGCTGCCCAGTGTATGAGGTGGCCAGGTTCCCCTCAAGCTGCTCAATGCAGCGTTTTTCCCTGGTCATCCTCGCAACTTTGTTGTTGTGAATAAACAATTCAATTTATAACTTGTAGTATAATTGGGTTGAACAACAGGCACAAGATGAAGGTGGTACAGGGCTATGCGCCAACAGCATGTCATTATTAAAAACAAAGTATACTATTTTGACGGGCGACCTTAATGCCAACGTAGGCAATAAAGAGGCCAGAGGTCTTGCAGTGGTGGGGGGTGAGAATATAGCATCGGCTCTATAAATGCCGGAGGGGGGTTATTAGTAGAGTTTGCAGTACGTAAACATGTATTTACGGATCCCGAATACCTTCTTCGGAAAACGAGCTTACCGTAAGTAGACATAGCAAAGTCCTCATGGCGAAACTAAAAATTGAGCAGATACCACGTACCTGGCAAATGACGTAATGAAAAGCATGCGGAGGGTAGGTGACCATATTGCAACTTTTTTATTGCGCGACAGGTCATGAAATGACGCTAAATATATCAACAAATACTGTACGCACAGACATATTCTGACAAATTGCAGATGTATATTAAACCAGTTGTTTGCACTTCCGCAAAGATGCCCACTGAAAAATGCGTATTAGCAATACCAGCAGCTCATATGAAGCGCTGATGATCGCGAAGATGCTGGGCTTGGACACTGCTACATAAGTCAACTTCACCGCATAGCAACTAATCACAATTGACGTTAAGCCGACGTGACGGCTGTATCAAAGGAGCAGATATCTATGTTTTAAAAACTTGGGTAGCCAGCACTGAAACTACCATTGATGTTTCACGAAAATTAGCGTCTATGTGAAAAGTAGTGCAGAGACCTGGCGTAGCTCTATGGTAAAATGCTTTATTGCCGCGCAGAATTCTTGGGTTTGATTCCATCTGAGACCCTGACATTTATTCTTTGCATTTTTGGGGTTGACGCTACCGATGTCGGGTATTTCTCAACGTTTGCGTGTAAGATATGCTCCCCTATTGGAAAAAAACGAATGGTGGGCATGGTGGAAACCACCACCCACCATTATAGTGGATTAGTGTAGTGGGTGAATGGTGGGAAACGCCCACCATGGCGCATGGTGGGTATGGTGGGTGCTGCAGTGCCGGCAACACTTGAGCGCGAAATGACGTCATAATCACCGTGACGAGCTGCCACAAAAAATAAAAAAAAATTCTATAAAAACAGTATAAAAAACACCCGTCCCGTAAAAAAAAAACAACGCGCCACGGAGGATCGAACGTGCTACCTGCGGTTTCCCGTTCGAAGACGCTAACCACTGCGCCACACCAACATGACGTCGATTGTGTGTTAAATACTCAGTTGGCATACAAACTTACGGTTCAACTTATGTTTGTCGTGTACACAACATAGACAAGATCTACACCTGCTACTAAAAATTGCACATTTATTAAACACAAGCAACTGTGGCCTGTAACGATTGCCACTATGTTAACGGCAATAGTGCTATTTTTTTACAATTTACAACTTCAAGAAAAAAAGTAAGTGGACTGGGGAGCAGCAACAGTTTACCAGCGGGGTCTGCCAAATTTAATATCCGTTTCGCGCTCGTTCTAAAGGGTGACATCTGCTCACGCTTTATGAAGCCTCTAGGCTCATTCCATAGATACGCCCGCCTAATTTATTCGATTGAGTATTGGGATGCTTTTCGCGCAATGTAGAGGACGGTCGCGCCAGCGCAATGCTGTAGCTTTTTCGCTAAAGCAACTTCATAAACGGCTGGGCCAAAACGAATGCAGTGTGCCGGAAACATTACGCTTCATGTTGGTTCACCAAGCATACGAATTGCCACATCTGAGTTCTCGCACAAAAGCTAGAGAAGTGCCGGCGAGTGCGACCGGCGGCTGTCGGTGAGAAGACACTTAATTACGTTCTTTGGGAGTGCTTTAATCGCGTCGCATCGATGTTTATTGCTTCTTGAGCGGACACCATACACAATGAAAAATGCTTCATTTAGGTTAATTGATGCCATGGCTGCGCTGTATTGTCATACTTAATCGTCGAAATCGTGTATTCTTAAACCCGGAAGCACGGATAACACAACTGTACGGGCTTGGTCGGTAGGCCTAACTTTGATGGAAATCATGGTGGTAGAACATGTAGTGTACTGATCCCAGATTGGTACACTATATAAGTTGCCCACCATTATAAGCCCACCCATCACCTGCTTACTGCTTCCCAGCATTATCGCGATGGTGGGCAGAGCTTCTCAGCTTGGTACACCATGTGACCCACCATAAAAAGCAGCACCCATCATCTGCTTAGTGCTTCCCAGCATTATCGCAATGGTGGGAAGAGTTTCTCAACTTGGTACACCATGTAGCCCACCATAATAAGCACCACCCACCATATGCTTAGGGCTACCCAGCATTATCGCAATGGTGGGCAGAGTGTCCCATTATTGCCCACTATCTAGCCTCTACTTTCCACCATCATTTCCACTTTACCCATCATCTGTACACCATACCACCCAGTATGTCCCGGCATAACCACCATATTTTCCACTACGTCCCACCATAGCCATCATAGTTTCCACCATGCCCACTATTATTTCCACCATGCCCACTATTATTTCCACTACGCCCACCATGTTTTCCAGTATCCACCATGGCAATTTTTCCGATAGGGTCATGTGTGTTTTCGTCATTCCTGGGTAGATACTACGCGTCAATCACCTGTAGCACATACCCGCCTACCAGTGGCACTTGCCCGCATGTGGATATCTGCCGCTGTCTGGTGAGAAGCGTTTGACAACGTACGCGTTGGGGTTGTAACAGTAATCTTGTCTTGACCAGCGCGTCATATTTGTCAAACCATCTTACCCTCCTATGCTACTTTCGATTCACGCCAAGTGAAGGGGTGACCACGAGAGCACTCAAACGTAAGCGGCTAGGTAGATAAATGCTCTCAAAGTCGCTAAAGTTCGCTTAAAAATGCTTCGCATTTAAAATGAAATAGACTTCAATCTGTGTGCAAACCTAAGCATTGTACAGAATGTAGAAGTATTTCACAAAATTTAATGCAGCGACCACAAATTTGTAAGAACTCGTATTCACCTAGTTTCAAAAAAGCAAACGCATAAACTGGTAAGCAAGAAGCCAATTATTGAACAAGTGGTGAGAGGGAAAGTACAGTATTTCAAGGTTTCGCTTCAGAATAGATTCAAGGCTGTAAGCGGCATGACTGACCTTAGCGTTGACTCAATTAACGATAATCTTACTAGTATCATCAAAGGGTGTAGAATGGAAGTCGGAGATAGAGCCACTAGACAGGACACAGACAAACTATCCCAAGAGACGGATAATTTCCTTAAAAGAAGACAAATAATAAAATCCTCAACAGAAACCGGCAATATAGAGGTAGTGAAGCTTTTCAAGTAAAGTAATAGGCGCAGGGTAGCGGACATC
This sequence comes from Rhipicephalus microplus, assembly GCF_043290135.1. Classification (NCBI taxonomy): domain Eukaryota; kingdom Metazoa; phylum Arthropoda; class Arachnida; order Ixodida; family Ixodidae; genus Rhipicephalus; species Rhipicephalus microplus. The sequence goes on along the minus strand of NC_134702.1, from coordinate 148,043,005 downwards.
AGGAGGTATAACGTGGAGAGCTATGTAAGCACTGTAGGAAACGATGAAATCCTAAAAGCAGTGAGGGCAAACCTGTACATACGGGGAAATCTGATGTGTGCCGTAAGGAATAAGGAAGATAATGTCATAACCGATATGTGTATGATAGTTTAGGTGGCGGAAGACTTCTACAGAGAGCTTCACTCAAGCGAAAACAACCAGGATTATATCATAAGAAGCAATTATAGACAAGACAAATTACACATTCTACCAGTAACGACAGGGGATGTAAGGAAACCCTCAGTAGGAATGCATAGAGGCCAAGCCACTGGTAAAAATAAGGTAACAACAAAACTGCTGAAAGATGGCGGAGATATTGTGATAGAAAAACTGGCCACCTTATATACCAAGTATCTCTTCACGGGAAGGGTAACAAAATTTGGAAGAGCGCGAGCATCATTTTATTCCGTAAAAAAGGATATGCCAAGGACTTGACAAATACAGGCTGGTCTGCTTACTGTTCATTCTTAAGAAACTATTTCCGAAACTAATAGCTACTAGAATTAGGGAGACATTACAGTAACAATAGGGCATATTCCTACTATCATCATGTAATAGAGAATTGCGCTTAATACAACACACCCTTTTACATAGCTTTCAAATATTACGAGAAGGCGTTTGATTCATTCGAGACATAAGCAGTAATGCAGGTACTACGGAATCAAGGCATCGAAGAACCCTACATAAACATACTGGAAGAAATCGACAGTGGATCCACAGGCACCATAGTTCTCCATAAAGAAAATTTCAGAATCCCATTAACGAAGGGTGTAAAGCAGGCAGACACAATCTCTCCAGTACAATTCACCCCGTGTTTACAGGAGGTCTTCAGGACCCTAAATTGGAGTAAAGAGAAGAAATCAAGTAGAGTATCTTATTAACCTGCGATTGGCTGGTGACACTGCCTTGATGATTCACTCATGGGAAAATTACAGCTCATGAACACTGAACTCGACAAGGAAAGCAGAAGAGTAGGTCCGAAAGATTTTATGCAAAAAAAACGAAAGTAATGTGATAGTCTAGGCAGAAAACAGCACTTTGTGATAGGGAAAGAGAGGCCGGAAGTTCTGGATTATGTGTACTTAGGAGAGGTAGAGACTGCGGAGTCGAACGATGATAGTGAAATACCTAGGAGATTAAGAATGAGGTGGATATTATTCGGCAAGCATTCTCAAATCATGAATGATAATCTTCCACGACCCTTCAAGAGCAAAGTATGTAGCAGCTGCAACTTGCCGGTACTTACCTACAGAGCAGAATGCTGGAGGATCACAAAGAGGGTTCTGCTCAAATTCAGGATGACACAGCAAGTGAAGGAAAGAAAAATGACGGGTTGAACCTTAGGATACAAGAAGAGAGCGGAGTCGGTCAGGGAACAAACCGGGTTTAAGGTATCATAGTTGAATTTATGAAGAATAAAAGGACATTGGCCTGGCAAGTAGCATGTAGGCAGGGTAACCGCTGCTCAATATTGGTAACTGATTAGGTTTCCAGACAACGCCAATGCACGAAGGGGAGACAGAAAGTTAGTTGTTGATTGGCGTATCATAAAGGAAGTCTTTGCTCTTTAGTGGGCGTTAGCAGACTGATGATGATGATGACGAAGTTGATTATGGAAGTACACCGCTCTCTCACTCTTTCAGATGCTTGAGTGATAAATGTCACGGCTGATTTACGTTAACATCGAACGAGACCTCTGCTTTGCCCACTCATCAACATGAACTTCGCGTAAATGTCGCGATTTTTTTTCTTGCTTATTCGTTGCGTCATGATGGTGGGGGGAGGGCCCAAAAACAAATGAATGTCCTTGGTACAAAAAGAAAAAAAACACGTCCGCGCTGCGCCGAATGCTGCCTCCAGTCTCGTATTGCAATGCACGTAGCAGCCGTTTTTTCGTCAAAGTTTATTCTGTTCATTGATTTCTTTCGCCCCTCCTGCTTGTTTAACGGTACCATCTAATAATGTTCACCGTAGTCACTGGGAGCCTGCTCAAGCGACCTTCGTGTGTGAAAAGCCATTGCTAATTAGTTTAACTTACATTCCAAGGCACTCAAAGCACCGCGCGTTATGAAGCAATCACGTGGTATATTTCTAATTTCGCGCACATTCAACAAACCATGGTAAAAAATTGACTAGCGTTTTCATCGGACCGTATCTTGAAAATTTTGTTATTTTTGGATAAGGGCTGCAAGTCTTGTGTGAATTGTTTTCTCTTGAGCAAATATTTAAAGACTTCACTGACCAATTCATGTTAATTACCGTGCTTGGCGGATAAAAAAGCAGTATTCTGACGTGCTACATACAGCTAAAACAATTCTGGCTAGCTGGAGACATGTAGCACTTATTTTCGTTTTTTTTGCTTGGTGCTTTTTAGCTGAAACACACTGTATTATTCGTTTGTTTCTTTGAGCACTCTAGCTGAGCGTCAAGGCCAAGTTCTTATCGAAGTGACCGGTCGAGTCTGCATGGACACTGTCATGTCCATTTATAACGAGGTTTACCGGTGCCTACTGATACGACAAAAAATGCGACGTAAATGTGATGAAGAATAAACATATAAGATATTGGTCAGCAGGAGCTCAATCTTGCCTCAATATCACCAACTGCTATGCAATTATATGTGAAACTAAACTTTTTTACGCAAGCATACGGCTTGCTTACACCTCGTAGCTTTGACACTGCTGAACCGTAGTGTTGAGACAGAGTAGAGGTCCTAAGGTGCGTAATATCTGTTTTGAAGTCGCTTGCTTGTACAAAGTGTTTGTCGCTGTAATGTTTTATAGTGTTCGGTCAGTGTTTTGCATTGCTGAACCGTTTTTCTGTGTTTTTAAAATCCATGAGTCTTCCCGAGACGTACACTGTGTACGGACAAGGCTCGGCTTTAAAGTGATTCGCCCCTAAGATATTGCAACTGGTTATGCACTTCTTGTAAGTGTCGGCAAGTAAGGTGAAAAACAGCTCCCGTATGCTCCCGAGTAATAGCGTATACTATGCCAGTGCTCATGCATATGCTGCTACTTTCGCTTTCTCAAAACGGGACGCAGAGGTTCGTACGTTAATCCACGAATTCGCGCAGATGTTTCACGTCCGGCTGCGCTGGCCTTTGTATCACTCCACCAAGGCAGGACTCTCGCCCATCTACAATATTTCTTTTTGCAGCACGAAGCGGAGCAGTTTTATTAGTGCTGTAGCACTTGATGCAGTCAGCTGCCGACATTATTTTGGCATGTGGAAGCCCTCTAACTACGAGCTGTTTTACGGTAACACGAATCCAAAGGCAACGAACGTAACGCCATCTAGACTGATTCTCTACTGTCGTCGCGAAGAGAGCTTTCCGTTGGCATTGTAACCATGACCTTCGAGTTTACGCACCGGCATGCAATCTGTGAGGCCGTGGTATAACGGCGTCGTCATTGAAACGTTCTATGTTTATGCTTGTAAGTGCTATGCTGCGCTACTTCACTTCTTTTCTCAGAGACGGCCGGACCAACCCACCTCATCAAACCCTAAAAAGAGAACGAATCGTGCAGAAGAGAACGTCTGAGAGATGAAGACGCCATGATGCAGTCACGTGTATCTCTCTGCCACATCTGTAGAGCGTCGGGTGCCAATCGTCGCGGTCAAGAAGTGATTTGTTCAATTTCGGGTGGTGCAGCTTTTTAACCTGAAAATTACGACGTCGTCAAGGTAGCATAAGCACGCCTTCCATGCAAGACGACGATGGACAGAGTTTAGAAATCTTTCAAAGGTGGTGGGGCGTTGCAAAGTCCAAATGGCATTACGTTGAATCGGTACATTACATCAGGCGTCAAGAATGCGGTCTTCTCCTTGTCTGATGGGTGCATAAGTATCTGTCAATATCCTGAGTGTAGGTCAATTGACAAAAGGTACGGAGCCGAGTGTAGGCAGTCAATTACGTCGTCTATCCAAGGTAGCAGATATATATCCTTTTTGGTAAGGGCATTGAGTCTTCTGTAATCAACGTGAAACCGCCAGGAACCATCTTTCTTTTAACCAAGATGACTGGTACTGCCCATGGGCTACGCAACCCTTCCATGACACCTTTCTTCAGCTTCTCCTGAACCTGGCCGACAAAAACTTTGGGTTGTCATGACGACACTCGGTAAGGTTTCGACCTGATCGGATGGGCAGAGCTGGTGTCAATCCTATGCTGAGCGCGAGAACATCGTAAAGACAGTCGCTTCCTTTTTTTGGCAAAAGTCGAACACAGAAGCACTTGTCTCAACTGGTGGCGTAACGTCTGTTGCTCGTGTGACAGCAAAGTAGCTCTAATCATGCCTAAGATCTGCAACTCATAAGAGCAAATGCGCTCGCCAGAAACTGTACTTTTTCCACTTTCATCGTTGTTAATGACCGCAGCGTGAGCTTACCATTTAGGTACTTTACGTATGGCACATATATTTTTTTTCAGCATCAATCAAATCAATGTTCCTTTTTGAAAATAGGCACTTCATTTCCAAGAGGCAAACTTCATCTCCTCTGTAGAAAAGGCCATCAGGGCTTCCACAATGCCAGGGCTGCATTGAGTGAGAAACAACTCAAGCCTGAGAAAGTAAAATGTTTAGATATCAAAGCTACATGCCTCAATGTACAATTTCTGTATAAAAAGGGTACTTTCACAATAATATTGTTAACACTGTACTGCTGTGTGGTTAATTGGTCTATCAGCACAGTCACTTTGGTGTACTCACGTTCTTGCTTTGTCTATAAAAGGCATGGATGTAGAAATGAAAGGTAATTACAGATATTTTTGAACACCTCACTGCTAACACAGTACTTGAGCGTCCGATACGCGGGGCAACTGTAGGTATCTTTCACATGCAACGGCATGTAGAAAGAAGTGATATAGATTACCTCATGAAGTCTGTACACAATTTTGCTTGGAAATCTGCACGGGCGACTGGCTCCATCTGAATCCCTGAAAATATATTTTGTAAGCATTGCTAGGCCAAGTGTGACCCCTGCCCAGCATACCATAATATGTAGCCACTGATTCAAACCTTCGAGCACCAAGCAGTGTTTTCAGCAGCTCGTCGGGTGACTTTTGGGTTCTCAGGAGGCTTGTGCGACAGAGGACGACATTCATGTTTTTCGCTCCGGACGTCATATGTTAGACAATGTTATTGGAAGTATTAGGAGATGCATTCATGGCACTGCACATAGAATTACTGGTTTTCCGGTGGTAATGACACACAGCTAGTGTGTGTTTGTGCACTTCACATTTTCCTTATAGAAGTTCGAGCAGTGTTTGCTCAATTGTTCCACCAAATTCTTTTTCTTGATGGACATTTTTGGGTAGTTGTCTTGTAGTTCAAGTGCATGAAGAACCTCCTTACGTTGTTGAAGAAGATTTTCAAAGATCGGCAAATCTTTGACAATGATGACTTTGTTGACGCCCTCCACGGCCGTCTTGCTCACACACTTTGTTGTTTCGCTGCCCTCTCTTAGTAGCCTTGCAATTGGACAGTGTATGTCAGGGAAGTGATGGAGCACATGATGTGGTTCTAAGGCTGCAGGCTTTCACCCAATCACGTAAGCGTGTTCATTACATGAAAATAAACGTTGATATGGATGCATGGGCATAAAAATAAGTACTTCTGACCAACATTTACTTCATATAAGAACAGTATTCACTGCGTTTTCCAGCACGATGGTAGCAAAGTTGCATGGACATAACAAAATGAAGGAAACTTCTGAGCAAGCCGCCAGATACCGTAACAACATAGTTGCTGTTTTATGACTGAACTGAGAGCATAAACGTGTATTACAGCACTATTATAATTACCCTGAGCAACGATAGAAATACCCGGGTATAGAGTCTGAACAGTGATCAACATTTCTGTCTCCTTGCTAATGCGTGTGCACGTTTATTGCGGACACGCAAAAGACAATGTCTTTAAACCACTGGCGTAGCCAGGGGCTCAGGCGTCAAACTTTCCCCTGAACATTTCAGTTTCACAAGCACAAATATATATATATATAGACAGAGGCAAGAACATGCAGAAAACATTGTTGACACTCCTCTTATTTTTCCCAAAAAAGTGAATTTGGTTGAAATACGACTTTGCACAGATATATTCTAACCAGGTAACCTTTCATCAGTATGTGTACTGCAAAAGAGCTCTTCAGATTGTCCCCATCTCTGTTTTTGTGTTGTGCATGACACATCTTCATGCCTGGTGAAGTATAACGCAACAGTAGCGCAGTGTTCGCAAGTGCACGCAGCTCTATACCTGCAGATGCAATACCTTCCTCAAAGTAGGCGGCTATTTTCATCAAACTGAAAGGTAATATGAACGGTGATTAGTTCCGTTGTGGTAAGTCAGGCAAATATGTTAAAGCACAGATTAATAGGTAAGATTTTAAGGTAATTGCCTCCTTCCCCCCTACAATCAGCCTATGTAATTACTGAAAACGCTGGACACTTTGTGAAAATAAAAATGAATTCAACGTATCGCGAATATTGAAGCCAGTGGTTTAAAAGCAACTAACTCAACACTAAACTCAATAAGTCGTCCTTATGTTTGAAATACCGAATAAATTAGACCTCATTTGTCTCGCTTGTCACACGAAGTAATGCGTAGCTGTGCAGATTAGGTCGCAAAGTAGGTCCCTGTGTAGCGCACCTGACTACGCCTACGAGCGCGCAGCGTTAGTGCTCCACAGTGGCGCACAGCTACCATCAACTAAGATCGCACCCAATCCGGATTGAATATCTTAATTTCGAACAACCATGGTAGGCACTACACGGGCAAACTATCAGAGTCGAGCTGTTTTACAGCACTGGTAATGACTGTGCCGACACCGAATCGCCTGCGATCGTGAAGCTCCACCTCGATACGCGGATCGCAATCGATAGAAAAGAGATCGAGCAAAGTCACAATTCAAAGCAACCATGTTGCACCCGCTTCACACTGACGTGTTTATCTTGCTGAAAGGAGAGTGCGACAAGGGGGAATTGAATAATATAGGCCGCGGCGTAAAATGCGCCACAGCGAAATTAGACACGCATTGCCCCGGAGAGGCGTCGAATAAAACAAGGTCATGCTACTCAAAACAACATTTTAAAGGTGGCGGTTCAGTCACTGTTGTGCAGATGGCATTACACGAGCAGCATGATAAGTAACGATAGCTTTAGCTCACGTGAAGAATGACTGCATACAGCTGTTTTCCTTGCAGCGAGCGGCACTTCGCGTGAACGTCCACATTGTCCACTTTTTTCAAGTCGTGGACGCGTGAAAGCAGCATGCAGCTCCTTTCCACTGGTTTACGCGGCACCGTGAAAGTAATCATGAAGTCCTTTAATGGGCCTAAACCCCGCAAAATTTACTTGGGACATCACCAAGCAACAGGCAGCATTGAAGCTTCGCGCGCACAAAATTTCGGATAGCAGCCATACACGTGGACGTCCACGTGGTTTCGTTTTCCCGCCGCCCTGTAGGGTACGCCACTCGCTACAGGCGGCACTGAGCGCCGCGTCGCCGCTCCTGCTGGGCAGCACCGCCTGTTCACTGTACGGAGCCTATGATGCAACTTTGCTGCAGTGGGACATCGCTGACAAGGTCAAATACTTATTTTTGCACTATTTCGCCTGCGTTAACTGTTGTTATTCCATTTTCTAGGTCAATCGAGTTGTGACAGATAACGCTTCAATAATGATAAAGGCTTTTCAATTTGCCGGGTGGGAAACTGAAAAGGACGATGAAGATCACAGTTTTGACAACTGCCCAGTACGCCTTACCAAGAAGCTTTCACGCGATTTCCATCAGTTGGAGCAATTTCGATTTGGCTGTGCCGCGCACAGCTTGCAGCTTGCCGTAAAAGACACCATTCGGTGGGTATGTGCTAATAAATAACACTATATTTTTATCTTGTGCGCATAAATAAATATATGGACCATTCACTGCTGTTTTTTTTGTAGCCAAGCTCTTTTAAATGGTTTGCCATGAATGTGTGGGCAAACAATATATGAATACAATAAGTGTACGTAGTTTGAAAAGGGCAGGCAACTGTACTTTTTACAGTTTGGATGCACCAAAGCTTTATTATGCAACTATCCCCACCTGATGTTTAGCATAAATTTTGTGCGTGTTTCACTGTTTGATCTCAGGGATTCATGGAACACTTGCTGCCGTGGCCGAGGTCACGAACTCTGCTTCTCATCAATCAGCGGCTGCGGATCATTTTTCTACCACAGGCCTGGCAGCAAGATTACGCCAGTTCGAGTTCTGCTCTCACAACTTCAATAAACTGTTCTAGAGTGCGTGTAAAGACAAACAAAATTGAACAAAACGGGCAAATGGCGCAAAGAACGCCCATGGTCTTCCGAAGCTACATTTTAAGGATTTAGATTAGGTTGATTCGTAGATTAAGCTATTTTCGCTTCATTCTATTTTGGGCTACTTGCTATTTTTCTCCTTTGATATCCTTCTACTATGTCGTATTTCTCTCTCTGGAACTCTGTTGCATTGACCTTTTGTGTTACCTGTACTTTCAATATTATGTTCACTAATTATCATCCTATATAGTAGGACCCAAGTGCCTAGGCATTCGTACAAAAATGTTGTACCATCGTTGCATCTATACGCAAGAGCACCGGTGACAAGAAAGAAGTGTGACCGGTCTGTGTGGCTGCTTGGGCTAGTTGGTATGATATGACGATAGTTACAGCGCGAGAAGAAAACGACGACATAGAGACAAGAAGGACATGAAGGACACAAGCTCGTGTTCTTCGTGTCCTTGATGTCTCTGTGTCGTCGTTCTGTTCTCGCCTGTGTTTGGAATCACACGATGCGACGAGGTGGAACTCGCAGCTTCGAATGATGCAAAAGCTTGTTACCACCCTTTCCAATCACCAAGGCCGGACAGAAACCCTGCACGCGTGCAAGAAAGTTAAACTGTCTAATTATGAGCTGAGGCTGGCGACAGACTTGATTGAGCTTCTCTCCCCTGTAGAAAAAGCCACGAAGTTGGTGCAGAAAAGGTATGAAACAGCCGGGCTTTTACTTCCCGTTTTGCGAAATATTGAAGTGGGCCTCACGAAAACCATAACCGAAGGCACACTTCTTTGGAAAGATGCAGCTAAATACCTACAACATAATCTGGAAAAGCGGTTCGCAAGCGCGTGGACTGTCTGGGCTTTTTTTTTGTATGGGAGCCCTCCTATTCGCCTTTTCATTACCGCCTCCCTGGGTGCCGCCATTGCCCTCCTTGAGCTGTGCAAATTGGCGCGTCTCCTCGAAAATGCACTGGAGACGCTGCGCCCTTAGCCTTTGTACTCCCGTACACAGCTCATCATGGCGGTGCTTTTTTTCCTTCCTGTGAAAAGGTGTATACCAACTGTTTAATTAATCTTGGTGTTAATCTGCAACAGCCGAGCCGATGCGTTCTGCTGTGCTGGGAAGGGCACCTCTTTTATTAGGGCAAAACAGCACCAGCACTGTCGCGAATGCAGACACTAAAGCAGACAAGTAGATTGATGTATAAAAATAATTTGCAAATTGATAGTGCCTGGATGCCTGATAGTGCCTGGAGCCTGGATGCCTGGATCCTTTTTAGGTGAAATTTCGCTTTGCCTTTCAGGGGGAACTTGTGGAGACACGGTATATAAAGCCCCTGAGCTATTGGAAAGTGAACGAAAGCTGCTTTCCCCTGCTTTCCCGCCTCGCAAGGGCAGTTTTCACCGTGAATGCGACATCAGCTGACGTTAAACGCATTTTTACAGCATCCCTGATCATGACAGCGCTGCAGAACCGGTCGTGAAGCACCTCTTTCGAGCAGCTCAAGTTTGTGAAGCGCAACTCACAGCTTTAGGTTGGTTGGTTGGTTGGTTGGTTCCTCAACAAATTGGTGCAACCCACCTATGGAAACAGGCCATGAAGGGGACGGTGCCTTTCTTTCTAAATAAATTCACTTCTTGAAAGAAAGGGTTGAATTCACTCGGTAATATAGTTGATCATTTAAAGGTGATGAATGTTTAAACAAAAATACTTTGAAAAGGATAAAATAATATACCCACAAGAAAGTCTATACATAAAACAGCTGAATTTAGCTATCTTTAGCATTCCATACTTTTAGGTTCTCGTAAGAAATATGTAACAGCGGTAAAAACGCTCCTTTGACTGAAACCAAATGCGATTGCGCCAACTGAAAGAATTACTG